>NC_091962.1:14866715-15166715 GCF_031021105.1 Erythrolamprus reginae | reverse complement strand
GTTTCCTCCTGCTGGGCGGAAAGGGGTGTGGATTGTAGCTGGCAGAATGTACCATATTTTTCGGAGTATAAGACGCACCTTCCCCCCCAAAAGAGGCTGAAAATTTGGGTGCATCTTATCCTCTGAATGTAGCTTTTTCTAAGCTTTGGTTTTTTTTAAAGATCTAACCAGGTGTTAACAATCTTCCCAGCTCTCGGAAGATGGGTTTTCTTTCCAGCCCTAAATCTTTGCAGGCTTTTTTTCATTGCTACTTGTTCCAAATAATGTTTTTTCCAGCTCTAACAAGGTGCTAACAATCTTCCCAGCTCTTACTGGTTTGCAGGGTTTTTTTTTTTACTGTTACTCTCTCCTAAGGTTTTTTTCCCAGCCATAAGTCTTTGCAGACTTTTTTTCATTGCTGCTCACTCAGAATAAGGTTTTTTTTCCAGCCCTAACCAGGGGATAAAATAATGTGCTAAAGCTGACCAGACTAAAAATGCTAGCCAGATGAATACCTGGTGGCAGATCCCCCCCCCCCATTTTCCTCTCCAAAAACTAAGGTGCATCTTATACTCCAGTGTGTCTTATACTCCGAAAAATACAGTAGGTTTCTCGCTCTTCAAGGTGGCAAGCAGAACCTCAGCAGCATAGCCCATTAAATCCACGCAGCCTCTGCACAACGGTTCCAACCCTTAGGATCGGGACCTGCAGACACCATCGGGTCACAGGAGAGCGTTCTCGGCGTGTGTGATTGCGAGAGCCGGTGTTTCCAATTTTGTGGAATGCGAGCATTCCCAGTGCAGGATAGCACTGGTGCCTCTGGTTCCTGCTAATGACCCTCTCTTGCCTTGAGGCTTCCCATGGTTCCCACATGAGGGTTCCAGCTGGATCTAGGCTATGACCCTGCTGACACAGACATGTGAAAGAGGCAGATCCGCCAACAGACTGACTTGAAACGGTCCAGAAACTGAGAGTACCTGAGCTTTGCAGGGCTCAGAACAAAGCACTCTCTTAATTTGATTTAACTTAATTATTCCCAGGTTTTGATGTCGTGGGATTCTAGTAATTAACAGAAAGTCTTTTAGAAACCGGCAATGTGTCTGAACATGCTGGTAAATGGGGTTTTATTTTTCAGTTTCATAAACAGCGTCCCGTTTTAGGCCTCCAGCCTGGCTTAAAATGCTTGACATCGCAGTAATAATTATGCCTTCTAAGACAAGAGTCTCTTTTTTCAACCAAAGTCATTCAAGGAGACAATTGGCTTGAAACGACTAGTACAGTGATGGCGAACCTTTTTTTATCTTGGGTACTGAAAGCCCAAGCGCACAACCACAATACAATGTTTCCCCATCTGCCCCCATATACGCACGACCCCCGCTTCCCTGCCCCCTGTGCCTGTGTACATGACCCCCATTTCCCAGTAGGCCCATTTTTCAACCTCCCCAAGCTCCAGAGGCGTCCTTTGAGCCCGGGGAGGGCAAAAACAGCCTCCTCTCATCTCCTGGGAGAGACACCCAGAGGCCCTTCGGAGGCCGAAAACACCCTCCACAAGCCAGAAATCAGCTTGCTGGTGCGCACATCCGCGCTGGAGCTGAACTAGGGCAACGGCTTGTGTGCCGACAGATATGGCTGGCACGAGCGCCATAGGTTTGCCATCACAGGACTAGAATTTCTGTTCTTGTGTATTCACGCCTACCAAGAAGGGCATAAAGGGTCCTTCTTCAACCTTTCAAGCAGGGCTGGGGAATGATGGCCCTTTTAGGACGTGTGGACTTCAACTCCCAGAATTCCTGAGCCAGGAAGTTTGCCATCCTTCACTTTCTCTTTAAGAAGCTGCAGAAATTCACAAGAGACACAGTGCTGCACCACAGTTCATGATACGCTGTGGTACCCGTTAGCTTGTTCAATAAACTGTGGTTAAAACTAACCCCAGTTTAGCCTGAGGGGTTTTCATGCAGCTTTACTCCGCTCCCACCCACCCCCCAGCCACCAAATGTGACTTGCGTTCAAGGAAAAGGAAACCGAACAAGCATTCCCAACGTCGTCCCAAAGAACTAAGCAGACTCGTACTTTGCAGTAATTGGGTGATTCGGGATCCACGTCCACCGTGGCGAGATAATCGGGCTTCTGCCTCCCTGTGCCGGTTAAGATGCAAGGCACGTAGATCAGCCTCTCTCGAGGGCCTAGGGGGGTAAAAAATCCCTCACATTTTAGAACCCTGCGTCTGAAACTTAAAAATATCATTTGAACATGCGAGCCTGCCTGCCGGACACTTGGAACTGTGCTCAGAGCACAACATAAATAGGACCCCTATTTAGGAAAATAGCTTGACCCCCTTCTTCCTCTCTGTGGCAGCCCCACAAATATTGGAAGATGCTCTCACGTCTCCCCTGGTCCTCCTCTTCACTCGACTAGCCGTGCCCAGTTCCTGCAGCCGCTCATTGTGTATTTTTCCCTGCACTTTTTCCAAGAGTCTCAACATCTTTTTTATGGTGTGGTGACCAAAACTGGATGCAATACTCTAGGTGTGGTCTTACTAAGGCTTTATAGAGTGGTCACTTGATGTTGATCGAATCCCTCTGTTAATGCAATGTAGGGTTGCATTTGTCTGAAACAGGATAACATTTCCTGCCTGAACCTCCAGGGTCCCTTACAAACTCTGTTATCCTGTTAGTTGCATCAGATCAGATTGAGTGCTTTGGGTGTTAGTGGCTGCCCTGTGGCACTCTGAGTCACTTCCTGGATCTGTGGGATTGGAGCGCATTGGTTGCTGGTCACAGGTCCCCATACCAGGTCGGTTGTCCCTTACCAAAGGGCTCAACATCCATGTTGAGCTTATTCCACACGCCACGGTTCAAATGAGTGGTTTGATATGAAATGTCCTCCCTTTCTGTCTAGTCCCAACATCAGTCTAGTCCATCCTGCCATTCGGAAGGATGGAGGAGCCATGGTACTTACCATTCATGGCATCTATGGGCGTTGGATATCCAGGGCCATGGCAGCCACATCCTCCTCCTCCTCCTGCTTCTTCTTCTTCTCCTCCTCCTTCTTTAGAAATAAATAAATAATATTTAGCAACTCAGCATTAGGAGAGAGAAGAACTGCTGAGACTGACCAGAAGAAACCATTTTGGACCCAAAGGATCCTCCTACTGCCCCTCGGCAGGGCTCATCTTCCCTGCAGCTGGTACGTGGGAAAGACCTTGAGTGGGGAAGAGACACCACCTGCGGAAAAGTCTGATAAGAGACCGCATAGCCTCCAGCTGCATCATGGATGGACTAAGAGTCTCAAAGGGAACCAGACCTATTTTTTTTCTCAGACTGTAAAGACGACGGCAGGAGATCTGTATTTTCAGACCTGCAAAATTCTGTCAGTGGAGCCTCACAATGAGGTGAGGTCAGCTGATCTGTTGGTGTTTCCTACCTGATCTACCTGGTAAGGCAGGTATACCAGCTGAGCCATAGCGGCAGGGGAATCAAGCAGCTCAAGGAGGGCAAAAATGCAACCGCTCGAGCAGTTATGGGCCTTCCAAGGCATACCCATATTTCTCCATCACTCCGTGGACTGCATTGGCTGCCAATTAGTTTCCGGACACTATTCAAAGTGTCGGTTATGACCTATAAAGCCCTATATGACATTGGGCCGGATTACCTCTGGGACCGCCTTCTGCCGTATGAATCCCAGCGACCGTTTAGGTCCCACAGAGTCGGCCTTCTCCAGGTCCCATCAGCTAGACAATGTCATTTGGCAGGACCTAAGTGAAGAGCCTTCTCTGTGGGGGCCCCAGCCCCCTGGAATCAGCTCTCCCCAAAGATTCGCACTGCCCACAACCTCCTCGCCTTCCGTAAAAGCTTAAAGACCTATTTAAACCACCAGGCTTGGGGCCATTAGACCTCAGCCCTTTGGACGATGGGTGTAGTATGTTTTGCTGTGTGGATGGTATGAATGATTTTAAATCTTATTAATGTTTAAAAGTTTTTTACTTATATTAATTGGATTTTTTTTTAGATATGTATATGATATATTGTTTTTGATGTGTTGTGAGCCGCCCTGAGGCCTTGGAGAGAGGGGCGGCATACAAATCCAATAAATAAATAGACCACTTCTCAAAACATTCTTGGGGACAATAAATAATAATAATTAATAATAATTTATTGGATTTGCATGCCGCCCCTCTCCGCAGACTCGGAGCTGATTATCTCTTCTGGTTTGGCTGTGTCATCCTCCCCATTTATTTCGAATGCCGTGATGAGCCTGTGATCTAATTCATTGCTCACCCCTGCCTGGGCATTAATTATCCTGCTGTGGCAACTCATGTCTCTTGATTGCGTGCCCGATACTCCTTCCCGCTTGATGCTGCTGCTGCTGCTGCTGCTGTGGCAAAACACACACACAGCCTGGATGCTTAAAAGCTAGAAGCCGGATGGCCCTGGCACAGGGTGACTAACTTTTGATACGGCTGGCAATTCCATTAATCAGCTCCTCTGATTCCACACCCCTTCCTTTTGGTCCCTAATTAATTAATAGCAGGAAAATAACCCACCAATTTTCATACTAGTCTTCATTAGATATGTTTCTAGGACAGGATGTAAGACAACATCAATCAGGAAGCTGTCACATAATTTGCTTTATGACTATCGACAATAATACATTTCACAACAATGGACCCACATCGCCCACTGGACCCACGTCATGTTCGCCTTGGAAGACACAAACCAGTTTGACCCTCCTCTTTACAATGAAATGAATTCATCATTGGGAATTTGCTTCCCTCTTAACCTATGAGAAAAAAAAACATTTAGAAGAGGGGATGGTAATCAAAAAGATGATGGATATGCTGTCAAGAAAACTAGAAGGGAAGGAGGATTCAGGTTATTACAAAATATGGGAGAACTTTTATAATTGGTTAAAAGACATAAAGGGTAAAAGAAAAGAAACTATATAGAAAGACAGCCCAAGAGAATTAGAATCCAAGTTTAAAGTATGCAAGTATGTAAATACGCAAAGCAACACGTTAAGAAAAACAAGGTAAAAATATACATAACTCCAATCGAAATTCTGAATGAGAAGGGGATGTTTATCCCAAATTTATGTTTTATTTATGTTTTTCCCCCTTTTTTGTTTTTCATTTTGTTGGTCTTTATTATGTCTGTGGGAATTTATTTAAAGGTCAGGGTCTTTGTTGTTTTGGGTTGTGTTTCCGGTTTTTAAATTCAATTAAAATATTTTAAAAGGAGAGAGGAAAAAATATTTAAAACAAATCTGTGTTTTTCCTTCTCTCTCCTGCTTGGTTTTCCTTGTGTGCTATGCTAAACTGATCTCTAGTTTGGTTGATTGTAAGATTGTAAGTCTTTGGCTTGTGCAAATATTGATTTCTGGGAAGCTTCTTTGGCTGAAGAGTGTGATCAAATAGGAGAATAGGAGTCTTCGGAGAGGGGCGGCATGCAAATCTAATAAACTATAACTATAATATAAGCTTGGTTACCTTACAAAATAAGGCAGGAAGTGGAGCTGATAAGAATGGGATTTTGGAGGAGGCAAGAAACCCCTTTTTTTCAAGCATCACCCCCCAAAATCAAAGCGACGGAGTATTGGCAATAATTGGAAATCAAAGAATTGGGGCTTGGTCTTTCTTGAAACGGTCGCTACCCTGAGCTTATGCAGAAGTTTTGGGTGCTCCAACACCAGAGGCTTTTAAGAAGACATTGGACCACCATTTGTCAGAAATAATAATTGAAGATCTGCTGCTTGAGCAGGGGGTTGGACTAGAAGACCTCCAAGGTCTCTTCTGACTCTGACCTACCGTTATGTTATAATCTCAGATCAACTAGTTAATGGAATGCCTGCCCTCCAGATGTTTAGGAAGCTCCATCCCTGGTGATTTTAAAGAAGAGACTGGACAACCATCTGTCTGGAGTGGTACATGGCGACTGGGCTAAAAGACCTCCAAGGCCCCATCCAACTCTGAACCCCTGTGAGGTGTGACCTCTACCTTGGCAAGGGTGACATGGAATTGGGGCAGAAGTCGGATGTCCAAGAGAAGGGACGACTTCCTACCTTTGGTTGGCATCTTCACAAGGTCCTCCTCAGCATCCTTTGTTTGATGTTGGAACATTTTTCCCGCTCTCTTTTCTGCTCCGCCTGGACTCGCACATCTGACATTCTTCCAGGTTGCTTGCGGGCGGTTTATATAACCCAGGAGAGCTGCGGCAAGTCTTGCCCCAGAAGGCGTGGTCTCCGGAAGGAACTCGGCAGAAGAAAGAGCAGGTTCCTGAAACCCCAGAGGGCCAAATAACCCTCCCTCCTTCCCCCCGTCTCCTACCAGAGGAGCTCTGCCAGCCAATTCCACACCCGGGGGGGCTGTTCAGAGCCCGGGGGCCCCACCACACCTGCTTCGACTTCTTCCAGCCTTTTAATTACTCCTGATTCTTATCTGATTCTTATTTGGTTGTTTGCTTCTGCTCTGCCAATCTCACACTACTCACCAGAGCTTACAAAACCTTTGCCAGACCCATCCTCGAATGCAGCTCATCTGTTTGGAACCCATACTGCATCTCGGACATTAACACCCTTGAAAATGTCCAAAAATACTTCACCAGAAGAGCCCTTCACTCCTCCACTCGAAACAGAATACCCTACGAAACTAGACTTACAATCCTGGGTCTTGAAAGCTTAGAACTACGATGCCTTAAACATGATCTAAGTATTGCCCACAAGATCATATGTTGCAACGTCCGCCTGTCAATGACTACTTCAGCTTCAACCGCAACAACACAAGAGCTCACAACAGATTCAAGCTTAATATTAACCACTCCAAATTGGACTGTAAAAAATACGACTTTAGTAATCGAGTTGTCGAAGCGTGGAACTCATTACCGGACTCCGTAGTATCTTCCCCTAACCTCCAACATTTTATCCTTAGACTATCCACATTTGACCTCTCCAGATTTATTTATTTATTTATTTATTTATTTATTTATTTATTTATTTAATCAGATTTGTATGCCGCCCCTCTCCGCAGACTTGGGGCGGCTCACAGCAATAATAATACAATGTAAACAAATCTAATATTTAAGTTAATTTTTTAAAAAACCCAATTTAGAAACCAATCATACATACTAGCATACCATACATAAATTTTATAAGCCTAGGGGGAGGGAAAATGTCAATTCCCCCATGCCTGACGACAGAGGTGGGTTTTAAGGAGCTTACGAAAGGCTAGGAGGGTGGGGGCAACTCTGATATCTGGGGGGAGTTGGTTCCAAAGGGTCGGGGCTGCCACAGAGAAGGCTCTTCCCCTGGGTCTTGCCAAACTACATTGTTTAGTTGACGGGACCCGGAGAAGGCCAACTCTGTTGGACCTAACTGGTCGCTGGGATTCGTGCGGCAGAAGGCGGTCCCGGAGATATTCTGGTCTGGTGCCATGAAGGGCTTTAAAGGTCATAACCAACACTTTGAATTGTGACCGGAAACTGATCGGCAACCAATGCAGACTGCGGAGTGTTGGTGTGACATGGGCATATTTAGGAAAGCCTATGATAGCTCTCGCAGCTGCATTCTGCACGATCTGAAGTTTCCGAACACTTTTCAAAGGTAGCCCCATGTAGAGAGCATTACAGTAGTCGAGCCTCAAGGTGATGAGGGCAAGAGTGACTGTGAGCAGTGAGTCCCGGTCCAGGTAGGGCCGCAATTGGTGCACCAGGCGAACCTGGGCAAACGCCCCCCTCACCACAGCTGAAAGATGTTTCTCTAATGTGAGCTGTGGATCGAGGAGGACGCCCAAGTTGCGAACCCTCTCTGAGGGGGTTAGTGATTCCCCCCCCCAGGGTGATGGACGGACAGATGGAATTGTCCTTGGGAGGCAAAACCCACAGCTACTCCGTCTTATTCTAAGAGGTCAGTAAGGGACGTGCATAAGCGCACTAGAGTGCCTTCCGTCCCCTGCCCTATTTATCTCCTATATCTCCTATCCCTATCTTCTATTCCTATATCTTTTCTTCTATGCTCTCATTGATATATATTCTATTCCTATATTTTCTCCTCTATTCTCCTTGATATATTTCACTTTGGGTATATCCACTATAACCTTCATTGGGTATTATTATGTATTGGACAAAATAAATAAATAAAATAAATAAATTAGATTTATATGCCACCCCTCTCCGAGGACTCGGGGCGGCTTACAACATATAAAAACAATACAAAATGTCATAAATCCAAATAAATTAAAGGCAAGGAGGGTGGGAGCAGTGTGAATCTCTAGGGGCAGCTGATTCCAGAGGGCCAGGGCCCCCACAGAGAAGGCTCTTCCCCTACGTCCCACCATGCGACATTGTCTAGTTGACGGGACCTGGAGAAGGACGATTCTGTGGGACTTGACCGGTCGCTGGGACTCATGCGGCAGAAGGCGGTCCCGTCTTCTTATCCATCACTTCTTCTGGTCTTCTGGCTTCCCCAGCTTTGTGAAAATCCAGATTCAAAGAGTAGATGCAATTTGGGGCACGTTGACAATGGCAACACGTTAAACCGGTGCAAAAGATACCCCAGCATGCATGACGGGTTCTAAGGCCCCATCATGCCCTTGACTCCAGATGTTCACAAAACACATGAAGTCCGCTGGTGGATTTGATCTGTGAAGTCCACCCTCAGTTGGAGACAGAAGTTTAACTTGCAGCTTTGATTTCTCTACTCCTTCCCTTTTACCCAACAATGCAGCAGCATGAACCACAACTCCAGTGAAACATTTGTCCAGGCAGATGTGAATGTGCGTTTAATAATTTTCATATGCAGTTCAAGTGATGAACACTGATATTTGAAAGGTTAAATTAAATGGAGAGATTTGGAGAGAAAGGAATGGAGGCCTTGCCTTCACCTTATCTGCCCCTTGAAGTAAAACAAAGATTTCTCAGTTGCTTTGCAGTCTCAAAAACCTAGAATTGGCTTCATCAGCACGTTTCTTCTCCAAGCCCCAGGAAAGCTCAGAATTTGGGTCCGGCAGACATGGTGGGCCAAGCCTCACCCCAGATATTTGCTTACTTCCCAACTTATCACTGCATTTTAAAATAATACCACTTTTCTTTTTGCATGGATGAGAAGAAGGGGGAACCCAGCCAAGAAACTTGCTGTTCTAGAAAGTCAAGTCAGAAAAGCACCATGAGGGCATGAAACTGAGAAAATTGGAGGTCTGCCTTATGGCTCGGCTTCTTTACTGGAGCTCAGCGTTTTCATTCGGTGTCTTCGTTCCCCACCACTGTGGATTATTGGTTCCGTTTTGGCTAGGATCCCCTCTGCCTCCGACCTCTGCCGTTTGGGGATTTCTAACGATGGATGTTGCCCGACTGAGCGTCTCTGTGCCAACTAAAACGAAAAGAACGTCCTGCCACGTCAAAATCTAAACAAGAGAGTGGATGCCATCATTTGCTTGATTGCCTGTGTGAGTTGGGATGGTGTTTTATTCAGTTCACAAGCCATCCTCATTAGATTTAAGAAGAGCCATGCTGAATCCAGGGTGTCCAACAAACCTGGACATCAGGGAATTATCAGGGAAATCGGCAGTCCGGCAAATATCAATGAATTTATGAAAAAAATGGAATAAGCCGGGGAAAAACCAAACTATTAAAATGTTTAAAAGTCGAGGAAAATCATGTTTTTTAAAAAAAACGTATCGCGCTGCCTGGCAAAGTCAAGCAAAAATGAGCATAACTGTTTGTCCTCCAGCCAGTATCTTATTTGTTGATTCATCTAATCCCTCTGAAAAGCCCAACTCCTCTGGAGTCATGTCAATCGCGCACGCCTGCTAAGCTCTTCCTGATGCTGAGCGCCAGTCAGGTTGGTGTCCTTTGATGACTGAGCATTTTGGGATTTCAGAAGTGATCCACTGGGTCTTAAACCTCCCTCCCATCTTCCCTCTTTCGTTCGGCCCTCCCTTCTTAGCCCAGTGGTTCTCCATTATTTTCCGCTATGCACCCCTCCTAGGAAGAAGTAAACATTTCACCTGCCCCCAACTCTGCGCCGGGACGATTGTTTGCAATATTCAGCATGTTTTCATTGAAAAAACTCAGCATCATTGGGGTGTAATGTGTTTAAGTGACCCCTGAATTTATTTGGCTTCATGCTGTCCATTGCCAACATTTTTTAGACACAATAAACCTACCGGTCTTTCCTTCAGGTCGCATTGTTCTGAATACGGGAGAATGAGGGAATTTATTTATTTATTTATTATTTAGATTTGTATGCCGCCCCTCTCCGCAGACTCGAGGCGGCTCACAACAAGATACAGCAATTCATGACAAATCCAAATAAATTTAAAAGATTTAAAAAGAACCCCGTTTACTAGCAAACACACACACAGATATACCATGCATAAATTGTACATGCCCGGGGGAGGTGTTTCAGTTCCCCCATGCCTGACGGCAAAGGTGGGTTTTAAGGAGTTTACGGAAGGCAGGGAGAGTAGGGGCAGTTCTAATCTCTGGGGGGAGTTGGTTCCAGAGAGTCGGGGCCGCCACAGAGAAGGCTCTTCCCCTGGGGCCCGCCAACCGACATTGTTTAGTTGACGGGACCCGGAGAAGGCCCACTCTGTGGGACCTAATCGGTCGCTGGGATTCGTGCGGCAGAAGGCGGTCTCGGAGGTATTCTGGTCTAGTGCCATGAAGGGCTTTAAAGGTCATAACCAACACTTTGAATTGTGACCGGAAATTGATCGGCAGCCAATGCAGACTGCGGAGTGATGGTGAAACATGGGCATACCTAGGTAAGCCCATGACTGCTCTCGCAGCTGCATTCTGCCCGATCTGAAGTTTCCGAACACTTTTCAGAGGTAGCCCCATGTAGAGAGCATTACAGTAGTCGAACCTCGAGGTGATGAGGGCATGAGTGACTGTGAGCAGTGAGTCCCGGTCCAAATAGGGCCGCAATTGGTGCACCAGGCGAACCTGAGCAAACGCCCCCCTCGCCACAGCTGAAAGATGGTTCTCTAATGTGAGCTGTGGATCGAGGAGGACGCCCAAGCTGCGGACCCTCTCCGAGGGGGTCAATAATTCCACCCCCCAGGGTAATGGACGGACAGATGGGATTGTCCTTGGGAGGCAAAACCCACAGCCACTCCGTCTTATCCGGCTGGAGTTTGAGTCTGTTGACACCCATCCAGGCCCCAACAGCCCCAGACACCGGCACATCACTTCCACTGCTTCGCTGACTGGACATGGGGTGGAGATGTAAAGCTATCATCAGGAATGATCCCTCTGCATTCCCACATTGGACAATGGAGTTAATCTAGGGCTGACATGTGGACTTCAACGTCCAGAATTCCTGAGCTAGCATGATCGGCTCAAGAATTCTGGGAGTTGAAGTCCATAAGTCATAGAAGAGCCAACTTATTTTTATTTATTTATTTGTTTGTTTGTTTGTTTTGTCAAGCGCGTACTGGTGGTATACAAAGATATAATATTTACATACATGATACTAGGGCAAGGGACGGAAGGCACGCTGGTGCACTTATGCATGCCCCTTACTGACCTCTTAGGAATCGGGAGAGATCAACAGTGGACAGTCTAAGGGTAAAGTTTTGGGGGTTAGGATATGATACTACAGAGTCTGGTAGTGAGTTCCAGGCATCAACTACTCGGCTACTAAAGTCGTATTTCCTGCAGTCGAGTTTGGAGCGGTTTACTTTAAGTTTGTATTTGTTGTGTGCTCGTGTGTTGTTGTGGTTGAAGCTGAAGTAGGAAGGACATTGTAGCAGATGATTTTATGTGCTGCGCTTAGGTCGTGTTTAAGGCGACGTAGTTCTAAGCTTTCTAAACCTAGGATTTTAAGTTTAGTTCCCTAGGGTATTCTGTTGCGAGTAGTTGTTTCCCTATTCCTGGGCTAGGTGATCTCAAACGCCCTTTCTCCAACCTTCACGTTCTATGGACTTGGACCGTTCGAAGTTTGATTCATGGAGGAAACCCAACTGGACGATAGCGGTTGGGTGCAGTATTATCTACGGTTGACCTATTCAGATTCCTAAGAGGTCAGTAAGGGGCAACTACAAGTGCACTACAGTGCCTTCTGTTCCCTGTCCTATTGCTCTCCTATATCTCCTATCCCTTTCTTCTATTCCTATATCTCTTCTTCTATTCTTTCATTGATATGTTTTATTCCTATATCTTCTCTTCTATTCTTTCTTAGATATATTTTACTATGAGTATCTCCTCTATAACCTTCATCATGTATTTTACTATGGGTATATAGATATAGACCCACTAAAACCCTCATTGTGTATTGGACTAAATAAATAAGTAAGTAAGTAAGTATGCCTTTTAACACAAAAGGCAGTCTTGCACAATCCAAAGTCACAAAGTAGGTTGTTGAGCTACTGAAGGTGGAACCAAACCGGATTTCTGTAAAGGATTCGGGAGACAATTACTGCTTATTTGGATTTCTGTTTTCTTCTCCGTAGATTAAAGGGCCTAGATGTTTCATAGCTGAAAACGAGAGTGTGAACACCTCCAGGAGCTCTGGGCTACAGACGCTTCACACATTTCGTGAGAAACTCACCTTTGCTAACTGCCCTTAATGTTTATGACCAAAGGGGTGACCCCTGAGGGCTTGTGATGGGCAGGTGGCTTTTAATGGTTATCCCACAGTCAGATTGGAGAGAAAAAATCTGCATAAGCGAGAAAAACTTTGGTCTTGAAATTTATTTAATTTTTTTTTAAAAAAGAAGAGTGAGTAGCAAAGAGAAAGAAAGATATTATTCTATTTCTGAAGCATTATGCCAGAGGGAACATAACACATTTCAAGAATGGTTCTGTTGCTCATTAAATCACAAACAACCCGATCTTCCATGATTTCTGAATCCAAAGACTTGACATTTGCCCCCCACCCCCCAAAAAAATTTCCACGGGATGAGTTTTTATTCCTTCAAATACAGCTAGTGCTTGACTTACAACCATTGGTTTTATTATTATTATTATTATTATTATTATTATTATTATTATTATTATTATTATTATCAATTATATTTGTATGCCACCCCTCTCCGAAGACTCAGGGTGGCTCATAGGATACAATATAAAATAGTGAATACAAAACAAATCTAATTAATTAAAACACTATATAAGCTAAAACCCCAGTACATTAAATTCAATCAAACAATTCAATCACAGCCATACATCACATATATTGGCCAGCGGGCCTGAGATCTAATTGCCCCAAGCCTGGCGACATAAGTGAATCTTAAGACTCTTTCGGAAGGCAAGGAGGGTGGAGGCAGTACGAATCTCCGGGGGGAGCTGATTCCAGAGGGTCGGGCCCCCCACAGAGAAGGCTTTTCCCCTAGGTCCTGCCAAACGACATTGTCTGGTTGATGGGACCTGGAGAAGGCCGACTCTGTGGGACCTAATCGGCTCCTGGGATTCATATGGCAGAAGGTGGTCCCATAAGTAATCTGGCCCGATGCTATGTAGGGCTTTGTAGGTCGTTACCAACACTTTGAATTGTGTCCAGAAACCAATGCAGTTCGCGGAGTGTTGGAGAGAGATGGGTATATCTGGGGAGGCCCATGGCCGCTTGCAGTTTTATTAATGATAGTTCAAAGTTACAATAGCACTAAAAAAAGAGACTTATGACAGATTCTTGCACTTATGACCATTGTTTTATCCTGACGGTCAAGTGATCAGAATTTGGGCACTGGGCAACCAGTTTGAAATTACGATGGTCGCAGCCTCCTGGTTCATGTGATCAATATTTGCGACCTTCCTAACTGGCTTCCAGGAAGTAAGTGGAGGAAATCAGACCAGCAGTGGGTCGCTCCCTATTTGGCCCAGTTCTGTGAACTGGTAGCAGCGATGGTGGGAGGCTCCACCCACCCACCCGGGATGCTTTTGCGCATGTGCAGAAGTGTGAGACATGAGCATGGGCGCGCATTAGAACCCACGACTGAGTCAGACTCATCATGATTGACTTGAATAACCGCAGTGATTTGATTTCATGGGTTTTATGCCCCTAAGAAAATTGCGGGGACAATTATTGCCTAAAATATTTCCTTCTGGGTAAAAACGTGCAATTCCTTAGTTATGCGATGGCGAAAGCGGGGCGAAACTGAGGATGCGGAGATGCTTAAAGTCTTGTGTCAAAAGTGGCGGGGTCAAGACCTGGTCACAGCAAAGAGGATGCGGTAGGTGTGAGCGGCCTCTTGTGGCAGAACAAGGAATTTCCCATCCAGAGGGAACTGCACACAGAAGCAGGCAAGGAAAAAAACCTTAGTCGGCGCGACAGCTTGAAGCTGGGGAAACCATTAGATCCAGATATCAGAGGTGGTGTCGCCGCCCGGATAGCGGATCTCGTGGGCCAGCGCTGGCCCATTTGGCTCTTTCCCAAAATCCACTAAGAACTTTTCATTCACTTTCAAGCCTCCTTTCTTGCTGTCCACATCGATCTGCAGTATGACCGAGCCTTCCCTGGGAGGAGGAAGAGGAGAAGATAAAACAAAATTTTACCATGTGCTTCTTCTGAGGACAACTACAGTTGTGAAATTTGAAGATGGATGGATTCTACCTACTCCGGAAATCGACACCGAAGACACACAAACGTAACTCCCTAGGCTGAAAGAAGAAATGTCTTTTACATTTTATTTAAAGTGTCGTTTTAAATTCCACGCAGATGGCGAATTGAGGCCTAATGATTCTAGCAACCCTTGAAAACAGCACCGGGTTTTATTTCTGCCTGAGGATCTTCCGAGGAACTCGACGGAGGCTCTGTTTCTATTTTGAATAAACGGGGGGAAAAGCGAAGGAAAGGCTCACTTACTTGACCATGTCTGGGTAGAACTGCTTATCCCATCCGCTGTAGAGGGAGGTGCTGGCATACAGCCGTTTTCCATCCAGGCTTAGCTGGATCATCTGGGGGGCACCTTGAACTCTCTTGCCCTGCGAAGGACGAGAAAATGGGCATGACTTAACTCGGGACCCAAGAGGCAGAATTCCCCATGCTGGCTGGAGGATTCTGGGAGCTGAGTTCCACAAACCTTAATGTAGGGTTTCCTGCCTAAAGAGGGGGTTGGACTAGACCTCCAGGGTCCCTTCCAACTTGGTTGTTATTATTAAGTTGCCACGTTTGGACTCCCCTGGACTAGAAGACCTCTGAGGGCCCTTCCAACCCAGTTATGCTTTGTTCTACAAGCCATGAAACTTCCTGCAGAAATTTCTGAACATCCTCTGCACCGTTGTGAAAATGAAATAGAAGGAGACAGAAAAGTTCCCTAGAAGACAGTTAAGCCAGTGACCTAACAAAGAAAATAATCCAGGGGTGGAGAGGACCCACCTTGATGACGAATGCATCTGGCTGGCAGTCCAGTTCTGGGTCATCGATCACTTTGACGGGACCCCCTTTGACAATGCTGCCTCCCAGAAACACCTGCACGGGTGGAGACACGGCTGGGTGGAGGCTGTCCCACATCGCCTGCAGAGTCAGCGACTCTCGGCAGCCATGCACCCCTCCCCTGCCCCAGGATCTACCTGTCCCACCAGCTTGGGCTTCCGACGGTTGGAAATGTCATATTGACGGATATCTCCGTGAAGCCAGTTGCTGAAGTACAGGAAGCGGTCATCCAGGGAGATCAGGATATCGGTGATCAGGCCTACAGGAGAGCTTCGGGTTAACAGGAAGTGGCAAGTTGCAGGCGGAACCAATTTCATCCCTAAATTCCCAGAACCAGATTTGCAAGTATCCGACAGAAATATTGACTTGTTGCATAAAGACCACGTAGTTGGTTGTGTAAGATTGCGCTGAAAGTCATGGCTGAAACATTTGCGGCCTTTACGCAACAGGTCAATATTTCTTCTGTAGCCGCCACTACAAAATCCATGTTGTGTAACCAAGATGGAACCTTGCTAAAGTCACAGCGTTCGCTGAATTAATAAACGATCAAAGGAGTAAATTGAAGAACGGGAAGCATTGGAGATATGACGCTGAAAGTTTATAACAGAGTTTGAATTTAGTCCCAAAACCAAACTTTTAAAGTTGTTATTGATGGAGGAACCCAACTCAGATTGATTACAGAAACAAATCAATATAAAACTTGTTGGACTAGCCTGGCATTTCCGGAAGAAGCCATCCTTCGACTTTCTTGTTGGGAATTTGAATCACCTTCTCTGCTGCCCAAGTTCCTTCCTGAAGGGGGGGGGGAACAGCGAGAAGGGGAGGAGTTAACCTTGGTGTAGCGCAACCCACAGAAACACCTATGCCTTCAGGTCAGGTTAGTTAGCAGTTTGGCTTTAGAGCGTGCCAAGGAACCACTTGCAAAGGGGCAGGTTAGAGATAATGATTTACTCATTATATATATTAATTACCACTCTCTTGCAATTCCGGGCACCGCACGGCAGAGCAAAAACTAAGCACAGAGGTATTATTTATCTGATTTCTTTTGCATGATTTGCCAGTCGAGGTTTGGTGACGCAACGAAGGACCGGAAGGGGTGAATTTGAGGCACGCCTTGGCAATTTGTGTCTCAGGAACTCCTACTTGTGATACGATGGAATTTGGGTGGCCAACTTGACCTTGGCTGAGCTCAGGGAGGTCAGACCTTTTGAATGTTTAGATGAGGTGCCATCCCAAAATCCTAAGGCTGGAGGCTAAAATGGAAATATCCAGAAATATCTTTGGAAGTCAAGTTTGTCTTGAATACAGCGGCCGGCCAGGTCCCACAGAGTCAACCTTCTCAAGGTCCCATTGGCCAGAGTCTTTTCTGTGGTGGCCCCGGCCCTCTGGAACAAACTCCCTCTGGAGATACGTACCACCTCCTCCCTCCTGGTCTTTCGTAAAGCTCTAAAGGCCTAGCTCTGCCGGCAGGCATGGGGGCCGCGAGTGATGAGGTTGTTGTGAATGATGGAATTGGAAGAACCCCATGTATGTGCATGGGGTTCTTAGAATTTTGCTAATTTTCTATATTTCTTTTAAAATAATTAGATTTTTTTGTATTTATTATGTTGCACGCCGCCCTGAGGCGGCATAGAAGTCAAACAAACGAACAAACAGTTAACTAGGTAGCATTTTGAGGTTGCCTTTCTGCATTCCGAACTGCAAAGGAAAACCCTCCAAAAATATGAAAATTGCAAAAAAAAAATTGTGCCTGGCCGGTTTAGCAGCCAGTAGTTCTCAGGACTCTAAAAATTCTAGAGGGCTTACCGCACCCGCTAAGCTCCGGGGTGTTGGTTGTGTGCCTGTGCTCAGTTGTGGGCTTTTCCCACAGGCTTCACTCCGTTCTGCTGTAATTATTCCATTTTTTTTGCTGGTTTCATTTTTGTGTGTGTGTTTTTTTGTTTACCGGGGTCTTGTAGAAACGGTGGATGGCACTGCTGAGGGCACAGCCAATGTACCCCTCGGCTGCATCCGGGTCGTGGAGAAACCGGATCTCCAGCGGGATGGAGTTCTTGCCCACGTCGATGGTCTGGATAAATTTGTGCGTGGTCCAATCCCACACATTGATGTTCCCACCGTAGCAGCCTTTGGAAGTGGGCACGAGGGGAGAAAACAAAGATTATTTTGAGAAAGGAGGGAGAGCGGCGTCTGGTTAGTAGCATGTTTTCTTCGGTGCTCTCTGGCTTGGCTGTTTTCCTGCAGACAGAAACATAATCGGTGCTAGAAGGAGCATTTGTAACAAACCCCACTAGCCCTGAGGATGATACCTAGTTGGGTCGTGAGACGTCTGTAAGAAAACAGCCAACCTCAGAGAGCACCAAGGAGCCTTGGTTTCAATCCAGAGCTACAAATATTCTCCTTTATTGGTAAGTTTTCCTCCTCCATTCATTCCTGGTTGATAATAATATGTGTTTGAGCCACATTAATAGAATAGAATAATAGAACAGAATTGAATAGAATAGAATTCTTTATTGGCCAAGGGTGATTGGACACACAAGGAATTTGCCTTTGGTGCATATGCTCTCAGTGTGCATAAAAGAAAAGAGACATTTGTCCAGAATCAGGAGGTACAACACTTAATGATTGTCACAGGGGTCAATTAAGCAATGGATATATTGAGGAGATTGAAGCATGACGGCCTAAATGATCAGATGTAATAAGAAAAGAAGCAGCTAAAAGAAATTGCATTAGTTAATAGCTTTTTAAATGCATATAAGAAATTTGAATAATTAGCTTTTATCCAGATGTTAAAAGTACAGGAGGTAGCACTGGGACGGATTATGAACACCCAATTTAAAAATGTTATTGTATTGTATTTTAAGATTGATGGTATATTATATTGCATATGTGATTGGAGTGGAGAAAAAAAATTTATTGGTTAAAAAAAAAAAAGCAATGAGGAAACAATATTGATATTGATATTAAAAATCAATACAGGTCCTCAATGGAAGGCAGTTCCATTGGCCTGTGTAATTTCACAAGTATGTGTGTGTGCACACCACAACATTTCCTCTGGATTTCATACAGAGGCCAACTGGACAAACTCCACCGAAGAGCTAATAACTTAGTCCCACTGATTGAGAAATTGGCCTCCTTCCTTCTGTAGCTCTTGGCTGCTTTCTGGCCCCTCTTTGTCTACAAGACCCTATCACGGGTCTTCTTAAACATCTCATTGGTGGGAAGAGATGCTGCCTTGAGTCTCATTGGCCCTCAGACCTCAATTCCCGCCTAGCTTCGCCTCTTCTCCAATCCTTATTCTAGACCTCAACTCCGTCTTCTCGATCTTCCCTGACCCAACAGCCTGATCCGAGGATACTCGGTGCCTGTGGAACTCCTGGAAGAAGCCTCTTGGGAGCAGGGATAGCCGGGAGCTGACCTCTCACCTTTTTCCAAATCTGCTGGGTTAAACCCACCGGCGAAGCACTTGGGCGCTCCCCACTCCGTGCTCATCAAGACGTTGTGTCTGGGCTGGTACCAGAAATCGTAGCCGAAATTGGGGACTTTGGTGCCTTTTTCCCAGTTGCCCTTCACCTCAAAGGTCTCTCCGTCCAGCAGCACAAAGCCCCCTGCGAGGGAAAACAAAACGGGGTTTATTCAATTGATTTGCCACACATGAATATATCAATCTTAGCATTCAAGATTGCATTAAACGGACAGAAATTCTTTCTATGTTCTCGGAACAACAAGCGAACATCATAGTTCCTCCCGGAGCCAGTCAGCGATTGCAGAAAGCTGAGACAACTTCTGCATCTGATTTCTCCCACTCAAATGTTCTCCGATAGGGAGCGGGAGGCTGCTCCCCAAGTTCAGACCAGTTGCTTCTAATGGAATTGTCCATTTCTGCTGCAGAGAATTCAGCTTCATCCTCTCTCTCAGCCCTAGCCACCCACCTCACAGGGTTGTTGCTCAGGGGTGGGTGCTAACTTAATTTGCTGACGGTTTGCTTCCTCCTGCGCTGCATAAATGTGCTTCGTGGGCGCATGGGTGCTTTGTGTGCATGCACGCATGCGCAGTGCTGAAAAAATCCTCCCAAAATAAAAAAAGGGAAAAGCAAAATGGCAACCCATGCGCAGTGATGAAAAGTCGTCTTCTGCACATGCTCAGAAGGAAAAAAAAAAAAAAAAAGAAGATGGCAGCACCCATGGACCAGCACCAACCGAACTGGTTCCGTGACGTTATGGTGATGTCACCAAAGGTGAATGGGTCCCAACCAGGAGGAACCTACCTCTGCTGGGAAAATAGGAAGACAATGGAATGGAATACAGAACAGAATAGAATATAGAACAGAACAGGAATAAAACAATAATGGAATGGAAAGTAATGGAAAAGAGGAAGACAAAGGAATAGTATAGAATGGAATGGAATAAATAGAATAAGGATAAAACATGAATAGGACAGAACAGAACAATATGGAATGGAATGGAATAGAATACAGAACAGAAAATGGCAGGGGGCGGGACTAGATGACCTACAAGGTCCCTTCCAACTCTGTTAATCCAGAATACTGTATTATCCAAGTGTGATTGGACCCACCTAAAGAGCATCAGATATGTCAGCCACCTTGAGTCATTTATAATAAAGGCAGAATTAAGAAGAAACATGAAAAAGACCTGCCTTTCCCATTGCCAGAAGGGTCGGCCATCGTGCTGATCATGATCTCGCCATTCCCCAGGCAATGCGAGGTGTGAGGATTTGCCAAGTTACACTTCCAGTAGAGATCGATGGGCTCGACAACCTGCAAGGCAAGAGATGAGGATGGGCAGATGGAGCGTGGAGAGATATGCCCAGCCCTGCACCAGCCAAGCTTAGCGCAGTGTGAGAAACCGGATGTGTCGGTTCCGAGGACAAAGAGAAGAGAAGGAAGGTGGTTCTGCGAAACCCCCTTCGGAGGGGCCTCCTCAGCACCAGCTGGACCTGGCGTGTACCTTATGGATCCTGGGAGCCCTCAAGTCGGTCCCGGTGTCAATCACGTAAATCCTGGACGAGATCAGGCTGGGAAGAATTAGACGGTTGCGCTTCTTGGTGGTGTCTCCAAAGCAGCTGCTACAGGCGTTCCAGCCAGAATGGTGCAGCTCGTCGTTAACGTTGGGCATCGGCAGGCGGTGGATGACCTATGGGGTGGCAGAACCCACTTGGGACTTTGGACAGGTTCTCAAAGAGCTAGTGCCCCTTCCCCTGCGCTCTTTCTGGAGTCTTTTTTTACATTTTGGCGACCAAAAGTGTATCAAGTGAGGTCTTACGTAGCCCATAGTTCTCGACTTGTGTTATTTCTCGGCTTAACATCATGTCTTGCAATGCTTTATTCTTCTCTCCGCATCCCCCAAATTATTTTAATCAACCCCTTGGGTCTCCAACCTTGGCATCTTTTTAAGACCTGTGGCAGTGGTGGGATTTGAAAATTCAAAACAATGTTCTTTATAATGAAAATTCACTTAAACCAAGCCCTCTTTTGGTATAGCAAAGAACACTCGTCTCCAAACAAACTGGTAATTTGTACAAGTCCCTTATCAGTTCTGTGATACTTAGCTTGCAGCTATGAGGCAATTCACAGTCCTTCTTCTTTCACAAAGTGAAACACACTTTGCTCTGGGTTAGTTTCAAAGCGGGGAAAAATCAGCACACAAAAGGTCAAAGTCAGCAAGGCAGGCACGAAACACAATGATCAGATAATCCTCCACAATGGCCAAACCCACAGGCTGCTATTTATAGCAGCCTCACTAATGACCACAGCCCCACCCAACCACAGGTGGCCTCATTTTCTTTGATAATAATCTCTCAGTTCTTGCTGCCTATGCATCGCTCTCCGCATGCGTGGCTGTATCATTAACTCTTGTTCCGAATCCAAGGAGGAGCCAGATAATTGATCTCCTTCTGAGCTGTCTGCCCCACTCTCCTCCTCCCTGTCACTCATGTCTTCTTGGTCAGAGGAGCCTTCATCAGCAGATTCCACCGGGGGCAAAACAGGCCTGCAGCATGTGGATGTCTCCCCCACACCCACAGTCCTTGGGGCAGGAGCAGGGCCAGAGCTAACCACAACACACTGAGAAACAAGACTTGAAGTGAATCAGCTAATGGACACATGCACACAAGTAAACAAGTGAGTTAACCACGTGATTTACTGGCACATGTTGCTGGGCAGTAGAAGGTGGTTGGGGGTGGGTGTTGTGGACATTTTTCTTTTGCAACCCTGCATTATTCACGCCCCAACGCATGCAGTAACTCCTGCGGTTTTCCAATTTCTAAATTGTTTGAAAAAGGGTTGTTGGTCTTTGGGGCCATAACTATTAGCCAACGTTTTTAGGAATGCAGAACTTGGGGATAAATTGTAAGAATATATGTATTGTAGGACTAAAGTGGGATGGTAAATATAAAAAAAGATTACACGAGCGATTAAAAAAAATGTACTACCGATTTTTTTTTCTGACAGGGCTGAAGAAATGAATTTAATGGATGTGCAGAAGGCATTAAATCCTAAGATAAATATATATACTTTTTATTCAAACCCCCATAAATCCTTTTGGAGAATAGATATGATAAGGGCCAATAAAGAACTAAGTAAAATGGCAGATAAAGTCAAGATCAATCCAAACATATATGGGCAGACCATAATCCCCTGAAGATAACATGGAAAGGACAAAAAAAAGAAACGTAGAAGGTGGACCATGAATCTGCAGATACTACAGGAAGATACCTTCAGAGTATTAAAAAGGAATTGACTTTATTTCTCGATATAAATAAAAAACAACATAGCTCTTTACAAAATTTATGGGATACCCAAAAAGCTTCTACAAGAGTAACAATAGTGTACAGGTCAAAAACGAGAAAAAAAATATAAAAACAACAGGATATGTTATAACAAAATAATACCTTATATCTTAATAAAAATAACAGGATACCTTATAACAAAAGGGACCTTGGAGGTCTTCTAGTCCACTTTACACCCTACACTACTTCAAACAGATGGTTGTCCAACATCTTAAAAATTTCCAGTGTTGGAGCATTCACAACTTCTGTTCCACGGATTAATTGTTCTAACTGTCAGGAAATTTCTCTTAATGAAAGAAATAGATCAACTAGAAAAGAATCTTCAAATTAAACCAAGCGATGAGGAAATTGTCCCATCATTAGCCTTGAGTGAACACAAATTGAACTTAATAGAGCAAGCAGAATATGTAAATAACATTAAACAGATGAATCAACACCTTTCTGAAAACGCCAATAAGTTCGGAAGGCGGCTGGCATACAAATTAAGAAAGGAAAAAGAAAATAGGATAATTCAACACCTGCAAGATGAAGGAGGGAATTTGCAAATAAGGAAGAAGAAATTCAGAAGGTTGTAATTAATTACGTTGAGAACCTATACAGACAGGAGGAAATTGATTGAGGAAAAAAAATGGTTATTTAAAAGGATCCAAGATAATATTGGAAGGAGAAAAAAAAGATTATTTTAAAGAATCCAAGATAATATTGGAAGAAGAAAAAAAGATTATTTTAAAGAATCCAAGATAATATTGCAAGAAGAAAAAATTAATAAAGAGATAAAGGTAAATGAATTAAGAGAAGCAATGCAAAAACAGAAAAACAATAAAACGTTGGGCCAAGGTGGTATACCAAGCGAGATGTATAAAAATACACAGGAATGAATAGAACCAGCACTGATAAAACTTTATAACAAAGTGTTATTAGATGCGTGCATTAAAATACTGTACTTAAGAAAGCAGGTACAGATGAAAGTCAAATCCAAAACTATAGGCCAATTTTGAGGTTATCTCTCCCTGCCCCCCTCGTAAAGATAAATGTGGGGATTGTGAAATGGGTTTGCACGGTGTGTCAATCAAGAATGCAGGATCTCCAATAAGTAACCACAAAAATTCTCATCAGCAGGAAAAGTCCGCGGTTTAAGATTTAACAGCTGTTCGAATTCGGCAACTGCTGGGCCAGTTGTCCTGGGTAAATCCTGAGGGGCTGCAACCCCCCAGGTTGATCCAAGAAAGAAGGAAAGGAAGCGATTGGCATTTGATCCAAAAGGAGACCCTCTCCGCTTGGGATTTTAGGCAGCAAAAAAAAGGCAACTGCAGGGTTCGTCCCCGACAGATTGCAGGGAAGAGAATTGTTTTCTCTCAGCTTTTGAAGGAACCACCAAGTATCTGGAGATACTTTGCTATACCAGGCAGCAATTTCTTCCTGATAATGTGGAATTAAACCTTGAGAATTCTGGGTTCCCCCACACCCCTAAGGCTTGATGGACAGAGAGTCATTTAAAAGCCCAGGTGCACTCAGATTCTTTCTAAGATTTAATATATATTTTCCCCAAAAAGCAGCATTCGAAGCAAGGCGAAAACCAGCAGTTCACCTCTGTGAATCTGCCAAGCATTTAAAAAACAAGGCATCCTACCTGCGCTGGGTAGAGAGATCAAGTCATCCCAAAGTACCTTCCCCATCTTGGGAATTGCTTTGCTCAAAGCTTTCCCGTTTGCCATGATTAGGATACTGAGCTGTTGTTAAGATAAACCAGCTTTCAACTTAAGCTTTGAGCCCAAATACTGAATTAAACCTACTTGGCAATAAGTCTTGGATTTGGGGTCCACATCCACCGTAGCCAAATAATCTGGTTTTTTGTTTCCGGTGTTTCGGTAGATGCAAGGCAGATAGACAATCTCTTCCCGTGGCCCTTTGGGAGGAAAGGTTGAGTCAGTTGCAGAAAGGAAAAATTACCTATATGTTGCATATAACTTTGAACGATCGCTAAATGAATGATGGTAAGTCTGGAATTGCCTGTAATTGGGTCAGGTTCTGTGCAAGGCAAATATTGAGGGTATACAATGATTATCTGAGAGTTATTTCATTGTAGGACATACACACACACACACACAAAAGTGTTTCCTCACCTTTCATTGCATCCAGGGGAGTTTTGTATCCCGGCCCACACTCTCCGCATTTTGCTGAAATTCAAAATGGACAAGAAGAAAGTTTAAAGCACATAAGAGTTTTCGGAGAAGGGCAGCATACAAATCTAACTAATAATAGTAATAATAATAATAGTAGTAATAATATAATACACCAGACATTGTGATCATGGAGAAAAAGAAAGTATGGATCATCGACATTGCAATCCCAGGAGACAGCAGAATTGAGGAGAAGCAGCGAGAGAAATTAGTGAAATAAGAAGATCTAAAATTGAGCTGCAATGACTCTGGCATATGTCAGTGAAAGTGGTCCCAGTGGTACTTGGCACGCTGGGCGCAGTGCCAAAGGATGTCAGCGGACATTTGAAAACCATTGGAATTGACAAAATCCATCTGTCAATTGCAAAAGGCCGCTTTACTGGGATCGGCAAACGTAATTTGCCGCTACATCACGTAGTCTTAGGTGCTTGGGAAGCGCCTGACGGGATGAAATACGAAATCCAGCATAGTGATCTCGTTTGCTGTGTTGTATTGACATAATATAATTATTAATAATTATCTAATTATTATTAATAATAATATAATTATTAATTATCTAATAATAATAATAGGTACACATGCATATGTCAGCACGAGATTTGGTTTCTGCGCATGTGCTGGAAGCAAAATCTTATGCTCGCACGAGAGAGTTTTCACTGGTTTTCGCCAATTTTCACTGGTTTTCACCAATTCCTTTGCAGAAAACCCCACCAAAAATTGGCAAAATCTCATGCACAAGCGTGTCCTCATGCGAGATTTCACTTACAGCGCATGCAGAGAAGCATGCGCAGGTATGCATGTGCATGCATTGATGCGGAGAAACATGCGCATTTCCGTTACCACACTACAGGGTGCGTTTCAAAAGTAATGAATTTTTTAAAAAAGTAATTTATTGAACAGATTTGCACAAACACTTAAAATTCTTCAAAGTCCTGTCCTTGGCCTCTACACGTTTTTTCCAGCGACTCTGCCATGACCAGTACGCACCCTGGAAGGCGTCTTTGTGGACCTCTTGCAAGGTCTTCGTCATGGCTGATTGGATCTCTTCTATGGACGAAAAATGTGCCTTGCCACAACACGTTACGACTACGAGTCCGCAAGTTCCTGGCCAAACACCAGGTGCAAACGCTGCCCCACCCTCCCTATAGTCCTGACGTCGCCCCAGCAGACTTCTTTTTGTTCCCTCAGATTAAGGCAGCCCTGAAAGGAACCCATTTTTCATCCATAGAAGAGATCCAATCAGTTGTAATCCAATTACTTAAAAAGAGTTGCATTACTTTTGGAACGCACCCTGTATACTGTGGCCTGTGACTTTGGGGCCACCAGTGTGGGAAAGATGCCGTCCTTTTCTGGACCGCTCTTCCGTGTGAGTGGGGGAACTTTGGCTCAGGATTTGCCGCCGCGTGACTGTTCCACCTTCAACGCAAGGCAGAGAGGGGAAACGGCACGGAGGAGCAATTCCACGGGGACCTTCCGAATCCAGCCTCCCCCGCAGAAAAATTCTGGCCCTGAGCTGAAGTCATGGAACAGTCGTGGAATTTTGCAACAGATGCAGCCAGTCTTCAGAGGGAAGTTGTGCACTGCTGAACCCTCCCTTGTCATAAATTTTATTTTCGAGCGTAAATAGTGGGAAGAAGAACATTTCACAAGCCCGCTTGGGCAACTGCCCAGTTGCTGTTGCTGCTGCTGCTGTCACGCATGTGGTGGGACTGTCCCAAAGACCCTTTGGTGGGTAATTGCAAAACGATTGCAGTTGTCCGTTCCTCACGGAATGCTTTCTGAATGTTTGGGACTTATCTCTCTAAATTCCCAACAAGGACCCGGGGAAGTTGGTCATTTTATGACCTAATGGAGAAACTGCACGATATCCCGAGTCTTGAGACTGGACATTTTGTCCCAGATACAGACATGTACTTACCTCACCGGTCTATTTATATTGCATTGTCTGCTTTATTTCTGCACATCTGGAGGTCAGGGGCTGGGCCCTCACCTCTTGCAAAACCCTTCAAGTGACTGATGAGTCTTTCACACACTTTTTTTTCGTTCTGTTGATTCTGTTGCAACAGTGCAATATAGCCGTGATTTGCCATACTGGCCTGTTTGATTTAATAGGTAATATATTAAGACGCAGACAAAGAAAAAAAAATTATGACCCTCGAATGGCTTTATGGCCGTTGAGGATGGATTGAGATCATCACCAATGGGGATGAACTCGGCTTCATCGGTTGAGTTTACAGTTCATCGTGCTAAGGTTGCCTATGTTTTATTGGGCTTCAGCATCTGCAAAACAGTCAGTTAAGGTTCGTTGCACACAAACCACGAATTAAACAAGCCATTGTATAAACCCAGCCACCATATTTTAAAGGAAGCCAGGAGACCGTTGGCTGCAGACTTTGCATTCCATGCCTCTGTTCCTGTAATTTAATCTGCCGCCGCGAGTAAATTATGGTTTTTAAATTGGATGGACTTCCTAATCGAAGCTTATGCGAGATAAGTAGATGTTGCTGATCAATTTCTCTGGAAACTGAGTTAGAGGAGGTCTCCTGAGTCTATCTTGCAGCAACAGTAGCCATATTAATTGGCTTATTTGACGTGATTGAGTGGATCCCGGAGTTGGGGAAATGCCATAGCTGAAAACCTTCTGTCGAGGAGAATCAAGCAAATTTATGTGTGGGTTTGGCTGTAGAGTGTTGGGTGTGTTGGGTGGAAGCTGAAAGGATCAAAGTAACGGTCACTTTCTGATATACAATTATATATCCATTATAGAGTTTGTTAACCTACTGCCTGTCATACCTCTTTACACTTCTTATATCTTGGTCAAATGGTTTCCAGTCCATAAATTGAATTAGTTCATCTTAGGAGTTGGTGATTTTGTTGCAATAGAGCACACAACACATACAAAACATAGAAGGTTGATGGCAGAAAAAGACCTCATGGTCCATCTAGTCTGCCCTTATGCTATTTCCTGTATTTTATCTTAGGATGGATATACAGTGGTACCTCTACTTAAGAACTTAATTCGTTCCGTGACCAGGTAGAAAAGTTTGGAAGTAGAAGCAATTTTTCCCATAGGAATCGATGTAAAAGCAAATAATGCGTGCAAACCTATTAGGAAAGAAATAAAAGCTCGGAATTTGGGTGGGAGGAGGAGGAGGAAGAAGAGGAGGAGGACAGTTGCTTCCCAGAGCGAAGGGAGTGTTTCTTTTCTCTGGGCTCTGGCAGAGGTTTATTCCCTCTCCAAGCGCCCAGGGAAAGGAAAATGCTTCGTTCTCTCTGGGCTGCCAAAGTCTCCTTAAGCGCCACCGAAAGGCTCCTCTGGCAGCCCAGAAAAGCCCGAAATGGCCGGGATTAAAGAAGGAATGGCAGGAAACTGGCCGGGCTTTCGTGCCGCTCTCAAATTTCCTGGGAAATTTTTCCGGGCTCGGGTTTTTAAGTAGAATATGGTTCTTAAGAAGAGGCAAAAAAATCTTGAACATCCGGTTCTTATCTAGAAAAGTTCTTAAGCAGAGGTGTTCTTAGGTAGAGGTACCAATGTATGGACAAACTTAAAGTAAACCGCTCTAAACTCAACTGCAGGAAATACGATTTTAGTATCCAAGTAGTTGATGCATGGAACTCACTACCAGACTCTGTAGTATCATCTCCTAACCCGCAAAACATTACCCTTAGACTGTCCACTGTTGGCCTGATTCCTAAGAGGTCAGTAAGGGGCGTGCATGAGTGCACCAGCCTGCCTTCCATCCCCTGTCCTAATGTTTCTCTTACTAGAATCATGTATATAAATATTATTATATCTTTGTAGACCACCAGTACGTACTTGACAAAACAAATAAAACATTTTGTTTAATTTTTTAGCAACCCAAATTCTACCCATCTTGTGCAACACCAGTAGCACAGGGGTAATTTCTCCTTGTTTAAATTCATTAACAAAGATTTCTTATTGCATAAGGCCAAGATGTCAAGGTTAGCTCCCTTATCTCATTTTATTTACTCAGCTTATACACCCACTTTCTACGAAGCAAGTTCTCAAGCCAGCTAACAAAATTGAAAGAAAACCAAGATTCAGGAAAATTAGATGCATAAATTAAAAGCAACATGGGATCGATGTTCAGTGAGATCCTGTCTTTCTTTGAGCCAGGTGGATGGAGGGGCTTAAAGAACCAGGAGACTGGGAGTTCTAGTCTTAACTCAGACCCGAAGCCAGCTGGGTGATTTTGGGCCGATTGCTCCCTTTCACCCTAAGGAAGAAGAAAATGACAAAGCATTTTGGAAAATATTTCCTAGACAACTACGAGAACGTGTCCAGGTAGTTGCCAGATGTTAAAGTTGATTTGAAGGCCGCACGTTTAATTTGAATGGTTCAGCAACATCTGGAAGGACAGGTAGGAATTACACCAAGGATGTTTTTTCAATTCTTTGACCATTCATTTCCCCCCCTTATAATAACCCAGTGAGGTTGAGAGTGACCCATGGACCTAAAATCACCTAGTTAATTGCAAGATTGAGTATTGATAGCACATTGGTCGCTCATTCCCTCTATTGATGGGTACTTTAAACGAAATCCTTTTTCACCTTTATACACTACTTCTTTCTGCTTGACTGCTCATTTCTCTTTGCTAAAGGCTTATATAAACAGTCTTATATTTATTCAAAAGCCAATCGCAGTAGGTGTTTCCATGAAAGACCTTTTATGGCACAATTTCCTTCGCTTGTTCACCGCTTTGACGGTGGTGGTGGGATTGGGAAGAGGGCTAAATATTCTCTCCAGGTTCTGAAAGTGGCTTTGAATCATTTCCTAACACAAAAAGCAATCGCTCTTAAGAGGGAAAGACGGAACGATAATAGTACTCAGAGCTGTTTTTTAGACCAGCTTCTCCCATTCTTCTCATATGTTGCTTTGAACCCAACTAAGAGAGTTAAAAGGCAAAGTAGAGAGAGATTTTATACAATTTCTTGCTAAAGGCAGGGTCCTCCTGTCATTGTTTAGCCATTGCTGAAGGAGCTGTCCTGGGGATTTTGGGGGCAGAAGGTACAACAGTGGTTTGGAAATTCTAGAGGACACCAGACATCGGAAGTAAAGAAGTTAAATTTCAAAATAATAATAAAAAGACGCGCCAACATGCAGATAAACCTGTTTCAAACATAATCGGAACTGCGGGTGCTAAGCCAAAGTGCTTATCCAAGACAATAGGGGATTCCAAGCGTAAAAGCAGAGGATCAAATAGTGCAAAAACATAGTATCAAATCCCAGATTTTTTTTCTGTGCTGCAAAGAGCAGAATCCTAAGTACTAAAGTATTTTTTTTACTGAAAGAGTAGTAGATGCTTGGAACAAACTCCCAGCAGACGTGATTAATAAATCCACAGTAACTGAATTTAAACATGCCTGGGATAAACATAGATCCATTGTAAGATAAAATACAGGGAATAGTACCAGGGCAGACTAGATGGACCAGGGGGTCTCTTTCTGCCGTCAGTCTTCTATGTTTCTATGTATACATCTTTGGAAATAAACGTGTGAGTTATTGGGATCCTATTGCAATAAGAATGGATTTTCTTAGCCATAGCTTTTACAGCCCTCTCTTAAGTGGTTTACAGAGTCAGCATATTGCCCCCAACAACCTGGGATTTTCTTAGCAATTTGGACTTTTAAGAACTTTCCCTGGACAAAACACCCTCTAAGAAAGAAATGCTGCTAAAACAGAAGAAGTTCTGAAATCTCATCCGGCACTTTGCGTTTCAAAAGCTAAACTCCCTGAAGGTTGGGGTGCACTTTTTCTTTTTTTAAAATAAAGTTTATTAATTAACAAGGGATAAATGGGGGGAAGGAAAGGAGGGGGGGGGACATAAATTCGAAATGGGTAAGGGTATTTATCACATGATATTATATTTCATAATACATGTAACAAAATGGAACAGAATTTCAATATTCACATTTGTATCTTATTTCTATAAATAATTCATTTATCTATCTTATCGTATTAATTAAAGCTCATAAGAATAATAAGTATTAGTAAGAGTAGTAAAAGACTTATTTGTAGAAAGGTAAGTAGAAAAATAGGATTAGATTTATATGAAATATTGCGCAAAGGACAAGTATATTAAAAGAATGAAGAGGGAATCTACATAAGTAGCAGACATCAGGAAATACGACTAGGTGTATTGATATATTATTGGGTGTATCAGTAATATTTCGGTAGAAAAGGAAAAGAAGTGAATAGAGAAAATAAGATATATTTATTATCTATGTAGTAAGTGTTGAAAAAGAAAAGAGGTAAAGCTTAATTAATCTGAGATAAAGTAATGGTTTAAAGTATACCTGTATTAAAGTTGACACCTCAAGCCATTTGCATCTAAAACTGCTTTTCTGACGTTCCCCCCCCCACATGCATGTTAAAATAGTGACCATTATCTCTTCCTTTCCCACATGCACAAGTGTTAAAATAGTGACCATTATCTCTTCCTGAGCTTCTACACTGAGAAAGTCTGAACTATGAAGGAAACCCTACATTAATGACGGCTGTTTCTGTAGCTGAATAAAAGAATGTGGCCTCTGTCTTGTCTTGGCTTACCCATGGTGGTGGATTCGGATTCTTCCTGTTCTCTTCCCTCCAAATTCTGAACTCTGACCAACGGAGAGGATCCTGCAGACCAGAGGCAAGAGGTTTTTTTCCTGGAGGAACATATATCTCTCTATTTCAGTGGGTGGAGAAGAGGCGTGCTTGGTAGGCGGACTATTGCAAACCGCGGAGCAAATCCCAGATGGGGAGGGCTGTATTTTAAGTACAAAATTGATTGTTTTTCCCCCTAAGCTGTCTCGATTTCTTTCTTGAAAGATCTGGTTCCTTGCCTGGTTTATAGTTGATCGTCTCATCTTTTAGCTTTGCCAGACAGAAAATCCCCCTCTGTTTTCTTCTGGAGTGCAGAGAGAAGCAAACTGCTGGCTGGATTTGGTGTTTCCAAGAGCGTGTCGGAGCCCAGCATAGGCATGATAACAATTATAGCTTTGAAACTGACAGACAGCGGAGATCGGGCAACTCATTTGCTTTCCTGTCAAGTAGCTGTTGGTGGAGATAGTTGAAAGACCGAAAGCTTCAGCCTTTAGTTGAAAGTACCGTTAGGAACGCCTTTCTTATTTATTTTATTTATTTATTTTGTCCAATACATAATACACATTGAAGAGAAAGATCTGTAATAATATAAGTAAAGAAAAGAATAGAAGAAAAGATATAAAAGTATAGGTGAACATATTTGAAAGGAAGAAAAGATAAATGAGATAAGGAGAGACAATTGGACAGGGAACAGAAGGCACGCTGGTGCACTTATGCACGCCCCTTACTGACCTCTAAGGAACCTGGAAAGGTCAGTCGTGGATGGTCTAAGGGAGAAATGTTTGGGGTTAGGGGATGACACTACTGAGTCAGGTAATGAGTTCCACGCTTCGACAACTCGGTTGCTGAAGTCATATTTTTTACAGTCAAGTTTGGAGCGGTTAATATTAAGTTTGAATCTGTTGCATGCTCTTGTGTTGTTGCGGTTGAAGCTGAAATAGTCATTGACAGGTAGAACGTTGCAGCATATGATCTTGTGGGCAATACTTAGATCGTGTTTTAGGCGATGTAGTTCTAAGCTTTCTAGACCAAGGATTGATAGTCTGCTTTCGTAGGGTCTTCTGTTTCGAGTGGAGGAGTGAAGGGCTCTTCTGGTGAAGTATCTCTGGATATTTTCAAGGGTGTTGATGTCCGAGATGTGGTATGGGTTCCAGACAGATGAACTGTATTCAAGGATGGGTCTGGCAAAAGTTTTGTAGGCTCTGGTGAGTAGCATGAGATTGCCAGAGCAGAAGCTGTGTTGACAGTCCCTTGTGTGACTGTCAACTAAAGTCCAAATAAGCAAATATTTAATAAGATCGGGCGAGTAATCGGTCCGTTTTGCTCAGTTCCGAGTGAATTCTTTTTCTGTTCGATTTGTAAAATCTTGCCCAGACCATGAACTTTTCATGGGGAATGTTGGTGTTACAGATTACATGTTTTTAAAATGTCATTAGCAGCAGCGGTGCGTTGCTCCAGGTTCGGCCCGGTTCTGTGAATCGGTAGTGGTGGCGGGAAGCTCCACCCAACCCCCCTCCCCGGGATTCTTCTCAATTCACACATACGCGCAAACCGGTAGCAACGGGATTTATAAGCCACTACTGAATTTTTAAGATGTTTCTTTTTTCTGCGCAAATGACTTCAAATGCTCTAACATCTGTAGTTATGAAGACCTTTCTAGCTTTTATGGCATCTCAAGACCTAAAATGGACACCTAATACCAAAAACATCATAAAAAAAGCACAAAAAAGAATTTTTTTTCTGTGCCAACTCAGGAAGCTCGAACTGCCCAAGGAGCTGCTGATCCAGTTCTACAGAGGAATCATTGAGTCTGTCATCTGCACCTCTATCACTGTCTGGTTCGGTTCTGCAACCCAACAAGACCGATACGGACTTCAGAGGAGAATCAGAACTGTAGGAAAAAACAATGGCTGCCAACCTGCCTTCCCTTGAGGACCTGTAGACTGCACAAGTTAAGAGGGCCGTGAAAATATTTTTCATTTATTTATTTACTTATTTTGTCCAATACGCAACGAGGGTTTTAGTGGGTATATATATACACATAGTAAAATACATGATGAAGCTTATAGAGGAGATACTCATAGTAAAATATATCTAAGAAGTAATAAGAAGATATAATAGAACATATCACATCCTGGACACAAACTGTTTCAACTTCTACCCTCAAAATGAAGCTATAGGACACTGCACACAAGACTTAACTACACACAAGGCAGCTTTTTCCTGAATGCCATCACTCCCCTAAACAATAATTCCCACAACGCTGAAATTATTTACTAGGACTGTATTATTATTATTCTCATCCTTCCTTGTACCTATCACTTCTCAATGACTGTAACCATGCTGCTTCTATCTTTATTTCCTTTCATTTCCTAGTATGATTTGATGGCTTATTAGTAACCTATGACTATCACTAAAGGTTGTATCTTATGGTTCTTGATGAATGTATTTTATTTTTTATTTATGTACACCGAGGGCATAATAAGCACCAAAGAAAAATTCCTTGTGTGTCCAATCACAATTGGCCAATGAAGAATTCTATTTTATTCTATTCAAAAAAGGACAAATAGTTTGAAGCAAACCTGTTTCACACTATTATATGACGATTATTAAATCTGTGTAATTTTCATTGCATATGCTAACAGCCCCCAAAGTATATTACACGGATTTTCCAGTGAACAGGGTCTGTGAACCCTTCTATGCTTATCTCTACAATCAAACAGAAATGGTTAAGATCAATCTGGGTTGCAGCCCCTGTCACTAGGAAAATGTTCTGAAAGGTTCCTTGCCTTAGAAACAACTCAAAGGGCATCTTGGGGATTGTATGTTGCCAAAAATGCACAGCTATACATTGCATATGGCATCGGACCAGAATACATCCGGGTCCGCCTTCTGCCGCACGAATCCCAGTGACCGGTTAGGTCCCACAGAGTGGGTCTTCTTCGGGTCCCGTCAACTAAACAATGTCGTCTGTTGGGACCCAGGAGAAAAGCCTTCTCTTTGGTGGCCCCGACCCTCTGAAACCAGCTCCCCCCGGAGATCAGAATTGCCCCCACCCTCCTTGCCTTTTGTAAGCTCCTCAAAACCCACCTCTGTCATCAGGCACAGGGGAACTGAACTACCCTTTTCCCCCTAGGCCTATACAATTTATGCATGGCATGTTTGTGTGTATGCTTGGTTTTAATAAGGGTTTTTAAATTATTTTAAACATTAGATTTGTTACATGCTGTTTATTACTGTTCTTAGCTGCCCCGAGTCTACGGAGAGGGGTGGCATACAAATCAAATAAATATAATTACCCTTTAGAATGTATTTACTATGTTTGTCCTGCTTTTCAGAAATCCACTGTCCTGTAAAGAAATTTACATCTATTTAAAAAAACAAAAGACTTCCTTCAAGCTAAAGAATCATGAAGAAACTGGACTCAAGCAAAAGATCAAAGGAAAAAGGAGAAAGACCAGTTACGCAAGGCCATAATTCAGAGAACTCCAGAGGGGCATTTATTTATTTATTTATGAATCATGCTGGTGAATAGATAGACAGTTAACTCCTATTTGTGGGTGGATAGATGGGCAGCTCTTCATTTCTTCAGTTCATGATAACATAATTGAAACAATAAAACACATTTTACTATAAAGTTTCAACAATGGGCAGATTTTGAAGAAAGAAAATACTAGTCATATGACTCTGCATGAGATACATGCACATTAGCAAGGTATTGTTGGCAGTTTACTGCATCTCAGTATATTTAATTTGAGTATGTTACTCTGTTTACTAGTTAAAATACTTGAAAAGAAAATTGATCTAAATGAATGGGGGAGGGGGGGTTGCATGTTGACATCCATTAAAATTAAAATTTGTTCCACATTGCAGAGTCCTGACTGCATTTCTTTCTTGAAGTCTGATGATCACAGACTAAAATGTCACAGAACTTTGAAACTAAATTTTAAAACAGACTAAAATAAACATGTTTACTTTTAACAGTACAATATGTAACGTTTTAGTAGAGTTTATTTTTCCTAAACCAGTTTGCAATATTGTGTTCTTTTCATAAGGGGTTACAGGAAGTTTCTGGGTTTAAGAATGAGTTTATTTTTAATTATAATTTATATGTAAAATCGGAACACTTACTCATGAACTGAGTGTATATTACTAAAAATGTGGACAGCATTTTCCTTCTTCCAGCTGAGGAACTGTGGAAAGCAGCCAGCATATCCAAAACCTGCAGCTTCAAATGATTCATAAAAACATTGTGAGGATTCAGTGGTTCAACTCCAGGAACAATGCAGTTTGCTATCTTTAGTAACAGACAGCCCATGTGTAAGTATGGCTTGTCTGTAAGCACACATAGGGTGAGCAAGAAACTTACTACTTTCTCTCAATCACTAACGATTTTCAAAGCTTTGGTCCATTCATTATTGAGACCTGCTCCATAGTCCTACTTTCTTATGATTAATAATAATAATTTATTGGATTTGTATGCCGCCCCTCTCTAGACTCGTAAGATTAAGCTACCTAAGTGTAGCTTTTGTGCAAAAGCATGAGACTTTTTCTTCTAGCTGTCTGCCACTGGGATGCTTCCCTCTGTGAAATTGTTTCTCTTGTAATTGAGGAAGAAAACCAAGAACTTTTGCTTTCCAGATCTTTGGATGGTTTATTCTTGGCATCTTTGGAATTGAGTTTTAATGGGCATTTTCTCACAATGGTATTTTTTTTGAGCTGCTATGCTATCTGGCTTCATTATAATTGTGGATCACCTTGTCCACGCCAAGTGAATTGAAGGCAGTTTGGACCATCATTGCATGCTGAAAATATCTCATGGAAGAGTCATTGGTGAGATGGGCAGCATATAAATTGAATAAAATAAACAGAAGAGGAAAAAACAGGCCAACTCTCAATGAAACACACTCAAGTTTAATAAGAGTATGACGTAATCAGATACACATTATTCATCACAAAATTAAGATACATCGGTGCTTTTTTCAAGAGGCAAGTGGTCTTTCTGGTTTTTCTTTGAAGACGTTTCACTTCTCATCCAAGGAGCTTCTTCACATCTGCTTTGCATCTGTCTGGGTTCCCTTTGGCGCCACTCTCCGTGTCTATGGTCAGGATTTCCCCATCTGCAGAAGGAAATAAAAACAACGTTGCCAAATTATATGGAATGTTATGTATGGGTGTTGTTCGACTGATGGGATTATAGTCTTAGATTGTTTCATACTTGACTTCTTTTTTAACGTATTTCTATTTTTATATTATTGTAAACGGCCCTGAGCCCTTCAGGATTGGGCGGCATAGAAGTCGAATAAAACCAATAAAAATAAATAAATGTTGACTGATTCAGAAGACCTTTCCCCAAAAAACGACATTCACCCTGATGCTTCCTGGGAACCTCTTCCACTTGTTAGAAACCTAGAAGATTGACGGCAGAAAAAGTCCTGGTCCATCTAGTCTGCCCTTATACTATTTTCTGTATTTTATCTTGGGATGGATCCATGTTTATCCCAGGCATGTTTACATTCAGTTATTTTGGATTTATCTACCACGTCTGCTGGAAGTTTGTTCCAAGCATCTACTACTCTTGTTCACTTTCTGCTGAGGAGAATTTACCTCAGGGAGCCCCCTTGAAGAGGGTGAGAAGAGATGATGGAGGAAGAGGAGGAGAAAGATGATGATGGAGAAAGAAAAGATGGTGAAGAGGAGGAAAAAAAGGAAAAGTTGACGGAAGAAGACGGGGAGGAGGCAACCTCTCCCCTCCAAAGCCAAAGCCTCAGAAATTGTCAGCCTCACACAAACTTCACCCAGGCGGCCTCGCACACCTCTGCCGGTGACGTCACGCGCGCCGGCCAATCCTCGCCCCGCTCGCCATGCCGAAGGAAATGACGACGACGCCGTATCCCTCCGCCGGCCAGGACCCCCTTTTTGTGTGTGTGTGTGTTGTGTTGCCGCTTCTGTGTACCAACCCGCAACCCCTTTAAAAAAAAAAAAAGCAGCCGCGTGGGAGGGGGGCGAGGAGGCCCATGCGAGCCGCGCCGCCGCCGTCACCCTTCTCCAAGGAGCCGGCGGGGGGGCGCGGGCCCCTTTAAGAGTGGGGACGAGCCCTGCCTCGGAGCCCAGCGAGGGAGGCGAGGCGGCCGCCGCCGCCGTCGTTCTGGGGAAGGTGAGTCGGCGCCCTCCCCGTTATGTGGGGGCGGCGGGGTGGGGACTTGACGGGGGAAAGAGCCAGCGCGCGGTCGGCTTGAGGGGAGGGTCGCAGCGCGCGTGCGCGGGGCGGCCCTCCGAGGCGAGGGAGAAAAACCGTTGGAAACCGGTTCGAACCACTCCCGCAAAGGGGGGGCTCCTCTCCCGGGGTTGTTTTTTTTTTTGCCCCCTCCCCTCCATGGGGGGGCGAAGCTGCGGGCTGAGGGAACTGCGCGCGCGAGAAAGGAGGGGGGAGGAGCGCGCGCGTGCTACACAAAAGCGAGCGCGAGACGGTTTTTTTTCCCCCTCAGCCGAGAGAAGGGCGGCGATTGGCTGGTGGCGGAGAGAAAAGAGGCGTGGCTTCCCCCCTTATTGGTAGCCATCCGCTAGGCGGCGGCCTTGCCCCCCGCTTGGTTGGTGAGGCGAGCGCGGAGCGATACTTATATACCGGGAACTTTTTTCTCTCTCGCCGTGAGGGGCGGAGCGCGTAAAGGAAGAAAAAAAAGGAGCGAAGCGTCGTATCCGTCCGCCGGCTGCTTTCTACCCCTCCCCCTTTTTCTCCGGGCCCTTTTGGGGGGCGGCATTGTGGAGGGGAGCAAAAACGCCCCAAAGTGGAAAATAGTAAGAGAGGTGACGGGTGGGGGCGTCTTCTACAACCCCCCCAGTAATATTGTCCTGGGCAGGCGGCCATGTTGGCTGCAAGGGACTACTTTCTCTCCCTCCCCCCTTTTCTTTGGGTGCTGATTCACAACTCGTGGCTGGGGGGGAGGGGCTGTTTTGGGGTGGGGGGGAACATGTGTGAGGAGGGGCGGTTGGTTGCTGGATTCCCATTCTTCAGACAAAAAAACTAGGAGGAGGGGTCCCTCTGGTGGGGGCCCACACTGCCTCCCTCACAGGACACCCCCATATTTTTGGCAGTGGTCATTTTGGGCACCTCGGACCCCAGTTTCCATCACCCTGGCCTGCTTCGTCCACGCGGCACCCACGCATGCTGCTCCGGACACCTGTGGCCCACCTTCCTCCGTATAGTAAGCTGCCCTGAGTCTTGGGAGAAGGGCTGGCGTAGAAATCGAATAAATCAATAAATTTATTAATTGGATTTACATGCCGCCCCTCTGAGAGGACTCAGGGCGGCTTACAACATACAAAAAGAAACAACGCACTGCAATAGCTCTATCCAATTAATTAAAACTAAGCAAACAATCTAAAATTTATTGATTTATTCAACTTCTATGCCGCCCAATCCCAAAGGGATCAGTTGCGTTAAAAATCAGACATACCCGTTCATACAACCGTTAGTCGGGCCAGGGAGCTGAGTTCTAATGGCCCCAAGCCTGGTGGCATAAATGAGTCTTGAGACTCTTGCGGAAGGCGAGGGGGGTGGAGGCAGTGCGAATCTCCGGGAGGAGCTGGTTCCAGAGGGCCGGCCCCCCCACAAAGAAGGCTCTTCCTCGAGGCCCTGCCAAGTGACATTGTCTGGTGGATGGGACTTGGAGAAGGCCGACGGTGGGAGCTAACCAGTCGCTGGGACTCATTCGGCAAAAGGCCGTCCTGCAAGGAATCTGGTCCGATGCCATGTAGGGCTTTATAAGTCATAACCAACACTTTGAATTGTGCCCGAAGACCAATCAGCAGCCAATACAGTTTGCAGAGTGTTGGAAAAACATGGCCATAGCTAGGAAGGCCCATGACTGCTTGTGTGGCTGCATTTTGCACGATTTGTAGTTTCCGAATGCTCTTCAAAGGTTTGGCCGGGCACTGCCCTCCAACCACCTGCAAGGCATCCATGGGGCACAGGTGGGCCACAGAACTGCTCTCGGCCCCATTTCAGGTTCTCCTCATCCTTTGCCCTTGCTCTGAATAGACGTGGCCCTGCTCTGCCCAGATCCCATCATCCCCATCCCAGAACCGTGCAGAAGGGAGAGGTGGTACAGCGGAGTTGCTGTCCTTGTGGCCTACCTGCGCTTCGAATGTGGGAAGTGCTGACGTCCTTCGCTTGGCCGCTCTCTCCAGAACAAATCCATGTTATAAACTCCCGTTGTCCTTTTCCCAACTCTTAGGAAGCTCCATCCGGGGGGGGGGGGAACTCCCACGTGTCATTACGATTTGGCAACCAGGCTGTTGGATTTTTTACATCATTGCGCGGCGCTTGAAGCTCTCGTTGAACAAGCCAAGGTTGTCCTGATGTGCAGCGGCTGATGTGACTGCAGGGTGGTCTCAATCACCTCAGATGGGACGCAAGTGCATATCGTGGGGGTTCAGCCCTTAACAAATCTTTTCCCATTTATTCTGCTTGCATCGGTGTAAACGTGTGTGATTCTGGCCGGCTGCAAAGTGAGAAACAGACTAGTGTGCAGAGATTCTTTCTCTGCAGATTTTAGTGGATTAAGATGAATGTATTTTATTCTCCTTATGCACACTGAGAGCATCTGCACCAAGGACAAATTCCTTGTGTGTCCAATCACACTTGGCCAATAAATAATTCCATTCCATTCTATTCTACACATATACAAGAGATGAACATTTGTAGATCATGTTCTTAACAGCCTCTGCTCTCAACTAAAACATTTATCTTCCTGTACGATTCTATTCTTGCCTTTTCTGAGATGCTTAACACTATTGGATTGAATAGAATAGATTAGAATTCTTTATTGGCCAAGTGTGATTGGACACCCAAGGGATTTGTCTTTGGTGCAGATGCTCTCAGTGGACATAAAAGAAAAAGAGACATTTGTCAAGAATAGAATAGAATATAAAATAGAATAGAATATAGAATAGATAATAGAATAGAATAGAATTCTTTATTGGCCAAGTGTGATTGGACACCCAAGGGATTTGTCTTTGATGCAGATGCTCTCAGTGGACATAAAAGAAAAAGAGACATTTGTCAATCAAGAATGATTGTCCTAGGGTTCAAATAAGCAATTAGGAAACAATATTAATAAAAAATCTTACGGATACAAGCAACAAGTTACGGTCATATAGTGGGAGGAAATGGGTAATAGGAATGATGAGAAAAAAACTACTAGTAGTAGTAGTGCAGACTTAGTAAATAGTTTGACAGTGTGGAGGGAGTGATGGCGTTCGGGGGAAAACTGTTCTTGTCTCTAGTTGTCTTGGTGTGCAGGGCTCTGTAGCAACATTTTGAGGGTGGGAGTTGAAACAGTGTGTGTCCAGGATGTTAGGGGTCAGCAAATATTTTTCCAGCCCACTTTTTCTCTCGTGCAGTATATGGAAGGCAGGTTGGCAGCCATTGTCTCTTCTGCAGTTCTGATTCTCCTCTGAAGTCCGTGTCGGTCTCGTTGCTTCTTCGGTTCTGACCAGCTCAAAACATGACTGGCTTTTAAAAAAAAATATAACCTGTTGTGTTTCTTCTTTCTTCTTTACTTTATACTCCTAAACTGCCTGTTGTGAAGTACCATTCACCAACAATTCCCTGTGCCCTAGTTCATAGAAACATAGAAACATAGAAGTCTGACGGCAGAAAAAGACCTCATGGTCCATCTAGTCTGCCCTTATACTATTTTCTGTATTTTATCTTAGGATGGATCTATGTTTATCCCAGGCATGTTTACATTCAGTTACTGTGGATTTATCCACCACGTCTGCTGGAAGTTTGTTCCAAGGATCTACGACTCTTTCAGTAAAATAATATTTTCTCATGTTGCTTTTGATCTTTCCCCCAACTAACTTCAGATTGTGACTTCATGTGCTTGGTTTTTCTACCCAGGTCACTTAATAGCATCTTAGAACCAGACCCTTCGGAATTTGGAATACTCTTTCAGAAAACAGGTTGTGTTTTCTCCTATAGTTCTGCATTTTTCTTCCTTTTAGTATTTAAAAAAAAATAGAATAGTTTTAGAATGGCTCAACCAAGGTATCCTGAATTTATTTATTTATTTTGCAATAAATGCTGCATTATTTCATTTACCTAGCTTAAGCATTTGCAGTTAGTATTTTTAGGGTGTGTGTGTATGTTTCGAACTGTTTATTATGTGGCAGTTTCTCCCACCCTCCCTTCGCAAGGCTTCCGACAGGTGTTAATGAGGCCTTTCCTTCAAGCTCTATCTAAAACTCTCTCTACACGTCCCTCCGTCACCTATAAGGCAGAGCAGTTCACAAAACAGGCTTTCTGTTAATGTTATTGTTTAAGATGTCACAGGCTTTTCATCTGTCCTTGTTACAGTGCGGTTGACTTCTGTAATTTACATTGTATCTGGCGAGTAATCAGTTATACAACTAGGTCGTGGCTACATTGTAAGGCATCACAAACAGATTCCCTGTCTTATCTTGTGTTTGTTATCTTATGAAGGGATGAACAAACTTTTTTGTTTCTTTCTTTCATGGGGAAAGGGAAAAACAGAAAAATAGACCAGCTGCATGTTGCAATTAAAGTTTTACCAGATTTTATAGAGTGTTCCTGGCCATTCTTTGTCCTGCAAAATGAAATATTTTTATTTCCAAGTTGCATTGCAAACCAATAATCCAAAGCAACTGCTTCTGTGGCCAAGGCTGGGTTAAACTCTTTGCATGTTTTATTTCAGGTTGAATACTTGAATGGTTGGCTGTCTTCGGAAGGAAAATTGATGTCTTCTCCTAGACAGATTGACCTTCATTTTCTTTTGCCTAAAATATCTGTGGTTGAGATGTGTATCTTTTCCAACCCCATTTGACCGCTTAAGTCAAGTGGATTTTTATTAATTGCATTCTTTTCAAGAGCTGACATCATAGGAACGTCAATCCCCCACTTATTTACAGCGCAATTGTTACACAAAGTCCTTGTAGAAAAGAAATCAGTGTAGCTGCCATGGGCTTTAAAGTGAAGGAAAGAGAAAGAGGGACCAAAACATGAGATGCGTTTCTGGACAAATGTTTTGATCCTTGTAATCCTGGAGGTACAACACAAAAGCACAAGGAAACAAGTGTTGATTTCAGTTGCAATTGTGATCCCGTAATTGCAGCTGTAAACAAACACTTTCCAGATAAACTTTATTCTAGCTAAATCCCAAATGTCAACATCAGTCGGCAACTTGAGCAAAGACGACCACAACCGTCTTGGGAGACAGTCGGTATTAAACGGGCATTTATTGATTGATTGATTGATTTGTTTATTTATTTATTTATTTGTTTGTTTATTTTTTTATTTTATTTGATTTGTATGCCGCCCCTCTCCGTAGACTCAGGGCGGCTAACAACAGTGGTAAAAACAACATGTGACAATCCAGTACTAAAACAGCTAAAAACCCTTATTTATAAAACCGATCATACATACAAACATTCCATGCTTAAATTGTAGAAGCCTGGGGGGAAAGAAGATCTCAGTTCCCCCATGCCTGACCGCAGAGGTGGGTTTTAAAGAGCTAATGAAAGGCAAGGAGGGTGGGGGCAATTCTAATCTCCGGGAGGAGTTGGTTCCAGGGGGGCGGGGCCGCCACAGAGAAGGCTCTTCCCCTGGGTCCCGCCAAACGACATTGTTTAGTTGACAGGACCCGGAGAAGGCCCAGTCTGTGGGACCTAACTGGTCGCTGGGATTTGTGCGGCAGAAGGCGGTCCTGGAGATAATTGCCTCTCCTATTTTGCTGCCGAGTTTGAACAAATCCTGAGTGATTTTTTAGCGATGTGTTCGTCTTTTGGGTGTATTTTTAACATTCTGAGAGATTTTTTTCTGCGTGATGGTTAGGAGAAGGGAGACACGGAGGGATGGGAGCCTTTTATTGTGGAAGTGCAGAATATTCCAGGCTCCTTTGCCAGAATCTTGGAGGGGAAAAAAGACGAGACACAGCAATATCCACTGTGGAAGTCCAGTGGTGGGCAGAATCTGTTGTGTTTCCCAGAGGTGTTACTTTCTGGGGCGATCCCTGTGGGTACATTTCAAAGCCACAGGGCAGGTCAACCTTGTGAAAAGCCCAGAATGGAAGGGCCAGGGGAGGAACCAAAGATCCAGGCCGCCGTGGGTCTTCAGCATTCGTTGATTCTTGCAGTAGTTGCTTTGATTTGGGTTCACTTGTTGCCTGCACTTGTTGAAGTTGGACTTCTGGATGCAGCTGTTGCTTCCGAACAGATGAAAATGTGAATTATTGGATTGAATCCGTGCGGAGTGAACTTTGTAATTCCAAGGGTCCTTTTTTTTTGCTAACCATTTCTTAAAATCTCCCCTCCTCCCTCCCTCCCTCCCTCTCTTTTCTTTAGCAGCCATTTTGGTGATTCCCAACATGGGGTCCACGCCCTACAGGGGGCCAGTTTGATTTTTAATGGGGGCAATTGGAACCTGGTTTAAACCAGGTTAATGGCCTTTTAGAAACATGGATTGACGGCAGAAAAAGGCCTCCTGGTCCATCTAGTCTGCCTTTATACTATTTCCTGTATTTTCTCTCAAGATGGGTCTATGTTTATCCCAGGCATGCTTAAATTCAGTTCCTGTGGATTCACAAACCATGTCTGCTGGAAGTTTGTTCCAAGCATCTACAACTCTTTCAGTCAAATACTATTTTCTCATATTGCTTCTGATCTTTCCCCCAACTGACTTCAGATGGGGCCCCCTTGTTCTTGGGTTCACTTTCCTGTTAAAAACACTTCCCTCCTAGACCTTATTTAACCCTTTTAGGCTTCTTCCCAGTCAGTAGGAGTTCACTTCTTAAATAGTAAGAATTTTATGTCACTGGTGGGTGGGTGGGGGGCATCAGGATTTTAGAGATGCTTAGGTGGCACATGGCCAGAAAAAAGGTATAGATTGTATACTGGATGCCTGCAAGACCTTGTTTCCCTTTCACATTTTGGAGCATGCTGGCAAGAAGGGAACAATGCTGGTTTTGCTGTATGAAGCCATTGGTAAGAGGGTGAATTAATTCAACTGAAGTCTGTCTTAATAGAACTACCTTGACGCGTTTTAAATAAACGGCACTGTATATTTAGGGCCTGCTTTTCTTTTGTGAGAGAGGGAGCATCTGTCATCGGGCTAGCACAGAAAAGTAAATGTTAGCATATTTATCACAAGGGTTAAATCATCTTATTGAGCAGAATAGTTTCAATGCCCTTCCAAACATCCACAGTGGGAGTTTTGGAAGAACCTGATGGAATTGTAGAAAGATTCTTAGTTGAATGAACCGGTTACAACTTTGTGTTTTTATGTCGTGGATAGCAGTAATTTATTTATTTATTGGATTTGTATGCCGCCCCTCTCCGGAGACTCGGGGCTGCTAACAGCGACAATAAAACAGTGTACAATAGTAATTTTGTATTAGAAATGATTAAAAATCCATTAATATAAAAACCAAACATACATACATACATACCATCCATTTGTACTTATTTTAAAACTTGCAGGTGCCTGTTGTCTTATTAAAATGGAACAAAAGTTGTTGGTTTTTTTAAGTAAGAAACTGGTTGCTTCTAACAGCCCTTTCACTAAGGTGTAATTTATTTGTCGTGATGGATAAATGGATCACAGCTAATTGCACAGTAAAACTTTTTAGTGTTTATTTATTTATTATTTATTTATGGGATTTGTATGCTGCCCCTCTCCGTGCACTTGTGTTGTTTCTAAAGACTTCATTAAGGTTGAAGGCAGCATGGAAAAATTTGCAAGGCTACATTTCCTTTTTTTAATTCTGTTTTTAAGATGAGCAGGAAAGATACAGGAATTCTCGGCGTGGGCTTTTGGGCCCAACAGGTCCTTTTTCAAACAAGCCAGAACCAAAACCCTAAACCGAAGCGTAACTTACAGGAGATGCCACCTGGTTTGGGTTTAGCAGCTTTTTGGGGTGAGAGGCACAAACCAGAAGAGCACAGATCAGAACTGCTGCCATTTTAGGTGGACGGCCCCCTCCCCCTGCGGAATTCCCCCTCCTCCCTTGTCCCAAAGATGACCTCCTCTTTCTTCTCCCCCCCCCTCCCCAAAGATGGCTGACACGGACCTGTTTATGGAATGCGAAGAGGAGGAGCTTGAACCCTGGCAGAAGATCAGCGATGTGATTGAGGACTCGGTGGTGGAGGACTACAACTCGGTGGACAAAACGACTACAGGTGACGCCCCTCTTCCGAACTCGCATTTCGGCCGCTCTAATCCCTGACGTGCAAGAGAACAAATTTGCTATGTGTGTGTGTGTTTTTTTAATGGATTGGTTTTTTGGCTGCACCTCTGCATTTCCAGAGGGCACAGACAGAGCCCCCAGAGAGATGGGAAGCAGTCCTGTTAAGCCGCCAAGGGTCTCTTCCTCACGTGTGACGGGGCCGCGGATTCCGCTTCCTTTCTCGAACTCGGGTCCCTTTCCTTCCTCGTGATGGGTGGCCCTGTGTCTGCCTGGGGTCCCAAGCAGCCCCCACATTGGGGGAGTCCCAGCTGAACAGAGGGATGATCGTCTCTGGGTTTGTTTTTTTTAAATAATCTCTATATAATTCCTTCCCCCAGCTATTAATATCCTCGTGGGTGGAACAGATTGGCATATTTAATAATTTCTCTTCCTCTTCTTGGCTGTTTATATTTCCTCCTTCCCTGCCTCCTGGAACACACCAAGAACAGCCTGGGCTCCCGTCCTTTTTAGACCAAGGTTGCCGAAAGCTGGGTAACCAGGAAAGCCAGCTTGTTCTTCTCTGATCCCTTGGCTGTGTTCAAGGGAATAGCCACCCCCACAAACTTGACATCTCCCAGTCCGGGGCCTGCTTGAATAAATAAACAGCAGAATAAAAAGAAACCTTGTGAAATAAGTCCACAAAAGTGGCTAGTCCATAATACCTGTTATTGGGGAGCTCCAAAAGACATGTCGTTGTCCCCACCACCACCACCTATTTTACACTTGGGAGACCACCGGCGAAAACCTGGTTGTGCTTTCAGGAGGCCCGCTAACCATTCTGAGTTTCCTCCTCCACAGTTTCGGTCAGTGTGCAGCCAGCGTCCGCCCCTCTGCCGACCGCTGCCCACGCCTCCATCGGCGGCGGCCTCTCCACCACGCCCGTTAGCAGCAGCAGCAGCACCTCCAACAGCGACAGTGCGAAGAAGACGTTGGTGACCCTCTTTGCGAACAATAGCAGTAAGGATCCTGAAGGGCCTGGGGGGGGGGGGCAGCCAGGGGAGCTGAGAGAGGAGCCATTCTGCCCCCCACCCCTCCGGGCTCTGACATCCCCCTTGCTGGGATGAAAACAAGGTCCTCAGCCTTAGAAGCACCCCAACCATTTAAGGCTTGGAAAAACCCATGTACAGTGGCACCTCCACTTACAACATTAATTCGTTCCGTGACCAGGTTCTTAAGTAGAAAAGTTTGTAAGAAGAAGCCATTTTTCCCATAGGAATCAATGTAAAAGCAAAGAATGCATGTGATTGGGGAAACCACAGGGAGGGTAGAGGCCCTGTTTCCTCCCGGGAGATTCCTAGAGAGGCCCCATGGAGGCATCTCTTTGCCTTTTCCGGCCCTGTTTCCTCCCAGGAGATTCCTAGGGAGGCCCCACAGAGGCTTCTCCCTGCCTTTTCCGGCCCTGTTTCCTCCCAGGAGATTCCTAGAGAGGCCCCACGGAGGCTTCTCCCCGCCTTTTCTGGGCCTGTTTCCTCCCAGGAGATTCCTAGAGAGGCCACATGGAGGTTTCTCCCCGCCTTTTCTGGGCCTGTTTCCTCCCAGGAGATTCCTAGAGAGGCCACATGGAGGTTTCTCCCCGCCTTTTCTGGGCCTGTTTCCTCCCAGGAGATTCCTAGAGAGGCCACATGGAGGTTTCTCCCCGCCTTTTCTGGGCCTGTTTCCTCCCAGGAGATTCCTAGAGAGGCCCCACGGAGGCTTCTCCCCGCCTTTTCTGGGCCTGTTTCCTCCCAGGAGATTCCTAGAGAGGCCCCACGGAGGCTTCTCCCCGCCTTTTCTGGGCCTGTTTCCTCCCAGGAGATTCCTAGAGAGGCCCCACGGAGGCTTCTCCCCGCCTTTTCTGGGCCTGTTTCCTCCCAGGAGATTCCTAGAGAGGCCCCACGGAGGCTTCTCCCCGCCTTTTCTGGGCCTGTTTCCTCCCAGGAGATTCCTAGAGAGGCCCCACGGAGGCTTCTCCCCGCCTTTTCTGGGCCTGTTTCCTCCCAGGAGATTCCTAGAGAGGCCCCACGGAGGCTTCTCCCTGCCTTTTCCAGTTACAGTTTCAGAGACTCGGGTTTGTAAGTGGAAAATGGTTCTTGAGGAGAGGCAAAAAAATCTTGAACACCTGGTTCTTATCTAGAAAAGTTCGTAAGTGGAGGCGTTTGTAGGTAGAGGGACCACTGTAGTTTCACCTCTTTTCCCTGCTCTGTCTGTGCCCTGTCACTATCCTGGGATGGGCTCCAGCCCCGAGGATGGCGGTGCAGAAGGAAGCTGGGCTTTGCTGGGCTTTACTCACCTCGCATGTGTGAATCCTCCGCCCTGGTGAACTCCGGGGTTTCAAATGCAGGCGGCCCTCGACTTAATCACCGCCACAACCGAGCCCCCAAATCCCCATGGTGGAGACGTTTGTTAAAACGAACCAGCTGCCAAGGATCTGAATTTTGATTTCGTGACCACGGGGAGGCTGCGGTGGTCATAAGTGTGGGAAATTGGTCCCCATTCCCTTTTGTTCAGTGCCACTAAGTGGAACAGTGTTGTAAGTTGAGGCCTCACTGTATTTAAACCAATTCCACCGCAGGCCCATTCCTCTTGTAAACAAAGTGAGCAGCATTAACACACACACTCTGTGTCGCTTTCTCTTTGTGTGTGTGAGAAGGACGGGAATTAGTTTGCTGTGCTCCCCCCTTCTAGAGGGGTCCGGACTCCTCAAAGCCCCCCCCCCCCCCCTGGGCATGGCAGAATTCGAAGGCACCTTAGCTGTAGGAGGGTTGCCCCGCCCCCCTTGTGACTAACCCCCCTCTCCTCTTTCTCCCCCCACTCCCAGCTGGCACGCCTCTGGTTCAGCAAGGGGGCCAGCCCCTCATCCTGGCCCAGAACCCCACCTCTGGGCTCAGCACGGTGGTCACTCAGCCCGTTCTCCGGCCTGTCCAGGTCATGCAGAATGCGAACCACGTGACCAACTCTCCAGTGACCAGCCAGCCCATCTTCATCACCACTCAGGTGAGGGGCCGCTTGGCCACAATCGATGCTTCCCTGGGTGGACGTCCAAATCCTGTCGTTTTGTTAGAACAGTGTTTCCCAATATTAGCCACTTGGAGATATTGGACTTCAACTCCCAGAATTCTGGGAGTTGAAGTCCAGATATCTTCAGGTGGCCAAGGTTGGGAAAGCCTGGTTTAGGAGGCTCAGAGAACAGGCCGAGTGTAACTGATTGGCAGCTGACATTGCTCAGACTAGCCCCCGATTGGGCAGGGGGGGGGAATACGTGGTTTCTGAGCAGTCACCCTCCCACCCACCCGAATGCCTCGCAAGGCCAGAGGTGCTGGGGATAAACCGATTCTGCCTCTAGGTCAGGTGTCTCCAGGTCACAGTTGGATGTCTGGTGCAGTTTTGTAATGATTGTCTAGATCATTCATAGATCATCTATTCTGCCGTAGAATAACAGCGTTTCCTGTCCCCTGCAGCAAAAGCTTCGGCCATTTGTAAACTTTGACCGGGAAATCAGGGAATTATCAGGGAGTTATCAGGGAAATTGGCAGTTTGGGAAGTATCAGGGAATTTGTGGGGGGGGAAAACGGAATAAATCAGGGGGGGAAACTATTAAAGTGTTTAAAAGTTGGTGAAAAATCATGTAAAAAAAATGGATTGTGCTGCCTGGTAGAATGAAGCAAAAAGGACCATAACTGTGGCCACAACTTGCTTCCTCAGCTGATATTTCTCCATGGCTTAGCCATTTGGTATATGACGTCATCTATGACCGTGCCGTAACTCGATCGCAAGCGACAGGGAAATGTCAGGGAATTTCAAAATGCGTTTCCCCCCTGGACAGCCTGTTTGACTGATCAACAGCTATAAATGTTTATTTTAAAAAAAAAAAAAACCCAAAAACCCAACCTGATATTTTAAAATTTGTATTTAACTTTGAAAAACATACAAGGTAGCCATTTCCGTCCCGTTATGATCTGGAGACGGTGCACAATTAGTAGGGTGGGTTTTTGTCTGGAGTTCAGTGAGGCCGAGCGGTCTAAATCAGGGCTGCCCAGCCGTGGCAACCTTATGCCTTCTGGACTCCCAGAGTCCCTCCTCCTCAAGCCCATGGTGGCTGAGGGATTCTGGGAGTTGAAGTCCACCAGTCATAAAGCTGCCACGGCTGGAGAGCCCTGGGCAGTTTTCACCTCCTCTGCGTATCCCCCAGGTGTGTCTTTGGGGGGCTACGTCAAATTAAATGAGGCAACAAGCCTGACTCTAAGCGGGGGGGGGGGGGGGGGGCTTTTGCAACTGAGCCGGATCAGAAGGGCTTTGCTCTCGCCCGGGCTTGACCACCTAACACGGCTTCTTTCCCTTGTCCGAGAAAGGGTTTCCCCGTGCGGAACGTCCGGCCGGTGCAAAACACCATGAACCAGGTCGGCATCGTCCTGAATGTGCAGCAGGGCCAAACGGTTCGGCCGATTACACTCGTCCCAGGTAAGGCGGGAGGGGCGGGGAGGGAGGCCGGACAGAATCGGGGGGGGGGCGGGCTCCTTCCAAAACTTCCATTTATGCTGAGAGCAAAGGTCTTGAAAGCTGTAGAGTTCAATCTGACCGACAGATAAGTTGACACCATCTAGATAGGAATTTATCTTTTCTTTTCTTTCTTTCTTTCTTTCTTTCTTTCTTTCTTCCCTTTTTTCTTTCTTCTCTTCTTTTACCCCCCTTTTTTTCTTTCTTTCACTTTCCTTCTCCCTCTGTAGCTTTCTTTCCTTTTATATTATATGTTTATATATATTTATACATATATGTTTGTATTTTGATTTATAAGTCAGAATACAAGTACCGTCTACTCCAAACTCATATACGTCTGTGCCTATGTTCTCACAGTCCTCTTGCTATTTATCTTCAATAAAGATTATATATATATATATATATTCTTTTTAAAAAAAGATCCTCTTCCAGGCACACGGTCTAGGTCGGGAGGGAGTGGCCATGCAAATGAAGGAAGGAATGACCCAAGGCTCTGCAAGGGTCCCAAGGCAGGCAGCCTCCTCCCCGTCAGTCCCACCTCTCCTGGGATTTTAAAGCACATCGGGGTCTCTGCCTCTTGCGAGTTCTCTGCAGGATTGTGGCCACCACCGCCCAGGCCTTCCCTCCCTTCCCCTCTCTTCCCTCCCTCCAGCTCCGGGCACCCAGTTTGTGAAGCCCGCCGTCGGGGTCCCTCAGGTATTCTCCCAGATGGCCCAGGTGAGACCTGCTCCGACCATGCCTGTCCGGCCGGCCTCCAACACCTTCACGACGGTCATTCCGGCCACCCTGACCATCCGGAACACGGTCCCACAGTCCCAAGCGCAACCTCAAAGTGAGTCCTCCTTTGGCGTCTCCTCCTCCTCTTCTTCCTGCACCACCCTGTCCCTCTCCCTGGGACAATTCACTGTGCAGAAGTCCCAGGATGACCCATCCATGGTAACATAGAAGATTGACAGCAGAAAAAGACCCCTGGTCCGTCTTCCTCCCTCCCTCATTCCTCCCTTCCTTCTCTTCCTTCTTTCCTTCCTCCCTCCCTTCCTCATTCATAGAAACATGTAAGATTGACGGCAGAGAGAGACCTCCTGGTCCATCTAGTCTGCTCTTATACTGTATTTCCTGTATATTTTATCTTAGGGCGGATATATGCTCATGTTTCAATTCAGTTCCTGTGGATTTACCAACCACATCTGCTGGAAGTTTGTTCCAAGCATCTATGACTCTTTCCAGTCAATATTTTCTCACATTACTTCTGATCTTTCCCCCAAATGACCTCAGATTGTGCCCCCTTGTTCTTGGCTTCATTTTCCTATTAAAAACAAGTGAGGTCTCCAGAACTGGACCCAGTATTATTCCAAATGGGGTCTCACCACCAGCGCTCTATGCAGCAGGATCACCATCTCCCTCTTCCTGCTTGTGATACCTCCAGCTGTGCAGCCAAGCCTTCTACTCGCTTTCCCTACCAGGCCTGACCACACTCTTCACCCATTTGGAGCCTGTCAGGAATCACGACCCCTCAATCCTTCTCTTCTGGAGTTTTTGCTAACACAGAGCTGCCAATGCAATAATCCCATAATCCACTTCCGTCCCTTGACTCCTCCTCGTCTTCCACTTCTGAATGGAAACGATCGGCTCCTCTCCTCTTTTCCCCCTCAGTGAGCATCGCGAGTTTTGTGGCGGTGAAGAAACCCGGCGTGCTGGGGGAGAACAGCAACGAGGTGGCCAAGCTGGTGAACACCCTGAGCACCGTCCCGTCGCTTGCCCAGAGCTCGGGCCCCCTGGTGGTGCCAAACAACAGCCAGGCCCACGGTTCCCAGCGGACGGGCTTCTCGGAGTCCTCCTCGCAGAAAGGTGCGTCTCCTTCACTCGCTAAGGAATTGGGGGGGGGGGGTGTCCCAGAGATGCTCTTCCATTAGGAAAGGGGCCTGCCTGGTGCCCGCCCCTTCATTACTCCTCCCCGGGGGAAAGAAGGAGAAATAGAAACCTAGAAGATGGACGGCAGAAAAAGACCTCCTGGTCCATCTCGTCTGCCCTTAGACAATTCCCTCTGATTTATCTTACAATGGATCTATGTTTGTCCCAGGCAGGTTTAGATTCTGTTGGAAGTTTGTTCCAAGCATCCACTGCTCTTTCATTCAAATAATATTTTCTCACGTTGCTTCTGATTGTGTCCCCTTGTTCTTGTGTTCACTTTCCTATTAAAAACGCTTCCCTCCTGAACCTTATTTAACCCTTTAATATATTTAAATGTTTCGATCGTGTCCCCCTTTTCCTTCTGTCCTCCAGACAAATAACTTTTTATTATTATTATTTTTTGGAGCCTGTTGGAGTTTCTGCTTGCCAGCTGTGTCTCTTTTTTCTCCACAGTCAGCTCCTCCCCGATCCCGGCCTTCGACCTGCAGGACACCGGGCGGAAATCCTGTCCTCGCTGCAATGCCCAGTTCAGAATCACCGAAGCTTTGAGAGGCCACATGTGTGTAAGTAAAGGGCTCCTGGCCCAGGAGGGTCAGCCGTGAGACAGTAGCCGAGGGATGAACCACTGGAGACAACTCTTGTGCGCGCTGCAAATGTGGCCGGTCAGGTCCCACAGAGTCCACCTTCACCCGGTCCCGCCGGACAGACAGCGTCGCTTGGCGGGGCCTACGGGAAGAGCCTTCTCTGTGGCAGCCCCGGCCCTCTGGAATCAGCTCCTTCCCCAGAGCTTCCCACTGCCCCCACCTGCCTCGCCTTCCGTAAGAGTCTGAAGACTCACTTAGGCCACCAGGCTTGGGGCCATTAGATCTCGGGACCCCTGGCCGATGAATGTTATGTATGACTGAGGTCAGAACGTGTACGATTGATTTTTATCATATTAGGGATTTTAGCTTTGTAATTAGTTAATTAGATTTGTCATTGTATTTTATTGGCTTTTATTATATGTTGTAAGCCACCCCGAGCCTTTAAAAAATAAATAAATAAACAAATGGAGAGCGGCGGTACAGTAGTCCCTCGCTATACCGCGCTTCACCTACTGCGGCTTCACTTCATCGCGGGTTTCTGAGGAAGTCGATCGGCAGATTTAAACAGCCCGCCAAACTCGATCGGCAGGTTTTTCCCAAAAAAATATATATCTAAAATTGTAAATACTGTATTTAAATACTGTATCTAAAATAAATACTGTGTGGGAAGGGTTTATAAACACTTAAAACAATGAAAACTTACCAAACAATTACAATATAAATACAGTGGTACCTCAAGATACGAACCCCTCGTCTTACGAACAACTCGTGATACGAACCCGGGGTTCAGAAAAAATTTGCCTCTTCTTACGAACGTTTTTTGAGTTACGAACCGGCGTTCGGGAGGCTGCTGGGAAGCCCCCCGGCTGTTTTAAAAGGTGACAGCCGGGCTGGGGGACTTCCCAGCAGCACCCCGAACCCGGAAGTTCGGCAAAAGTTCGGGGTTCGGGAGCCTGCTGAGAAGCTCCCCAGCCCGGCTGTCACCTTTTAAAACAGCCGCGCGGCTTTCCAGGAGCCTCCGAACGCGGAAGTTCGGGTTTGGCGTTTGGCTTCGGAAGGCTCCTGGAAAGCCGCCCGGCTGTTTTAAAAGGTGACAGCCGGGCTGGGGAGCTTCTCAGCAGGCTCCCGAACCCCGAACTTTTGCCGAACTTCCGGGTTCGGGGTTCGGCAGGCTGCTGGGAAGTCCCCCAGCCCGGCTGTCACCTTTTAAAACAGCCGGGCGGCTTCCCAGCAGCCTGGGAAGGCCGGCGGTCTCCATTGCGGAGCCCAGCCATGTGGGCTCCGTTCCCCCTCTTACCAGCCCAGCAGGCAGCCGCCGCGGAGCCCTGCCATGTGGGCTCCGCCCCGTTCCTCACCGGCCCGACCAACTGGCCGACGGTCTCTGTTGCGGAGCCCAGCCCTGTGAGCTCCGCTCTCCTCCCCGCTGGGTCTCTGTTGCAGAGCCCAGCCACGTGGGCTTAACCCCACCCCTCTGTCCCACCCATCGCCCGTATCTAGAAGCTGCCATCCGAGCGCTCTAGCCCGGCGGGAGGCGAAGCATTGGGGTGGGGGGGCTGTCACAACACACACCCCCACCCCAGCACTTTGCATCCCGCCGGCGAAGAGCAATCAGGCAGCAGCTTCTGCCGGACACGGGCAATGGGCGGGACAGAGAAGCGGGGAGAATCAGGAGGCTCCTTTGGCAGCTGGGGGCTGCCTGGCTTTGTTGTTTTGGCTGCAGCGGGTGCCAGGCAGCCTCCAGCCGCCAAAGGAACCTCCTGATTCTTCCCGCTTCTCTGTCCCACTCATTGCCCGTGTCCGGCAGAAGCTGCTGCCTGATTGCTCTTTGCCGGCGGGATGCAAAGCGCTGGGGTGGGGGGGTGTCCTGACAGCCCCACCCCACCCCAATGTTTCACCTCCCGCCGGGCAAGAGCGCTCGGGTGGCAGCTTCTTCTAGATACGGGCGATTAGTGGGACAGAGAAGCGGGAAGAATCAGGAGGTTCCTTTGGCGGCTGGAGGCTGCCTGGCACCCGCTGCAGCCAAAACAACAAAGCCAGGCAGCCCCCAGCTGCCAAAGGAGCCTCCTGATTCTCCCCACTTCTCTGTCCCGCCCATTGCCCGTGTCCGGCAGAAGCTGCCTCCCGTGCCGATGTTCCCTGCCACGCCCGGCTCGGCTTCCCTGGCTGCTTGGCTGGGAGCTGGATGCTGGTGGTGGCGGAGGAAGGCGAATGCGGCTTGGAAGCTGGGAGGGGGGCAGAATATGGGAGGAGAGAGGCAGCCTCCATGCTTTTCTTTTGGCGGAGCGAGAAGCAGAGGAGCAGCTGGATGCTGGTGGTGGCGGAGGAAGGCGAATGCGGCTTGGAGGGGGGCGGAATATGGGAGGACCTCTTCCACGCACCCCCGCCGCCAGCCTCCGCGCCGCCGCCCAGCTGTCATTTTGTAGAGAAGCGAGAAGCGGAAGAAGAGCTGGATGCTGGTGGTGGCGGAGGAAGGCGAATGCGGCCCGGAGCCTCCCGAACCCCGAACTTTTGCCGAACTTCCGGGTTCGGGAGGCTGCTGGGAAGCCCCCCTGCCCGGCTGTCACCTTTTAAAACAGCCCCCGGGCTGTTTTAAAAGGTGACAGCCGGGTGGCAGCGGTTTTTTGCGGGGGGGGGGGGTTTGTTGTTGCACGGATTAATTGACTTTACATTGTTTCCTATGGGAAACAATGTTTCATCTTACGAACCTTTCATCTTACGAACCTCCCCCTGGAACCAATTAGGTTCGTATCTTGAGGTTCCACTGTACTTAAATAAGTACTATCAGTCAATAAATTCCCCATTGCGGATTTCACCTATCGCGGCCGGGTCTGGAACGTAACACCAGCGATAGGTGAGGGACTACTGTATACAAATCTAATAAATTATTATTATTATTATTATTATTATTATTATTATTATTATTATTAACAATTTATGGAGGACAGCCATCTAGAAAGGCAGCCAAAGCTCACCAAAACTCATATAATAATAATAATAATAATAATAATAATAATAATAATAATAATAGTGCTTGGGAAGCGCCCGACTGGTGATGAAATATGAAATCCAGCAGAGTGATCTCTGTGTTGTATTGTTGAAATAATAATAATGATAATAATGATGATGATGATGATGATGATACTTGTAGATTTCACCTCCTGGAGGCCCTCACGGGACGTCTCACTTTCTTCCTCTTCCTCTTCTTCCTCCCTGCAGTACTGCTGCCCTGAAATGGTGGAATTCCTGAAGAAAGGGAAACCGCTGGACTCGGAACCAAATATCCAGGCCCCCCGGCCCCCCTCCCCGGATAAAACGGCCGCCGTGGCCTCGCCCCCTTCCTCCACCCCCATCCCGTCCCTCTCGCCCTCGGTCAAGCTCTCGGAGCTGGGAGACGGCGCCAGCGAGGGGGTGCAGAGCAAGCTGATCATGTTGGTGGACGACTTCTACTACGGCCGGGATGGGGGCAAGGTCAGCCAGCTGCCCAACTTCCCCAAGGTGGCCACCTCCTTCCGCTGCCCGCACTGCACCAAGAGGCTCAAGAACAACATCCGGTAAGAATGACGGGGGTCCCGGCGGGGAGAGGGGGGGGTGGCCTGGAACAAGAGAGGACACTGCCCCCACCCCCTTCCTTGGCCTTTTGAGAAGCTCCATCTGCCCTGGGATTAAGACTGCGGAGTCTGCGGAGACGGGCGGCACACAAATCTAAATAATTAAATAAATAAATAAATAAAGACCCTCGGTGGCGCAGGGGTTATAGAGCGCAAGCTATTGTTGCCGAAACCACGTTTCCCAGCATGCTCAGTCTGGGGCGGAGATTCTTGGGCGGCTCCCTTCTGTATTTCCCCCCCCGCCTTCCATCCTTCCGAAGGGGGGGGACACGTCAAATGAGGCCCCGGGTTGTTGGAGGGGTGGGGGTGCAGAGGCTGCCCAGTGCTTAGCCAGAGGCTGCAGAGGCGCCATGAACTGGTCCGCGATTGTCTGCAGGTTCATGAACCACATGAAGCACCACGTCGAGCTGGACCAGCAGAACGGGGAGGTGGACGTCCACACCATCTGCCAGCACTGCTACCGGCAGTTCACCACGCCCTTCCAGCTCCAGTGCCACCTGGAGAACGTCCACAGTCCCTACGAATCCACCAGTGAGTGGGCAGGAGCGAAGCCCCCCACCCCAAAACAAAGGGGGCCATGGGAGAGGGAGGCAGGAGGTTCTCTTCCAAAGACGAGAGAGATTGCGACTCTCCTTGTGTGATGACACTTGGCATCGTTTAGAGCAGCCCCCTTCCCCCCCTCCCTCCGCAAACTGGGCCACTTTAAGACTCGTGGACTTCAACTCCCAGCATTCTCCAGTCTGCAAGCCTTAAAAGTTGCCCCCTGTGAAAGACCTCTTGATTTAGAGTGGGCCTTCTCCAGGTCCCATCCACTAGACCAGTGTTTCCCAACCTCGGCCACTTGAAGATATCTGGACTTCAACTCCCAGAATTCCCCAGCCAGCGTTTGCTGGCTGGGGAATTCTGGGAGTTGAAGTCCAGATATCTTCAAGTGGCCGAGGTTGGGAAACACTGAACTAGACAAGGTCACTTGGCAGGGCCCAGGGGAAAGGCCTTCTTTGTGGGGGCACCGGCCCTCTGGAACCAGCTTCCCCCCCGAGATTCGTACACGGCCCCAGCCCTCCTGGCCTTCTGCAAAAGTCTAGACTCATTTATGCCACCAGGCTTGGGGCCATTAGATTCTTTCCCCCCTGGCTGATGAATGGGTATGTGGGTGTGTTGATAGGCTTCTCCGTTTTTTAAGTGTAATTCTTAATTTTAACTTCAATTATCTTGGTTAATTTAATTATCTTGACAGAAGGAAAAGGGGGGGGGGGGACATGATCGAAACACGTGAAAGGGTTAATAAATAAGGTCCAGGAGGGAAGTGTTTTTAATAGGAAAGTGGACACAAGAACAAGGGGACACAATCTGAGGTTAGTTGGGGGAATGATCAGAAAATATTATTTTACTGAAAGAGTAGTAGATGCTTGGAACAACCTTCCAGCAGACATGGTTTGTGAATCCACAATAACTGAATTGAAACACACCTGGGATAAACCTAGATCCATCCTGAGATAAAATACAGGAAATAGTCTAAGGGCAGATGAGATGGACCAGGGGGTCTTTTTCTGCCGTCAGTCTTCTAGGTTTCTGTGTGTACTGTTTTTATATGCTATGTTTGAGAAACACTGATTTAGAGAGAAAAGCTAAGCGGGGGGGGGGGGGGATTAAAATGCCAGGTTTCACTACCGGCCTCGCTTTGGCTGTGGCTGGAGGGCTGCCCTCTTGACCGGGCCTCCCTCTCTCTGTTCCAGCCAAGTGCAAGATCTGCGAGTGGGCCTTTGAGAGCGAGCCCATGTTCTTGCAGCACATGAAGGACACCCACAAGCCCGGGGAGATGCCCTACGTCTGCCAGGTACGGCCGGGGGCTTCCGGGGAGGGGAGGGGGGCGCTTTCCTCTGCTCCGCCTTCTCCTGATTCTGGAGGAATCTTAACCAGGATAAACTTTAAAGGGGAATTCAGGGTGTTCAAAAGCTTGGGAGGAGAAGGATCCCCAAAAGCCCCCTTCCCTGACCAGCCCTAGGAAGAAAAACTCCAGACAAGGACAGTTCCTTCCCGAATGCCCTCACTCTGCTAAACAAATAATCCCCTCCACACGGTCAAGCTATTCACTGACTCTGCCACTACTGTTACTACTAGTTTTTCCCCATCATTCCTATCACCCATTTCCTCCCACTTAGGACTGTAGGACTTGTCACTTGTGGCTTGTATCCTGAAGATTTTTACTAATATTGTTTCTTCGTTGCTTATTTGACAATCATTTAAGTCTTGGACCTCATGATTCCTGACAGATGTCTCTTTTTCTTGTATGGACACCGTGTGTGCGATCACCCTTGGCCAATAAAAGAATTCCTGTGCTGTTCTCCCCTCTGGGAACGGGACCTTTTTTTTAACAAGAATGGTGTCCCCCCTCTCTCCCTCCAGGTTTGCCAGTACCGCTCATCGCTCTACTCGGAAGTGGACGCCCATTTCCGGATGGTGCACGAGGACACCCGCCACCTCCTCTGCCCGTATTGCCTCAAGGTCTTCAAAAACGGCACGGCCTTCCAGCAGCATTTCATGAGGCACCAGGTGAGGTCACCCCCCCCCCTCCCAATCCCCCCTCCTCCTCCTCCTTTCCTGGGTGGGGGGAGGGAAAGAAGGGCCCCTCCTCCTCCTACCTCCTTTCTTCCCCCCCCCCCACAGAAGAAGAGCGTCTACCACTGCAACAAGTGCCGCCTGCAGTTCCTCTTCGCCAAGGACAAGATCGAGCACAAGCTCCAGCACCACAAGACCTTCCGCAAACCCAAGCAGCTGGAGGGGCTGAAGCCGGGCACCAAGGTAGAGGAGGGGGCTGAGGGGGGGGCAAGGGGGGGCAGGGCAGGAGGCTTTCCCCCCTCCTGGCTCAGCGGCCTGGGGTGGAAGAGAGTCGCCCTGTCTGGGGTTCAGCCCTTGCAGACTGGGGAGAGGGAAGCAAGGCAGGACAAACACGCAGGTGCCTTGCGCCCCCCCCCCCCCCCCAATTTCCCTCCCTGCCTGTCTTTTCATGCCGGGAGCAAGACCCGAGTTCCAATCTGGGGCAGGTGGGGGGGTTATTTTTCACTCTGGGGAATGAAGGGTGGGATGACGTTGCAGGATCAAATCTGTGGAGGGGACACCAGGGGTTTAGACTTCTGAATCAGAAATGTTTCTTTCTTTCTTTCTTTCTTTCTTTCTCTCTCTTTCTATCTCTTTCTCTTCCTCTTTCTTACTCTTCCTCTCTTTTTCTCTCTTTCTTTTTCTTTCTTTCTCTCTCTCCTGTCACCCTTTGGGCCGCAGGTGACCATCAGGGCCTCCCGAGGCCAGCCGCGGACGTTGCCCCTCTGCACCAACGACATGCCCCCGGGCCTCCTCCAGGACGCGGCCTTGCTCTCGGCGTCTCCGGATCCCCAGCCGAACTTCTCCTACCCGCCCTTCCAGAGGAGCATCCAGAAGAAGGCCGTCCGGAAAATGTCAGCCCTGCTTACCAAGTTTCAGAGCCGCCTTAAAAAGAGTCGCCCCTCCCTTCCCTCCCTCCCTCGGGGGGGGGGGGTGAGGAAGCTTCCACAGGGGGGGGGAGGGTGGAACTCTCAGCCAGAGGGGGGGGGGCAGGTGGAAGACGGGCCCTCCTCGACTTGCAGCGCTTCGTTTGGGGAGCGTTCAAAGTTTCCACAGTGCCGTGTGACCCTTGCAGCACAACCATACAACCAAGTCAGTGGATTCGCTTAACGACCAACCACCGCGGTTCATTTAACAAATGTGACAAGGTCATCAATGGGGCAAAAGTCACTTGACCAAATGTCTCTCCCAGCCATCTAAATTTTGGTTCCAATAAGTCGAGGAGGGCTACCCGTACACGCCCCGAACCTTCAGGCGGGAGCGGAGAGGGATCTCCCTGAATACCGTCCGTCCGTCCAACATTCCCTTTTCGGAGGTCGGACGTGTCTCGTGTTTCCAAGCTTAATAATGTTTTGCTCTGGAAGCACACAAGACACTCCCCCCCCCCTTACTTGAGTCTGCCGGAGGGGACACTCGTGCACGGCCACTAATCCGCCCCCCCTTCCTCTTGGCAGGAGCGTCCTCGGCCGCCAGACCTGCCTAGAATGCAGCTTCGAAATCCCGGACTTCCCCAACCACTTCCCCACCTACGTCCACTGCTCGCTCTGCCGTTACAGCACCTGCTGCTCCCGCGCGTATGCCAACCACATGATCAAGTGAGTGCGGCCACCGGGAGAGGCTGTCCCGGCTGCAGGGGCAGGGGGGGCTCCGGGGCTGGAACGCAGCAGAGAGCCGGCTTATAACTTTAATCAGGGTGACCTGGAAAACTGGGAAATTGGAGAATTCTCAGGGAAATCGTCGGTTGGGGAATTATCAGGGGGTTTGTGAAAAAAACAGAATAAATCAGGGAAAAACCCAAACTATTAAAATGTTTAAAAGTCAGGGGAAAATCATGCTTTAAAAAAACCCCTGGATCGTGTTGCCTGGCAGAGCCAAGCAAAAATGAGCTTGACTGTAGCAACAATATCGATATTTCTCCATGGCTCAGCCATTTGGTATGATGTCATCTGCAACCACGTTTAACTAGATCGTAAGTTACAGGGAATCTCAAAATGCTTCCCCCCCCCTGGACAGCCTGTTATTAAATTAAATTTGGAAGGGAGCCGAGAGAACCTGGGTGATGGCTGGGTGGGGGGCATTCTTAGCACCTGGAGCTTTGTCCCCATGGCCTGGGGGTCCCCTGACCAGTGGTGGGTTGCTACCGATTCACCCTGGATTGGGGCATTCTAATTTTTTATTTATTTTTTATATACATATCTACATAACACAGAGAACAAAAGACATTTAAAAACATTGGACATTTGTGTAGGAAATCTGTGTTGCATTCCTTACTGTGCTCACAACCTATTACGTCACTGTTTTTAGCCTATTATTATTATTATAAACAAGATCTTGTTTCTATGCTCAACCCCATTTGTCACCAAGAAATCACTCCGGTTCATAATGTTATGACCCAGTGTCCATTTATTACTTTTTCCTTTTCTCCGGCCAGCAGTAGAACTTGGCCCAACATTCATAATATTCCGAGTCCTCCTCGTTTTTTAAATTCCAGTGTTAATTGCGCAGAAGCACCACACACGCACAGACAGTGAACTGGTAGTGACAGAATTTGAAAGTATTTGAAACTCACTACGGCCTCCGACCCACTACCAGGCCGCAGCCTGTCCAGAAGTGGGCCGTGGGAGAGATGGGCAACCAGCCCATCCCTCGCACAACTGCAGCGGGGTGGGCATGCACACACCTGCCACTCAACACAAACCCTTGTGCTGGAGTGGCTGAGGACGTCTCTCCTGGCCAATCGGATCCCGTTTTTTATCCCCAAAAGTTACTCAGAAGGCTCTTCGCTCCCAGGAGCCTCATCGACGTGGCTTCTCCTCCCTTTGGGGCACGAAGCTTTTCTCGCTGGGGGGGGGGGAACTGAGGGGGCGGGGCGCCTCTTGATGCAACTCAGTGATTGAAGCCTCGCGGTTGTCTAACAACTCTCTTTCCTTGCTCCTTCTTCCAGCAACCACGTCCCTCGGAAAAGCCCGAAATACTTGGCCTTGTTTAAAAACTACACCGTTTGGTAAGGTCCCACCCCCTTTCCTTTTGCCAGCCGGGTCTTCTCTCCAAAGGCCTGGGGAGGGGGAGCGGGGCAGCCACGAGGGTCCCAGCTGCCTTTCCCAGGGTGGGTTGGTTTTTTTTGGGGGGGGGGGAGGTGAGGAATCCCAGGCCGCAAATCTGACGCCCTTGGGGTTCTCTTGCCAGTGGGGTCCGGTTGGCCTGCTCCGCTTGCCTCTTTGCCACGTCGGAGGGCGACGCCATGGCCAAGCACTTGGTCTTCAACCCGTCTCACGAATTCAGCAACGTCATTCTACGCGGTAAGGAAGAGCCTGATCCTTTTCCTTCTTCCATTCGGGGGGCTTTGGCCGGTAGAAAGGGAGCCTGACGATACAGCTAGTCCTTAACTTTACAACCCATTCAAGGTTACAAAGGGGCTGGGGGGGGAAATCGTTTTTTCAAAGCAGCAGAATCAACCTTGACACCAGGTTCGCTGAATTGGCGGTGTGATTGGCTTTAAGAACCAAGGCTAAAAAAAATTGTGCAGCACTCAATGTTTGTATCAATGAGTGACAAATGTTTGTGTTCCTCTTGTGGCCGGAAGTTGAGGACTAATATTTAATATGTGACTTCTTCTTGCTATTGTAATTTTATATTGTTGTAAGCCGCCTTGAGTATCATGGGATTGGGCGGCATAGAAGTCAAATCAAATCAAATAATAATGAGGTTCACGGAACCAAGGTGGAAGCTGCCCCCCCTCCCATTGACACCCTGTTTTCTAGCTTCTCCAGCGGAGGGGGGGCCACTCGGGCTGGAGGAAAGAACTTGGGCCCAGCCCTAAGGTTTTTTGGGGGAGGGCAGCCTGTTTCTGAGGGCGAATGTGATTCTCGCGTAAGCTGACCCGCTTCTTTCTGCTTCCCATAGGTGCTGCTTGGAGTTCCAGTACAAGGTAAAACCATCGTCGTGTCTTTTCTGTTCAGACAGATGTTTGTCCTCTCTGGCCGAGGCCTGACCGTCTCCTCATCCTCTTTCCTCCAGGTCTCCCCAGCCCTTCGAAGTAGGCACGAAACCCTCCGTCTCCACCCCATCTCCCAGCAAATCCCCTACTGTGAACACACCACCTCCGCTGCCCGAGGAGGTGGAGGTGGAAGAGGAGGAGAAGGCCCAGGAAGCCCCGATGGTGGTACGCGAGCCAACGCCCGAGGCCAGCTGCTCTCCCGTCACGGTCCCGGAGAACGAGGGCTCCAGCGCCTCGAACGTCGACAGCCGCGAAGACGAGCCCTCGCCCAAGGAGACTCCCGAGCCCACCGGCAGGAAGGAGCAGCTCTCCGTCAAGAAGCTCCGGGTCGTCCTCTTCGCCTTGTGCTGCAACACCGAGCAGGCGGCGGAACACTTTAAGAACACGCCCCGGCGGATCCGCCGCTGGCTGAGGCGCTTCCAGGCTTTCCAGGAGGAGAACATGGCCTCTCTGTCGGAGGGCAAGTACCTGAGCCTGGAAGCGGAGGAGAAGCTGGCCGAGTGGGTCCTCACGCAGCGCGAGCAGCAGCTGCCGGTCAACGAGGAGAGCCTCTTCCAGAAGGCCACCAAGATCGGCCGGTCTCTGGAGGGGGGCTTCAAGATCTCCTACGAGTGGGCCGTCCGCTTCATGCTGCGGCACCAGCTCAGCACGTACAGCCGCCACGCAGTGGCTCACCCGCTCCCCAAGGACGTGGCGGAGAACGCTGGCTGCTTCATCGACTTCGTGCAGGGTCAGATCCACACCCAGGACCTGCCACTCTCCATGATCGCGGCCATCGATGAGATCTCCCTCTTCCTGGACATGGAGGTCTTCTCCAACGACGACCGGAAGGAGAACGCTTTGCAGACGGTGGGGACCGGGGAGCCCTGGTGCGACGTGGTCTTGGCCATCTTGGCCGATGGGAGCGTCCTACCCACCGTGGTCTTCTACCGAAGCCGGCTGGAGCAGGCCGCCAACGTGCCAGAGACGATCCTGCTGGAGGCGAAGGAGAACGGCTTCAGCGACGACGAGATCATGGACATCTGGTCATCCAAAGTCTGGCAGAAGCACATCGAGCACCAGAGCGGCAAAAGCATGCTGGTCTTGGACTGCCATCGGACGCACCTTTCCGAAAAGGTCCTCTCCATGCTGAGCTCGTCCAGCACCTTGCCGGCGGTGGTGCCGTCCGGCTGCAGCTCCAAAATCCAACCATTGGACGTTTGCATCAAAAGAACGGTGAAAAACTTCATCCACAAAAAGTGGAAAGAGCAGGCCAAGGACTTGGCGGACTCCTCCTGCGACTCGGACATCCTCCTGCAGCTTGTCCTGTGTTGGCTGGCCGAGGCCCTGGAGGTCATCAGCGACTGCCCCGAACTGGTCCAGCAGTCGTTCCTGGTGGCCAGCGTCCTGCCTGGACCCGACGGTACGGCTAACACGCCTGGCCGCAATGCCGACATGCAGGAGGAGCTGATCGCTTCGCTGGAGGAGCAGCTGAAGCTCCAGAACGAGCTGCAGGACGAGGAGGGCGACCTGGACGAGAAGGGGGGGGATCCGCCGGAGGAATCCGCTAACCCCGAGATCCTGCACCAGCTCTTCGAGGGGGAGAGCGAGACCGAGTCCTTCTACGGCTTCGAGGACGCGGATCTGGAGCTGATGGAAGTGTGAATGCCGGAGGGGAGAAAATGTGACGAATCCCTTCTCTTTTTTTAAAAAAAATAATTCTTTGTTGGGAGAGACCAATTTTTCCCCGCAACCTCCCGGTGGATTCGTGGCTGCGGGAGACGCGTGGGCGAAACACAGACAAGCTTTACCGATAGCCACGGACGCCGCTTCTTCAGAGAGAAAAAAACCCACGTGTTTCCTCTCCCTCCAAATCACTGTTTGTGGCATTTCCTGAAGATCTCTATTGTGGGTGGATTTATTATTATTATTATTTGGTTTTTCCTTTTGCATTTCCTTTACCTCACTGTATTATAATTTTCTGGGTTTTTATTTTGTGGAGGTTTCTTTTTTTTTTAATACTGTGCAAAACAAGTTGTTAATTATGCCACATTATCAATGTGACTTTTTAATTTTTATTTTTCGGAAGGCAAGGAAGAGAGCTAGGAAGCCGACGGGAGATTACGCTCAAATCTCGCTCTTTCTTTCGGCCGCAGCCGCTTATTTTTTCATTTTCCTAGTACACTCGGACCCGGAAACTTAGAATTTCTGGGCTAAATTTTTTTTTTTTAAGCTACTTTAATTTACTTCGGGGGGAAAAAATGTTCTAGAGCTGCCCACAAAAATAATTGGAAGATTGCTTTATGGAAAGGAAGACGAGTACGGCGATTAAACGCAGGCATTATTGTTGTTTAGGGAGAGGCGGAACCTCCCGTTTTTTTGTACGAAACTTGGACGTTGACATTAAAAGCAAAAGGTCACTTATAGAGAAATATATATATATATACATATATATATATACACACACGCACACACACAGATATTTCAAAGCAGTCGATGCAAAACCTTTTCAAAGTTCCTGGTGCTGAAACGTTTATCTGAACCGCTACCGAGAGAGTGCCGTGCAGAGGGGGGCGGTTCATACCCCACCGCGACCCTTTTTCTGGCGGCTGACGGGAGACGGATCCTCTCCCTCCCAACGTCGCCTTCTAAAGACCTCTGCGAGCTACTGACGCCGCCTTTCGCCGAGACACTACATCCCCCAAGTGCTACAAACCCCCGACCACTGACGTGCGTAAAAACAAGGGAGATTTCCCGTTTTTATTTTACACTGCCAGCATAAAACGAAAAGAAACAGAGACGTTTATAAAGAGAAAGAGATGGTTTTTTTCTACCGTTTGCATGTTTGAGAGGTTTTTTTAAAAAAAATTGTAACGTATTATTGGTCTAAATGACGGAAGAAAACATTTTGACACATAGAAAAAACAACACCCCGCCCTTCCTCTCTCCTCCTGTACATCTTTTTTTGTTTTTCCTTTGAGGTTGGGGAGGGGAATTAAAATCCTCCCTCTTCTTTTCACACTTCCCTCCCCCCCCCCCAGTTTCCCCCCCTTCCGGCCAAACTCGAGGGAAGGCAGGAAAAGTAGGGTGGCTTTGACCTGTAAATGGTTCGTCTTTAAAATGTACATATGTGGAACATTTAATAAAACCAGGGAAATGGATTTATAAAAATGTATTTTCATTCCAGAGGGGGGGAAAAATTCTTAATTTTTGGCAGGGGGAAAAACTGGGTTTGAAATGCAGCCGTGTCCGTGTCACAAATTGAACTGAGTTCGGTTTTGAAAACCCGCCCTGGTTTCATTTACTGAAACGAAAGTTGGTTTAAGTCCAACCATCCCGGTCTGTCGGCTCTCAAGAGCCTAGGGCCCATCCCTCAAAAGTCCCACAAGGGTAATGCTAGTTTCTTGTTGCCTCTCGCGGCGGTTAACCAAGTTTAGTTCCCTCTCAAGCTTAGCTCCCTCCAGCTGCAGCAGTGGTGGGCAACTGCCGGTAGGGCTAATTGCGCACAGCTCCGGCGCGCGAGGGCAAGATCGAGCGCAGTTTTGCTTCCCGCGTCTGCAGGGCGCAAAATCTCATTGGGACGCGCATTTCGGCGAGAACTTCACCGAAACATGCACATGCATGCCTCCCCGTGCAAGATTTTCCTATCTGCACAGGCGCGGAAGCAAAATTGTGCTCGGTCTCGACCTCGTGCGCCGGACGTGTGTGCAATTAGCCTTACCGGTAGTAGCCCACCACTGATGTGCAGGTACGGGAGAGCTATTTCTTACGCGCACCTGAAGCAGCAGCAGTAGCAACCTGCGACTCTCCTCCAGCTCTGGAGTTGGGGAAACCCAGGCAGATAGTAAGTGGGAAAGCCTCTCCCCCCCCAAAATCCACCCACCTGGTAAGTACTCCGGGTAGTTTAACCCCCTCCTCTTCATTTCCTCTTCAGATGAAGATTCTATATAAGATTTTGAGATACCTCTGGTGGTTCAGCGAGGTCATTGCATAGACTTTGCCAAGTTGCTACCTCCCTCTGGTGGCTTAGCACCGCCACTGCAGCTCCTCAAGAGACTGCTTTCTGATCCAGCTAGTTTGGCAGGAGAAGGCGTGTCTGAATAGCCCGCAAACCTTCCCATGCTTAAAGAGCTCTCAAACTACCTGGACCAGAATCCACAGCATACTTGGTGTTGCTGGGTAGACAATCCTTCTACAGATAATCCCTCCCAAATATAGTAAATGCCTTTCGTCCCCATCCGCATATTTTCGGGCCAGACCAACCAAAATAATAACCTCTAAGCTGGTTTGGAACACCAGCTGTGCTGGCAGGGGATTATGGGAATGGAAGCCCAGCCATTTTGGAAGACTGAACGATAAGAAATGAAGAACTCTTTTTTAAAAAAAATCCTCTTAAAACTGACAATTTGTCACAACAAAGGGTTATTGTACACAGTCAAACGCCTTTTATTCAAAAGTGGCTCCCCCCCGAGGAGCCCCGAACAGTATAACAAAGGATTTGGGGTCCCGTCTTCAACAAATAGAAAAACTTCCCAACTTTTCTTGTCGTCATTCGAAACCGCTGCAGGGGAAGACAAAAAAGGGCCAGCCACATTAAGAGGCAAAGATGACAGCACTCTCGAAAACAAACCCTTGCTAAAATCCACGTTATTGAGGGGGGGGGGAAGAGCGACCATCAGAGCCGGGAGAAGTTGGACGGTGAAGACCTTACCTGACCAGGTGTGCAATCTCCCAGTTGGTCTCCAATGTCAGAGGTCCTTCTACCTCCACGCCTTTCTCGGTGACGGTGGTGATCTCGTACTGAGGAGGGAGGACGGAGAGTTAGGGGAGGGGGGTCCCCCCTCGGCCTCTTTTTCAGGTGTCCATCTTCAAAGGGAGACCCCCCCAACATATCAGGTGGGGTGAGGGACGGCCGTACGGCCCTCTCTTACCCGGTTGAACGAGCGGGCGTCCCGGTAGTAGAGGATCTTCATACACCGTTCAATGAGAGCTCTGGCCGCCTGCTGCGAGAGGCTGGGGGTCTTCTCCAGCGCCTCCCTCATCAATGGCTGCCACGGGGGAGAAAAAAGGGGCCTTCAATTGCGCAGCCACACGCCGCGAGAGCCAAACCAGGCCACAAATAGCCACAACTCAGCACGCGACGCTTGGGAAAAACGAGGCTGGCTGAAACTGGCAAGACGTTGGAGGTGCTAATCCCGAGAGACGACACAATTGTTTACCACGAACAGGGGACGACAATTTGTTTACCCAGGATCCCAAGCGTTCTTCGTCTTGCATGGCTGCTGGCCGGTAATTAGCCCCAAGTTAAAACTCAAAGGTTTCAAGATGAACAAGAGACTATTTACAAAGACGTCGAACTGCACAAACGCAAAACAAAACAATGTCTTTCAACTGCCGAAATCCAGGCGGGAAGATAAATTCCCAAACAGTTGCTTCTCCAGCCAAAGTCTACGTACAAGATTATTAACTCTATAAACGTCCAAGGTTTGTCAGGCAAAAGCACTCTGCACATGCTCTTCTCCGGAAGGCATGAACGTTGTTTTTTTGCAAAGAGCACCTTCCAACTCCTCCCCATTATATGCACAGCTGTGCTCACTTCCTCCTCCTGAGCCTCTGTAACTGCTCCTGCCTCCCTTGCACCCTTCCCACCCATACATTCAAGATCGGGTCCCTTCTCTTCCTCCTCCTCAGACCCTGGCAAAGCCCCAGTTGGGGGTTCTATAGCCTCTGTAGGCTCCTCACACCCTGACCCCACTCCTCCGGCTCGCTCTCTGACTCCTCCCCCAGCCACAAAGGCCGACCAGACCCAGATGGCCCCCACATCCTCAGGCTCAAAATCCGTTGCCAGAGGGACTGGCTGCGAGCCAACCACACCACCAACCTCGCCTGCGCCCGATAAAAATGCCAGGGGGTTTACTCTCTGCTCACCTGTGCCACATAAGATCCGTATCCCGTGGCCAATGAAGGTGCCTCGTACGCCACTCCCAGCATGTCGACGTAGCCTAAAAAGCTGAGAGGGGAAGAGATTGAGGGGGCAGCTGCGGCCAAAGCCTCTCCACCATCAACAGCCCCCTGACAACCGAATTATAGGCAGTTGGTTCACGGGTTAAATTTATATGTTGCTTATATAGTATATGTTGTTATATATTAAAATGGGACTTTTAATTTAATTGACTTTTATGCCGCCCAATCCCATATTTTTTGAGAAATATTCGGCCGACTTCAAAGCTTTGCCCTCCCCTGGTTTCAGGCCTTACCCTTCGCCATGGGAATAGCCTCCGATGACCACCGTGTTCCAGAGGGGGTTCATCTTGGAGCGGTGGTTGTACATGATCCGAGTCAGCCAGGAGTGGATGGCCTTGGGGCTATAGCTGTGCCCATCGCCCAGAAGGTCCTCGTCGATCCTGCGAGACAAGCAGATGCCCAGCTGAGACGCAGCGCTCTTAAAACCGCCGATTTGACCCTCCAAGCACAGCATCCAACCCAGAATGTCTTTTATCGAAGCAGAAATGATTTCTTAAAGCCTTGTTCAAGCTCACCTCCCAGCCTCACGTCTCCTCCATTGAATAATGTTGATTCTCCACACCCCATTTCCCACAATCCTTTGCCTTTGTACTGCCTGGACGTGAGAACACACCTCAGAGAGGCTAAGGCTGTGAGCTAAAACCTTTTACTCTGCAACGCCTCTCGCCTTCTGAGCAATCTATAGCGAGGGTCAAACCACTGACTTTCCACTCTCGTGTCTTCCTCATCCTCTGACTGGGACCCCTCCCCCATTGTCACATCAGCCCCCTCTAGTAGTTCCTCAGGTCCACTCAAGTTACTTTCTCCCTCAATCTCGCTCTCTGCTTCACCTGGCAACCCCCCTGGCCCAGGGTCTCCAGAGGGGTCTGGCTCAACCTCCTCAGAATCTGACATGACCTGAGGTGGACAAGGAGCACTCCCAACAGAAGGTAGCCCATGGAAAGGGCCAAGGGGTTTCCCGAATTTTCAGCCCCAAGAAGGACTCAAAGGCCATCCTGCCTGTTTACAGACCCCAATATTTTTATTTACAGGATTGATATAGGAAGTGCGCACTGTGATGTTGATTTGGAGGGGTCCCACCTAGAAGTTCTCCAGAAGTTTAAACCTTCACGCTGATTTAAATTGGAAAGGCTCACTTGTTAAAGTCAATCAAAGCTGGATTGCATTGATCCTTTTAGGTTGGGGGATCTCCAAAGTTGGACACTTTTAAGACTTGTGCACCAAGGCGGCCTGAGGAATTCTGGGAATTGAAGTCCACGAATCTTAAAGGGACCAATGTTGGAGACCTCCAAGATGGGCTGGGGAATTCTGGGAGTTGAAGTCCACAAGTGGCCATTGTTGGGAGACCCCTCTTAGTTCCTCCTCCATTCATTGCTTTCAAGGCCAATTCCAGGGGTGGAGCCAGCTGGGACCCCCTGCCGCCCAGCCATCACTTACACCATCTGCTCCAGGACCTGCTTGAGATACTGGAAGTCAGCATAGTCCCCCGAGGCACCCAGGACGGTGCTGTCGTTGACCTTCATGATCCGGGAGAGGTTGCGGAATCGGGCCAGGGAGCCGTAGGAGCCCAGCGTGTCAGCAGCGATCATCACCCCTCCGTCGAACTTCAGGCCCAGGACGGAGGTGCCTGTCACCATGGGGCTCCTGGATGAGGGAAGAGGAAGGGGAATTAGCAGGCGGATGGGTGAGTGGGTGGGCGGATGGGTAGGTAAAGAAGAGAGATGGAAGGTAGATGAATAAATAGAAGATAGGTATATTACATAGGATAGGTAGGTATGGATGGGTAGCTTGAGGTAGATAGGTAGAAGGATAGAGGCAGGTAAATAGGTAGAGAGGAAGGAAGGAAGGTGGGTGGGTAAATGGAAGAAAGGGAGATGAAGGAAGGAGGAAGATTAATAGAAGGGATGAAAGATAAAAGGAAGGAAGGAAGATAAGTAGAAGAAAGAAAAGGAGATCCCCTGCCCCCAATCTCTCAACCTCCCCCTCCAAACCCTCCAGCCCCATTCAAGGGGGCAGCACCTAGGGAAAGATGCCTGCAGTCGAGCTTCCCTAGCTAGGGGCAGTCTACCTTTAAGACTCAAAGCCCTAGGATGTGTATCCATATTTTTATTTTTATTATTATTTCTATGCCGCCTCTCTCCCAAGATACACATGTGTGTATGCATTAGAGGGGCTCTTTAATTAAAAGCTTGTAGGGGATAGTTACCGACCCAACAAGGGGAAGCCCCCTCCCCTTCCACCCTCTCCCCAAATCTGAGCCCCCAGATTGAGCCCTGGGACTACAACTCCCATCCTATATATGGGGGGGGGAACCAAGTCCATCCCTGAGGCAAATCCCCCCCCCCATTTGCAGCCCTTCCCCCTACCCCTACCCCCCCCCCCATCCTGACGCCCCTTCCTCCCCCTCCTTACAGAGTCCTCTTGGAGGCCTCGCTTTGGGCCCGGGAGTCCAGGGCCGGGCTGCCTAGTGGGAAGAGCCTCCCCGGGGCGGGACCCCCGGCCCAGAGCAGCGAAGGCAGCGGCAGCATCGCGGGCGACTCCATATTTTCCTTTTCCCCTCAGCTTAGTCACGGAACAGCAAGAGGAGACTCCACAGCGCATGCGCAAGGGCGCGGGACGCCTCCCGATTGTCCGCCGCGGCGCCCCGTAGGCCGGGGAATGAGGTGCCGCCGCCATGTTGGATGTGGCGGTCATGAGGTAAATCGCCTCATAATTTACTTGGGCGAGGGAGAAATTTTCCTAGCGGGGCAAGAAGTGGGCAGAAACGGGAAAGCTGAATCAACTGCCGTTATGATTTTTTTTTGGAGGGGGGTTCGCTAAGGAGAAAACTATCCGTGAGAGGGCCGCCATTTTGAGCGCGGCGCCGACGACATAGAAACATAGAAACATAGAAGACTGACGGCAGAAAAAGACCCCATGGTCCATCTAGTCTGCCCTTTTACTATTTCCTGTATTTTATCTTACAATGGATATATGTTTATCCCAGGCATGTTTAAATTCGGTTACTGTGGATTTACCAACCACGTCTGCTGGAAGTTTGTTCCAAGGATCTACTACTCTTTCAGTAAAATAATACGTTCTCGACGATGCTGGAAGAAGCACTTCGGGGTCAGGCCGCGGCGGGAGGGGAAACTTCCGGCCTCGAGGGAGCTGCCCATTTCTAGGAAGGCGGATGGGCATTTTATTTAATTTATTATTATTTTATTTATTTTGTCCAATACACAACACATATAGAAGAGAATACGCATGAGGTAATATATATAAAGGAAAATATAAAAATAGAGAAGATATATGAAAGGAAGTATACTGTATATGATATACATTATTTTTTTTATTTATTTTGTCCAATACACAATACATATAGAAGATAATACACATGAGGTAATATATATAAAGATAATATGTAAAAATAGAGGAGAAGATATATGAAAGGAAGAAAATATATATGAGATATGAGATAAAGGAAAGACAATTTGACAGGAGGGACGAAAGGCACATTGGTGCACTATTATTATTATTATTATTATTATTATTATTATTATTATTATTATTATTAATTAGATTTGTATGCCGCCCCTCTCCGTAGACATAGACTTATGTACGCCCCTTACTGGCCTCTTAGGAACCTGGAGAAGTCAATCGTGGAGAGTCTAAGGGAGAAATGTTGGGGGTTAGGGGTTGATAATATTGAGTCTGGTAATGAGTTCCACGCTTCGACAACTCAATTGTTAAAGTCGTATTTTTTACAGTCAAGTTTGGAGCGGTTAATATTAAGTTTGAATCTGTTGTGTGCTCTTGTGTTGTTGCGGTTGAAGCTGAAGTAGTCATTGACAGGTAAGACGTTGCAGCATATGATCTTGTGGGCAATACTCAGATCGTGTTTTAGGCATTGTATTTCTAAGCTTTCTAGACCCAGGATTGTTAGTCTATTTTCGTAGGGTGTTCTCTTTCGAGTGGAGGAATGAAGGGCTCTTCTGGTGAAATATCTTTGGACATTTTCAAGGGTGTTGATGTCTGAGATGTGGTATGGGTTCCAGACAGATGAGCTGTATTCTAGGATGGGTCTGGCAAAAGTTTTGTAGGCTCTTGTGAGTAGTGTGAGATTGCCAGAGCAGAAGCTATGTAGGATCAGGTTAACAACTCTAGAAGCCTTTTTGGCGATATTGTTGCAGTGGGCTTTAGCATTTAGGTCATTCGATATTAGTATTCCAGGGTCTTTTACTGAGTGTGGGTTGGCTGTGATAATTTGTTTATTGGGGATTTTTTGCAAATCTATTTTTTTGCAAACGAATGAAGTGCGCGCAACAATGAAATCTGCATTTTGCATTTTGCATGCAAATGGCGTTGCAAGTGAGCAACAGCAACAATGAGGGGGAGCATGTGTGGAACACCCCCCCCCAAAAAAAATTGCTTTATTTGCTCACAAAACAACATGAGATATAGCACAATAATAAAAGTCCATCTTTCTTTCATTTGTGGTGGACATGCCATGTCCCAGAGCAAAAGGATTCTGCAAAACCATTCAGAAATGGCTACTGGAATTAATAGATATGGGCATGGGGTTCATTAGGAATCTGGAAGAAAAAATACACACACACCCAAAAAAATACAATATCTAATAACTCATATAATCAAGACTGCAAGGATATTGTATGCAGAATTTTGGAAGAATAAAGAGACCCCCGGCAGAAAACAATACTATAGACAAAATATACAGATGTGCAGAAATGGATAGGATCGACCGTGGAAATTAAGGGAAGAAGTAATTCGAAATATCATGAGATCTGGAATAACTGGATTGAAAATTAAAGCAAAAGATAGGGATGGAATGTGAAAGGATTTATGAAAAACAAGAAATATATAAATGTGTGATGTATGTAATTATATAGAGGTTATATAATTCAGATCGTGCAGAATGCAGCTGCGAGAGCAATCATGGGCTTTCCCAAAAATGTCCATGTCACACCAACACTCCGCAGTCTGCATTGGTTGCCGATCAATTTCCGGTCACAATTCAAAGTGTTGGTCATCACCTATAAAGCCCTTCATGGCACCGGACCAGGGGATCTACAAGACCGCCTTCTGCAGCACAAATCCCAGCGACCGGTTAGGTCCCACAGAGTGGGCCTTCTCCGGGTTCCATCTACAAAACAATGTCATTTGGCGGGGCCCAGGGGAAGAGCCTTCTCTGTGGTGGCCCCGGCCCTCTGGAACCAACTCTCCCCAGAGATTAGAATTGCCCCCACCCTCCTCACCTTTCGTAAGCTCCTTAAAACCCACCTCTTCCGTCAGTCATGGGGGAACTGAGATATTCTTTCCCCCTAGGCCTCTACAATTTATGCATGGTATGTTTGTATGTATGTTTGGTTTTACAAATAAGGATTTTTTAGCTGTTTTAGTATTGGATTTACATGCTGTTTTGTACTACTGTTGTTAGCCGCCCCAAGTCTACGGAGAGGGGCGGCATACAAATCCAATAAATAATAATAAAGAAGAAGAAGAAGAAGAAATTTAACAAGCATAAGAAAACGGGCATCGATCTGTATTAACTCATTAACTCATAGTGATATTTCTTTCTTTTTTAAAAAAAGTTGGGAAAACTAATAAAACTTTTTTTAAAAGTCCATCTTTCTTATCTGCTTGCAGCAAAGAAAAAACAGATGGGAAAGAGCAGATTTCAGCCTCGGGGTGGGGAACAGGCGAACACTTCAGGCGGCCAGCCCGGACCTTAGATTGATACACTTATCATTCAATTAAATTTGCAAAGATGCAAAAATTCAGACGCAAGGACATTGTGGAATGAGGCTCTCTTGCCAAAGGGGAATATGTTGCTAGCAGAGTAACAGAGTTGGAAGGGACCTTCAAGGTCGTCCAATCCAACCCCCTGCTCAAGCAGGAGACCCTTACGGAATGACAGATTTGGAAGGGGTCTTAGAGATCATCTAATCCAACGCCCCACTCAAACAGAAGAGCCTACACCATTCCTGAAAGATGGCAGTCAGTCGAGTCTTCAGAGAGGGGCAGCATACAAATCTTATAAATTATTATTATTATTATTATTATTATTATTATTATTATTACTACTATAATGTCAATATAACACAGCAAACGAGGATCACTATGCTGGATTTCGTATTTCATCACCAGTCGGGCGCTTCCCAAGCACCTAGGACTGTGTGATATAGCGGCAAATTATGTTTGCCGATCCCAGTAAAGCGGCCTTTTGCAATTGACAGATGGAGATTTTGTCAATTCCAATGGTTTTCAAATGTCTGCTGAGATCCTTCGGCACTGCGCCCAGCGTGCCAAGTACCACTGGGACCACTTTCACGGGCTTATGCCAGAGTCGTTGCAGCTCGATTTTTAGATCTTCGTATTTCACTAATTTCTCTTGCTGCTTCTCCTCAATTCTGCTGTCCCATGGGATTGCAATGTCGATGATCCATACTTTCTTTTTCTCCACAATCAGGATGTCTGGTGTGTTATGCTTCAGAATTCGGTCAGTCTGAAGTCGGAAGTCCCACAGTAGTTTTGCTTGCTCATTTTCGACCCCTTTTTCGGGCTTATGATCCCACCAGTTCTTTGCTACTGGTCAATGGTAGTTCCGGCACAGGTTCCAGGGGATCATTCTTATTCTTATTATTATTATTATTATGTCTCTTCTTGAAAGCCCCCACAACTTCCAAAAGTGACTTTTGTTCCATAGGTTGATTGTTTTCACTGTCAGAAAATCCCTACTTATTTCTAGGTTTGAGAATCTCTCCTTGATCAGTTCACGCCCCATTTATTCCTTGGCAGGAACAGTTGAGTTACTAATGGTCAGCTCGGGGTGGGAGAAGGGAGAGAGGAACAAATCCAGTAACAAAGTAGTTTTAAAACCTACTTGGGTCATGGGCAAAGTTTGTGGATATCTGTTTGGTGGGACCTTAACTCTTGGCGTGCTGTAGACATTTTTTTATCCATTGGAAATGGAATATAGTGAATGAAAATAGTAATAATAATAACAACAGTTGGAAGGGACCTCGGAGGTCTTCTAGTCCAACCCCCTGCTTAGGCAGGAAACCCTATACTACTTCAGACAGATGCTTATCCAACATCTGCTTAAAAACTTCCAATGTCAGGGCATTCACAACCTCTGGAGGCAAGCTGTTCCACTGGTCAACCTTACTGATTCTCGGGAAATTTCTCCTTAGTTCTAAGTTACTTCTCTCCTTGTTTAGTTTCCACCCATTGCTTCTTGTGCCACCCTCAGGTGCTTTGGAGAATAGCCTGACTCCTTCTTCTTTGGGGCAACCCCTGAGATACTGGAAGACTGCTATCATGTCTCCCCTGGTCCTTCTCTTTCTTTCTTTCTTTCTTTCTTTCTTTCTTTCTTTCTTTCTTTCTTTCCTTCCTTCCTTCCTTCCTTCCTTCCTCTTTTGCTTTGGAGAATAGCTTGACTCCTTCTTTGGGGCAACCCCTGAGATACTGGAAGGCTGCTATCCTGTCTCCCCTGGTCCTTTTCTTTCTTTCTTTCTTTCTTTCTTTCCTTCCTTCCTTCCTTCCTTCCTTCCTTCCTTCCTTCCTTCCTTCCTTCCTTCCTTCCTCTTTTGCTTTGGAGAATAGCTTGACTCCTTCTTTGGGGCAACCCCTGAGATACTGGAAGACTGCTATCATGTCTCCCCTGGTCCTTCTCTTTCTTTCTTTCTTTCTTTCTTTCTTTCTTTCTTTCCTTCCTTCCTTCCTTCCTTCCTTCCTTCCTTCCTTCCTTCCTTCCTTCCTCTTTTGCTTTGGAGAATAGCTTGACTTCTTCTTTGGGGCAACCCCTGAGATACTGGAAGACTGCTATCATGTCTCCCCTGGTCCTTCTCTTTCTTTCTTTCTTTCCTTCCTTCCTTCCTTCCTTCCTTCCTCTTTTGCTTTGGAGAATAGCTTGACTTCTTCTTTGTGGCAACCCCTGAGATACTGGAAGGCTGCTATCCTCTCTTCCCTGGTCCTTCTTTTCATTAAACTAGACATAAACCCAGTTCTGGCAACCGTTCTTCGTATGTTTTAGCCTCCAGTCCCCTGATCCTCTTTGTCGCTCTTCTCTGCACTCTTTCTAGAGTCTCAACCTCCTTTTTGCATTGGGGCGACCAAAACTGAATGCAAATATTCCAAGGTCTTATAAAGTGGTGTTAACCCTTCATGTGATCTTGATTCTCTCCCTCTAGAATTGTGGTGGCTTTTTCGGCAGCTGCTACACAAGAGTTGTGGCATTCTCCAGATGTTTCCGAGATCACAAGAAGTGCGGGAATAAGCAGCCTTCAAGTCCTCAGAGAGGGGCGGCATATAAATCCAATTAATAAATACATAATAAATTGGCAAACAAGCCCCAGATTGTATGGGCAGAGGGCGATGGGAAAGTGGCACCACTTTTATTGACCCACTTGGTCATATATATTTTTTTTTGTCCTTGTTTTTCTGCTTTGCCTGGGAAGAAAGAGCCCTTTGCAACATTGCCAACCTCGTTCCAGCTGCTTCCACTTCACAGCAGCAGCCGGAAACCAAAATATGACCTTGGCTGGCTTGTTGCTCGTTCGCATTCCCGCTCCCTCTGCGGGCTGCTGAGCTCCTTCGTCTTTCATTGAAAAACCAGCCCTTCGGCCCTCCAAAGCCCAGTTTGGGCGCATGTTTTTTTCCACTGCTTTTCACCAGCAGAAAAGAAAGTGACAGAGTCTGCTGATCTGATTTGACCTAACAAGCTCCTGATCGCCCGGCACAGAACATAATTGGGGTGACCCGTATGGGAGAATGACATTTTTATTTTATTTTATTATTTATTTATTTTGTCCAATACACAATGAGGGTTTTAGTGGGTATATATCAATATACACATAGTAAAAGACATGATGAAGGTTGTAGAGGAGATACTCATAGTAAAATATATCTAAGAAATAATAGAAAAGAAGGTATAGTAATAGAACATATCAAGGAAAGAATAGAAGAAGAGATATAGGAATAGAAGAAAGGGATAGGAGATATAGGAGAGCAATAGGACAGGGGACGGAAGGCACTCTTAGTGCACTTGTACTTGCCCCTTACTGACCTCTTAGTAATCTGGAGAGGTCAACTGTAGATAATCTAAGGGTAAAGTGTTGGGGGTTTGGGGATGACGCTACGGAATCCGGTAATGAGTTCCACGCTTCGACAACAGTCTGCGGAGAGGGACGGCATACAAATCTAAATAATAAATAAATAAAATAAATAAACTCGGTTACTGAAGTCATATTTTTTACAGACAAGTTTGGAGCGGTTAACATTAAGTTTAAATCTGCTGTGTGCTCTTGTGTTGTTGTGGTTGAAGTTGAAGTAGTCGCCAACAGGCAGGACGTTGCAGCATAGGATCTTGTGGGCAATACTTAGATCGTGTTTAAGGCGTCTTAGTTCTAAACTTTCTAGGCCCAGGATTGAAAGTCTAGTCTCATAGGGTCTTCTGTTTCGAGTGGAGGAGTGAAGAACCTTGTGCGTTGGGAGAATGGGGAAGAGAAGCAGGATTTTATTCGGGCTACAGAGAGGATGGGATGCTACTGTTTATTTTATTTTTATGTTATTTATTTCTTTTTGTAAATTATGGATTGCTGGTTTACAAAGATATAATGTTTATATACATGATCCTAGTAAAAGAGAAACATGAGGACAGGGGATGGAGGGCACGCTGGTGTACTTATGCATGCCCCTTACTGACCTCTTAGGAATCGGGAGAGGTCGACAGTGGATAGTCTAAGGGTCAGGTCTTGGCCGTATGCAGCAAGAAATCTTTGTTAATGCATTTAAACAAGGAGAAATTACCCCTGTACTACTGGTGTTGTGCAAGATGGGTAGAATTTGCGTTGCTAAAAAATTAAACAAAATGTTTTATTTATTTATTTTGTCAAGTATGTATTGGTGGTCTACAAAGATATAATAATATTTATATAAATGATTCTAGTAAGAGAAACATTAGGACAGGGGATGGAAGGCAGGCTGGTGCACTTATGCACGCCCCTTACTGACCTCTGAGGAATCAGGTCAACAGTGGACAGTCTAAGGGTTAGGTGATGATACTACAGAGTCCGGTAGTGAGTTCCATGCATCAGCTACTCGGTTACTAAAGTCGTATTTCCTGCAGTCGAGTTTACTTTGAGTTTGTACCTGTTGTGTGCTTGTGTGTTGTTGTGGTTGAAGCTGAAGTGGGAAGGACTTTGTAGCGGATGATTTTACGGGCTATGCTTAGGCCGTGTTTAAGACCTCCTGCCTGTCGGCAACTACTTCAGCTTCAACCACAACAACACAAGAGCACACAACAGATTCAAACTTAATATTAACCGCTCCAAACTTGACTGTAAAAAATATGACTTCAGTAACCGAGTTGTCAAAGCGTGGAACTCATTAGTGTCATCCCCAAACCCCCAACACTTTACCCTTAGATTATCCACGGTTGACCTCTCCAGATTCCTAAGAGGTCAGTAAGGGGCGAGTACAAGTGCACTAGAGTGCCTTCCGTCCCCTGTCCTATTGCTCTCCTATATCTCCTATACCTTTCTTCTATTGCTATATCTCTTCTTCTATTCTTTCATTGATACGTTTTATTCCTATATCTTCTCTTCTCTTCTTTCTTAGATATATTTTACTATGAGTATCTCCTCTATAACCTTCATCATGTATTTTACTATGTGTATACCCACTAAAACCCAGTTCTAAGCCTTCTAAACCTAGGATTGTAAGTCTAGTAGCACGAGTCCACGGAGAGGGGCGGCATACAAATCCAATTAATAATAATAATAATAATAATAATAATAATAATAATAATAATAATAATGTTCCCCCAAAGGAGAAATTTTTGGGTGCCCCTTGCAGCAGTTCCTAAGAGTTGCTTTGATCTTTAAAAGCTCTATGTACAAAGTGGGTTTTTTAAAAAAGGATTAGAGGTAGTAGGGATATGTTAAAAGACAAACTGGATCGCAATTTTCCAAAGGTGCAGTAAATAAACACCTTGGCAACTTGCAGAAAGCATGCATTTGCAAAAATGCAGTCGATAGATATTTGCAAGAAGGTTGCAACAGAAATCTTGTGCGTGAAACTGAAATCAAGATGGCCCACAATTTGCAATCAGGACATACTGAGCCAGGGGGAGTGGGTGGTGGCGGGAGCACTGACCTCCTTCAGTTGCTTCTGTCCTCTGCAGAAGTTGAAGGCTTCAATGGGAGCCTTTGTTATGGGTGGATAAGTGATCAGAAAGAAACTGGAGTTTCCTCTTAGACGGGGCATTGTTCTGCAAAGCGGCTGGAACCACAATGGATTCCGGGTCTATGCCGCCTTTGTTTCACCTCACTTAGCAAAACAAACGGAAGGTGGGAAGTTGCCTTGTTCTCCAACCCTGAATGAATCCACTTGGAAGTGCCTAAGACAGACAGACAGACAAAAAAATATATTATTAAGGGTCCCCTGCTGATGTTTGAACAAAATATTCAGGACAAGAAACGTAGAAAAAGTTGTATACAGTATAAGATTATCTCCGGGACCACCTTCTGCTGCACGAATCCCAGCGACCAGTTAGATCCCACAGAGTGGGTCTTCTCCGGGTCCCGTCAACTAAACAATGTCGTTTGGTGGGACCCAGGGGTAGAGCCTTCTCTGTGGCGGCCCTGGCCCTCTGGAACCAACTCCCCCCAGAGATTAGAATAGCCCCCACCCTCCTCGCCTTTCGTAAGCTTCTTAAAACCCATCTCTGCCGCCAGGCATGGGGGAACTGAGATATTCTTTCCCCCCAGGCTTCTACAATTTATGCATGGTATGTTTGTATGTATGGTTGGTTTTATAATAAGGGTTTTTAGCTGTTTTAGTATTGGGTTGTCGCATGTTGTTTTTACCACTGTTGTTAGCCGCCCCGAGTCTACGGAGAGGGGCGGCATAAAAATCCAATAAATAAATGAATAATACATCATATATACTGTATCTCCCAGAAAAAAATGTGGGAGAAACCTGTCTTTAAGAGGGACATATGACACAGTCAAACCCTTTTATTTATTTATACAGTATTTATTAAATTTACAGACTCCTCGCATCCTAGAAATAAAGTGTTTCAATTCCTACCTTCAAAATGTCTCTACAGAGCCCTGCACACCAAGACAACTAGACATGAGGACAGTTTTTACCCAAATGCCATCACTCTGCTAAACAAATAATTGGTCAACATGGTCAAACTATTTATTAAGACTGCTGTTACTACTAGTTTTTTCTCATCATTCCTATCACCCATCTCCTCCCATTTATGACTGTATGACTTGTTGCTTGTATCCTTAAGATTTTTATTAATACTTGTTTTTTCATTGCTTATTTGACCCCTGTGAAAATCCTTAAGTGTTGTACCTCATGATTCTTGACAAATCTACTGTATTTTCTTTTATGTATACTGAGAGCATCTGCACCAAAGACAAAATTCATTATGTGTCCAATCACACGGCCAATAAAGAATTCTATTCTATTCTATATAAAGTAGTAGTAAAGAGTAGTAGACGCTTGGAACAAACTTCCAGCAGACGTGGTTGGTGAATCCACAGTAGTTGAATGTAAACATGCCTGGGATAAACATAGATCCATCCTAAGATAGTATAAGGAAATAGTATAAGGGCAGACTAGATGGACCAGGGGGCCTTTTTCTGCCAATCTTCTATGTTTTTATATTCTATTCTATTCTATTCATAGGGCTGGGAGAATGGAGGCCGGAGTCCCAACTAGAGAGTACAGCTGGGGAGCATGGAACCTGGGATCCCACACAGGATGGCGACAGAGTCTGACCCTCCTGAAGTGGTGTGTATATATGTGTGTGTGTGTGTGTGTGTTGTTTTGTGTGTGTTTGGGGGCGTTTTCTCCACTTTGCAACCCCTGCCGCCCAGGGCCCCGCTTTCCTGCAGCATCTCCTAGGCCCCGTTGCTAGGGAGGCGGCGGCGGCGGCGCTCCCCGCTCCCGGTTGCTAAGGGGCTCCCGGCCCCGCCCGTCGGGAAGAGAAGGCGGGCCGGGAGAGCGGAGGGGCGTGGCCGGGCGGCGCGGGCTGGGCCAATGGGGAGCGGCGGGGGCGCGGCCGAAGTGCGGGCTTCAGGTAACAGGTTGCGCCCGACTCGGGGCGGTCGCTAGAAGCGGAGCGGAGCCCGAGGCGGCCGGTGGGCGAGGAAGGCGGGCGGGTAAGCAGGGACGGTGGGCTTCCCTTCCTCTCCCCTTCCTCTTCCTCCCGCCTTCTTGGGCTGCCCCACTAGCCACGGCTTCCGCGCGGTCTCGCTGAGCGACGGCTCTCCCGCGGTCTCGCTTTGCGACCGCCGCTCCATTGAGAGTCCTGCGGAGGGCGGGAGTCGGGACCCTCCCCTCCCCAACGCTACTCCCTCCCTCCCGGACTACAACGCCCATTGCGTCCTCTCCCGCTGAGCCGGACTCCAACTCCCATGCTCTGCGGCCAGGCAAAGAAGCCCCCCCCCTTCCCGGAGCCTGCAAGCTTTGCCTCCCGCCCCCCTTGGAGTGGGGTGGGTGGGCGAGGGGGTCCAGCCAGCCTCCCAGGGAGAGTCCCGGAAAGGCAGGGGGAGGACTTGGGGGTCTGCCAGCTGCCCTCGCTCGCTGGGTCCACTCTGGCCGGGAAGTGGCCCCACCTTTGCTCAGGGGAGGGAATTCCTCGGAGTGGAGGGGGATGGGCTCTGGAGTAGGGCGAGGGAGGGGAGGAGGGAGAAGGAAGGAAGGAGGAAGAGGAAAAAGAAGGGGAATGGGAGGGGAGGAAGGAGAAAGAAGGAAAGAAGGGGAAAGGGAGGGGGAGGAAAGGGAAGAAGAGAAAAAAGGAGGGGAGGAGGATAGAAAGAGAAAAAGAAGGAAAAAGAAGGGAAGGTTGTAGGTGGAAGGAAAGAAGGGAAAGGGAGGGAGTGAAAGAATGGAAGGAAGGAGGGGAAGAGGATGGAAAGAAGAAAAAGGAAGGAAGGTTGTAGGGGGAAGGAAGGAAGGAGAAAGGCGGAATGAAGGGAAAATGGGCGGAGGGAACGAATGAAAGGAAGGGGGAAAAGGAGGGGAGGATGGAAAGAGGAAAAAGGAAGGGGAGAAAGGAAGGAAGGTTGTAGGGGGAAGGAAGGAAGGAGAAAGGCGGAATGAAAGGAAAACAAAAGAAAGGGAGGAGGAAGAGAAAAGGGGGTGGAGGATGGAAAGACAGGAAAGAAGGAAAAAGGGAAGGGAGAACGAAAAGGTTATAGGGGAAAGGAAGGAAGGAGAAAGATAGAAAGAAAGGAAAAGGGAGGGAGGGAACAAATGAAAGGAAGGAGAAAAAGGAGGGGGAGAGGATGGAAAGATGAAAAAGGAAGGGGAGAAAGGAAGGAAGGTTGTAGGTAGAATGATGGAAGGAAAGGCTGAAAGAAGGGAAAAGGGAGGGAGTGAGAGAAAGGAGGAAGAGAAAAAGGGGAGGAGATGGAAAGAGAAAACAGAAGGAGAAAGGGGAGAAAGAAAGATAGAAAGGAAAAAGGAGGGAGGGAACTAACAAAAGGAAGAAAGGAGAAAAAGGAGGGGAGAAGGATGGAAAGAAGAAAAAGGAAGGCGAGAAAGGAAGGAAGGAGAAAGGCCGAATGAAGGGAAAATGGGGGAAGGGAATGAATGAATGAAAGGAAGGAGAAAAAGGGTCTTAAAATATCCCCCCACAAACCCTTGCAGAGAGCTTGGACTACAGCCCCCACCATCCCCAGCCAGCCTTCTTCCGAAGTTCCATCTGCAGGGAGGGGCCCCTCTTAAGCCCCCGCTTTCTGTACCCCCAGCCCACCTGGAGGGGCCTCAATCTTTTAATCCTTTAATCGAGTTCCCCCCCCCTCCACCTTTTCTGTCCCTCTCCTGGTTTCCTTTTACACCTACGAGGTCACCCGGGAGTGAAACTGGAGTAAAAAAAGGCCCCAGATAGCAATTTCCCCTCTCTGCTTTTGTGTGTCTGTGTATCTGTGTAGTTGTTGTCTCCTGCTGCGACAGGATTTGAGGAGGGGGGGGGCTTAATTGACCCTGCCTGCAAACAGACCTGATTGTTGTCAAATCCTGTTTGCAGACCAGAGACAAAGACACACACACGAGAACTTAATCGTTTCCTAAAGCAGTTGATTAAAAATAAATAAAATTGTTTTTTTCAAAGGTTGGCGACTTTTAAAATCCACACATATAGAATTTCCGATACACGAAGTCCTCGATTTTACGTCCTCGATTTTACGTCCTTAATTCTGTCGCTAAGCAAGGCAGTTGTTGAGCGAATCCTCCTTGAATTTACATCTATAATTCTGTCACTAAGCAAGGCAGTTGTTGAGCGAATCCTCCTCGGTTTTACGTCCACAACGGCTGTGGCCACCCAGCTGGGCCTGCCAGTTTAGGGCAGGGAGGCTGTGGTTCCTTCTGGGTGACACCTGCGTCAAGGTGACGGCGGTGTGGAAGGCTCCCATTTCCGCCCTCGGCTTAAACAAGCCACCTTCATGTCTGTCAATGTTGATTTTGTTCTTCTCAACGTTTGAAAAGTTTTTGAAAAAGTTTTAGCAGAGTCTCTGCTTCGGGAAAAAGGACCAGTGGCTGCTATTCTCCGATTTTCTTTTAAGGATTATTATTATTATTATTATTATTATTATTATTATTATTATTATTATTATTATTATTATTATTGGATAATCCAAAAAAAACCCGATTTGTTCCCGTCGGCCCCTTGAAGTTGGTGCCACTCCCTGCCTGGTGCTAATTAGGCTTCTCCCTCCCAGGACCACCACCCTCCTCCCCACTTATCTAGGTGGGGTTTCTAGAGATTAAATCTGGTGGGGAATGCAATTTCCCCCCCCCCCCAGAGGTTGACTGACCTCTGGTCCCAAACCAGCAAAACCGCCTGGTGAGAGACGGCAGAGCTGGAATGTGAGATAACCTTGGGGAAAAAACGCAGCTTTCCTACACTTTTCTGGAAATATTTATGTGTGTGCATGGCCACATTCCTGGTGCTTTGAGCTATGGGTCCAGAGAGGTCATCTAGTTCAACCCTAGTTCTGGGTTAAGGAGGTAAATGTATATTGTTTATTGTTTTGTCGATTGTTGTTTTGATGTTATGGCTAAAGTATTTTTTAAAAAGTCAGTTATTCTGTGATTGGAAACATATATATGTATGTATGCATGTATGTATGTAACATATTTTTGCTGATAGTGAAAATGAAGGGAGACTACTGTAGTTCTATTTTGGGCGTATTTGCCTTCATCAGGTAGCCACACCCTTACTGGAATTTGAATACATATACTGTATATATTTTATATATAGAGATATATATATTCGTATTCAATTCAGGACAAGGCTGAAATAGATCGATCCTAATCTCCCTTAATTTTCAAATTCAGCAAAAACATGTGACATGTATATAAAAATACATATACAGTATATTTGTTTTCGTAGATTTTCATGGGTAGATGTATGTAGATTCTACATACATACATATTCATTTATAAATACACCCAACACTTGCATTTTTTGGACAATTATTGATACATATACATATGTGTGTGTGTGTGTGTGTGTGTGTGTGTATATATATATATATATATATATATTTGTTTTCATAGATTTTCACGGGTATATGTATGTAGATTGTTCTGAGTTCGGGTTTTGCCCTGTGTAAATAAATAAATAAACTATATCTACAGCAGCACGAAGCTTACAACTTCAGCCTGATGATGGTGAATGTGATTTCACTGAAACGTCGCATAGACATTCCAAATATTGCACGGGGCAAAACCCGACCTCAGAACAATCTACACACACACACACACACATATATATATATATAACGTTTTTGCTGAATTAAGGGAGACTAGGGATAGCGCTATTTCGGCCTTATTCTGGCCTCATCAGCTAGCCATACCCTTATTGGGATTTGATTCTGGGGCTTAGAAACATAGAAGGCTGACGGCAGAAAAAGACCTCCTGGTCCATCTCGTCTGCCCTTATACTATTTTCTGTATTTTATCTTAGGATGGATATATGTTTATCTCAGGCAGGTTTCAATTCAGTTACTGTGGATTTATCTACCACGTCTGCTGGAAGTTTGTTCCAAGGATCTACTACTCTTTCAGTAAAATAATATTTTCTCATGTTGCTTCTGATCTTTCCCCCAACTCACTTCAGGTTGTGACCCCTTGTTCTTGTGTTCACTTTCCTATTGAAAACACTTCCCTCCTTCTCCCAGTAAGGGTATGGCTAGCTGATGAGGCCAGAATAAGGCCCAAATAGCACTATCCCCAGTCTCCCTTAATGTTAATTATTCAGCAAAAACATGTGATACAAACAGAACATAGTTTGTTGGCTATGAACAAATTAACTGCCTTGAAATGGCCCTGGGTTGTGGCTGTTGCCTCTTCATTTAAATATATCTGGGACCGCCTTCTGCTGCACGAATCCCAGCGACCAGTTAGGTCCCACAGAGTGGATCTTCTCCGGGTCCCGTCATCTAAGCAATGTCGCCTGGCGGGACCCAGGGGAAGAGCCTTCTCTGTGGCGGCCCCAGCCCTCTGGAACCAACTCCCCCCAGAGATTAGAATTGCCCCCACCCTCCTTGCCTTTCGTAAACAACTTAAAACCCACCTACGCCACCCGGCATGGGGGAATTGAGATGCTCTTTCCCCCTAGGCCTTTACAATTCTATGGTAGGTATGTATGTATGTATGTTTGGTTTTTATATTAATGGATTTTTAATCATTTCTAATACCAAATTACTATTGTACACTGTTTTATTGTCGCAGTTAGCCGCCCCGAGTCTGCGGAGAGGGGCGGCATACAAATCCAATGAATAAATGAATGAATGAATGAATGAATAAATAAATAAATGAATGAATGAATGAATGAATAAATAAATAAATAAATAAATAATTTCCACTGGATACAGGATTAGAACAGGGGCTTTGATGATGGTACCTGTTGCTATAAAAAGAAAAGGAAAAAAAATCAAGAATTAATTCTGTTTTGCTGGAATAATGAGGGCGAACGGAATCAACATTCCTCCTAAACCAAGGATGTGTGGTTGTGTGGCTCTCTCTTGTGAATGTAGACTGTTTTCTATTGATTCCTTCCCACCTCTGGACCTGTTTGGCTGGTTTCATTATCCTTGTGAGAAACTTTAGAGCTTCTGTTTGGAAAGCAGGGTTTTAAAACCTATCCAGCCGCCCCTTCGCTGCAAAGTTGCTTCCAGCTTTTGATTCCTGGTTTGAACAGCGTGTGACCGCAATAAAGCCCTGAAAAATATTTTAATTAAAGTACGGTGAGTACGTGCTGCTGTGGCCTCGCAATAACCCCCACGTACACACACACACACACGAGAGAAATGTTGGAGGAAAACAGTAGCAGGTTTTAAGCTCTGCAGAATGACGGGCAGGTGGATTTTTTGGGGCGGGCGGGGTGGGGGGAGGAAACAGCAGAAAATAACACCAATAATTATTCCAAGGGTTCGCGGAACTTCTCCTCCTCAAATTTCAAAATCCTCCAGATGATCTTGATATTTTTGGGGAGGGCCAGGCAGGTTAGTAAGAAAAACCTGTCTCCAGATGTTGCGGTGGTGTGTTTGTGAAAGCGCCGAAGCAAAGTTCCTAACAATTTAGTTGATTAAGCCAAAGTGACAAGATTACACTCTGGTTGCCACCCAACTCCTGTTTTCCAACAGATTCTCAACCGATTTCTTTATTTTATTTATTTTATTTATATTTATTTATTTATTTATTTATATTTACTTACTTACTTACTTACTTACTTACTTACTTACTTACTTACTTACTTACTTACTTACTGACTGGATTTGTATGCCGCCCCTCTCTGTAGACTCGGGGCGGCTAACAACAGTAATATAAACAGCATATAACAATCCAATATTAAAACAGTTAAAAACCCTTATTATAAAACCAGACATACCATGCATAAAATTGTAAAGGCCTAGGGGGAAAGAGTATCTCAGTTCCTCCATGCCTGGCGGCAGAGGTGGGTTTTAAGGAGCTTACGAAAGGTGAGGAGGGTGGGGGCAATTCTAATCTCTGCGGGGGAGTGGGTTCCAGAGGGCCGGGGCCGCCACAGAGAAGGCTCTTCCCCTGGGTCCCGCCAAGCGACATTGTTTGGTTGACGGGACCTGGAGAAGACCCACTCTGTGGGACCTTATTGGTTGCTGGGATTCGTGCGGTAGCAGGCGGTTCCGGAGCTACACTCTGGTTACCACCCAGCTCCTGTTTTCCAACAGATTCTCAACCGATTTCTTTATTTTGGAAGTGATTGTGGGATACTTTGCAGGGGCCAAAACGGAAACGCGAATGTTTTCAGGCCTGTGAGTTGAGTTATCTTTCTCCGGGGGGAAAGTTTTTCGAATTATTTCATGTATTTGAGGGCCCTGCGAGGCACTGGCGGCCTCTTCCGCCTGGTTCTTTCTGGAGCAGTTTCGGTGTTTGCATTCCAGGAGCCGCCGAGCTGATGATTAACAAGGGCTCCATTCCACTTGCCCCGGGGACGAACATCAGAGTGGAAATGGGGGGTGATTCAGACCTTGCACCCAACCGGGGTTAGCGGGAGTCCAGGGTGGAAAAAGTTGCAAGCCCAGCAGTGACTCACAGGTGGATCTGTGGAGAGAAACTGCGCTGTGCAATGTTTTTGGATCTGGGTTGCATCGAAACATGGACATATAATATCCTGCTGAACACCAAGGGAGTTTGTTTGGTGTGAATCCAGCTTGGTTTTTTTTTGCAAGCCAGCATCCAGTGGTTATATGAGAATCCGGCGTGAAAACCGGTTGCAACAATTCTGGGCTAACTCTGCATCCTAAACCCGATGCTTAACGCGGATGGGGCATTTGAATGAGTGGGTAGTTTGGGAGAGAAACCTAGCTTGTTTATTTTTATTTATTTATTTATTTATTCAGTTAGTTAGTTAGTTAGTTAGTTAGTTAGTTAGTTAGTCCAATACATAATACACATTGAAGAGAATAAATATGTAGTAATATAAGTAAAGAAAAGAATAGAAGAAAAGATATAAAAGTATAGGTGAACAAATTTGAAAGGAAGAAAAGATAAAAGAGATAAGGAGAGACAACTGGACAGGGGACAGAAGGCACACTGGTGCACTTATGCACGCCCCTTACTGACCTCTAAGGAACTTGGAGAGGTCAATTGTGGAGTCTAAGGGGGAAATGTTGGGGGTTAGGGGTTGACAGGTAATGAGTTCCACGCTTCGACAACTCGGTTGCTGAAGTCATATTCTTTACAGTCAAGTTTGGAGCAGTTAATATTAAGTTTGAATCTGCTGTGTGCTCTTGTGTTGTTGCGGTTGAAGCTGAAGTAGTCATTGACAGGTAGAACGTTGCAGCATATGATCTTGTGGGCAATACTTAGATCGTGTTTTAGGCGTCGTAGTTCTAAGCTTTCTAGACCCAGGATTGTAAGTCTATTTTCGTAGGGTGTTCTGTTTCGAGTGGAGGAGTGAAGGGCTCTTCTGGTGAAGTCTCTTTGGACATTTTCAAGGGTGTTGATGTCCGAGATGTGGTATGGGTTCCAGACAGATGAGCTGTATTCAAGGATGGGTCTGGCAAAAGTTTTGTAGGCTCTGGTGAGTAGTGAGAGATTGCCTGAGCAGAAGCTACGTAGGATCAGATTGTGAGCGAAAGGTGGTGTGCAGCCAGCCATGCCCTTTTCTTCCAACTCCAATACACGTCCCTCTTCTTTCGTTCCTAAATCTGGAGACACGGCCATGTTTTTTGCATTATTTCACCCTTGTTGACTACCTCACCAACAAATCTCTTTTGCAACCCGTCTCTGAATAACCCAACCCTTGGCGCTGTTTTAGCCCTTGCTAAAGTTTTTGTTTGTGAAATGGAAGTTTCTAGCTCTCATGGAAATGCTCCAAGTGGTGATTGTAAGCGCCAGGAATTTGGTATTCTTTCCGCACCGGATCGGGGAGAGTCACAGGTGATTTGGCACTCGGAGGTGCTGGATTTCTCTGGCAAGGAATGCCAACTCTGTGGGCGTCGCGGCTGTTTACACGGCCCTTGTGCAAGAGAGGAAAGGTCGTCCTGCCTTGTCGGTTGTTCCGCCAGCCACACCGGCTGGGTTGGTGAGCTCAGGTGCAATGTGTCAGTTTCAAGTTTCGCCGGTGTCGACAGAGCCGCTCAGCTGGGGTTCTTCCGGCACAGTGGCCGCCATTTCAGGCTTTTGCAATGACACCAAGCCTGTTGGAGGGTCTCCCCAAAAGTTCCGGTGGTGCCCCTCTCGTGGGAAGAATTCCTAGAAACATAGAAGACTGACGGCAGAAAAAGACCTCCTGGTCCAGCTAGTCTGCCCTTATACTATTTCCTGTGTTTTATCTTAGGATGGATGGATGTTTATCCCAGGTATGTTTAGATTCAGTCACTGTAGATTGACCAACCACGTCTGCTGGAAGTTTGTTCCAAGCATCTACTACTCTTTCAGTGAAATAATATTTCTTCACGTTGCTTCTGATCTTTCCCCCAACTAACTTCAGATTGTGTCCCCTTGTTCTTGTGTTCACTTTCCTATTAAAAACACTTCCCCCCTGAACCTTATTTAACCCTTTAACATATTTAAATGTTTCGATCATGTCCCCCTTTTTCCTTCTGTCCTCCAGACTCTGCAGATGGAGTCCATGAAGTCTTTCCTGATACGTTTTATGCTTAAGACCTTCCACCATTCTTGTAGCCCGACTTTGGACCCCTTCAATTTTGTCAGTATCTTTTTGTGTCTCCAGAACTGAACACAGAATTATTCCAAATGGGGTCTCACCAGCGCTCCTTTTTTTTTTTAATGGATGCAGCCTTGGAAAAACTGATTTTGAATGTGGGTTTTGCTGCAGAAGCGAGAGCAAGGCACCGCAGGTTTTGGCCTGCTATCTTCAAGCAGCGATTTTGCCAGATCTCTGGGAAAAAAGGCTGAGGGCCCTGCGAGTACATCTCACACACACACACACACACACACACACAAAATATGTACTCAGTGGCGGACCAGCTCACGTAGTTCAGGAATTGGAGGCTTGTGAGCCAAAGCATCTCTGCGCAATATAATCGTAATAATTCATTTCTGGCGCTCTGTGCCACAAGCCCCCTTAGGCAGTTTGTGTGGAGCGAATTAATGTAGACACGCTTATTCTTTCTAGGATATTTGTTCACCTTAATTAGAGGAATGGAGCCTCCAGGTACAGCGGCAGTGTATCGCGTGCCAGAAGCTGCTTTCCTTCCCTAGGCTCCTGCTAACTTAACACCTTGCTTGTGGGATTCCAGCACGAATCCCAGCGACTGATAATGTCCCACAGAGTTGGCCTTCTCCGGGTCCCGTCGACGAAACAATGTCGTTTGGCGGGCCCCAGGGGAAGAGCCTTCTCTGTGGTGGCCCCGGCCCTCTGGAACCAACTCCCCCCGGAGATTAGAATTGCCCCCACCCTCCCTGTCTTTCGTAAACTACTCAAGACTCATTTATACCGCCAGGCATGGGGGAGTTGAGATATTCCTTCCCCCAAGGCCATTACAAGTTATGTTTGTGTATATGTTTGGTTTTTATAAATAAGGGTTTTTAGTTGTTTTATTATTGGATTGTCACATGCTGTTTTTATCATTGTTGTTAGCCGCCCCAAGTCTACGGAGAGGGGCGGCATACAAATCCAATAAATTATTATTATTATTATTATTATTATTATTATTATTATTATTGTTGTTGTTATTATTCCCAAAAGCTTTTATTCTGGATTATTAAAACGCTGGTGTTTTTTTCTTTTATCAAGTTTCTGACCTGAAGAGATTGCAATGTCATGTAATGTGGCAACTTGTTACTCTTTGCGCAAGTGGATTTGTGTTATAACAGGCTGTGGCTTATGGGCTTGGGACACCTGGGACTTTCTTGCGCCCAGGAGGATTGGTTTCCTAGGTGTTTATGCTCCCGGGGCAACTTTTGACCTTGTTATGTCTGACATGCACAGGCATTTTACAGGCACCTTCCGCAACACAATTTCCACAAGCACAAGTTCTTTGTGATCTGCCTCCCTGAATCCTATTGGGACCGTGGGCAGCATACAAATAAAATAATAAATTTAGGAACTGTACCTAATTAAGCCAAATGAATCCTGGTTTAATATACTAGCTGGGGTTCTAAACCACAAAGGGAGACTTTTGCATTGGGGCCTCACAAAATGCAGTGTGTATGTGTGGTGACTACAAATCAGATTGGCCAACAAATCCCCACAAACACACCCATGATTTATATAACCCAGGTTGTAGGACCAAGCCAAGCTCTTTCTGTCTTCCTGGTGGTCTCCTTTCCCTCTCCTGAGGCCTATAGCAACTTCAGCTTTTTTTTTACCTTAGAGGCTGCTTCAAGTGACTTCAGCCTCATGGATCTCTTCCCTCTGCATTGTCTGGGCCTTCTCTCCTGGTGGTCTCCTTTCCCTCTCCTGAGGCAACTTCAGCTTTTTTTACCTTAGAGGCTGCTTCAAGTAACTTCAGCCTCAGGGCTCTCTTCCCTCTGCATTGTCTGGGCCTTCTCTCCTGGTGGTCTCCTCTTCTCCCCTCAGGCAGCTCCTTCTCCCAGCTTCAGCCCTTCCTCATTTCTCCTCCTGGAATTTTCTCCTCAGGGATCAGCAGTGACTTCAGCTCTTTGTGACTTCAGCTCTTCTTCTGGGCTTTTGCCTCAGCAGCGTCCCCCTTTTATACCCTTTGCCCCCCTCAGCTGATTGGTGGCCCAACTCCGGCTTCTCATTGGCTCTTAGCCGGGCCCTTGCAGGGGTCCCCTGCTCAAAGCAACCAATGTTCACCCAATTTGAGGAGGCTGCCTCTTCCCAATTGTCTGGAAATGGCGGGCTTTGGAAACCCCAGAGGGCCTGGTCTATTCTCCCTAGGCCCACTGCTTCTGCTGTGCCTGATTGGCTTTGGAATCCAACCCTTCCCACTCAGTCCTGACAGAAATAATAACAACAACAACAACAACAACAACAATAATAAGTGTGAAGGCCTCTTCTGTTCTCCTTAGGCCCACTGGTCCACTGTGCCTGATTGGCCTTGGAGTCCAACTGTTCCCATTCAGTCCTGACAGAAATAATAGAAATTAATAATAGTTTGTTTGAAGGCCTCGTCTGTTCTCCTTAGGCCCATGGCTCTGCTGTGCCTGATTGGCCTTGGAGTCCAACCATCCCCACTCAGCCCTGACAGAAATAATAGCAATAATAATAATAATAATAATAATAATAATAATAATAATAATAATAATAATAATAGTTTAAGGCCTCTTCTCTTCCCCTTAGGCCCCCTGCTCTGCTGTGCCTGATTGGCCTTGGAGTCCAACCGTTCCCACTCAGCCCTGACAGAAATAATAGCAATAATAATAATAATAATAATAATAATAATAATAGTTTAAGGCCTCTTCTCTTCCCCCTAGGTCCCCTGTCTGCTGTGCCTGATTGGCCTTGGAGTCCAACTGTTCCCACTCAGTTCTGACAGAAATAATAATAATAATAATAATAATAATAATAATAAGAAGAAGAAGAATAGTAGTAGTAGTAGTAGTGGTAGTAGTAGTAGTATTAGTAGTAGTACTAGTTGTTGTTATTTGTATGAAGGCCTCTTCTGTCCCCACTCAATCCTGACAGAAATAGTAGCAATTATAATAATAATAGTTCTTCCTCGCTTCTTGGAAAGAACTTTTACTAATATCAACCACATATTATTATTTTTTAAGTGGCAGCTGTGATTCCACACTGTTGTGTGTCTAATAGTAATAATGTGTATGATTATGAATTATTATAATTGATAATCTGCCCAATTCCTACCCACTCTGGGTGGCGATACGGTGTTTACCTCGCCATATATCAAGATTATTATTATTATTTATTGGATTTGTATGCCGCTCCTCTCCGCAGATGTATGAAAGCCAGAGGGAAAATGACACCCCCATGTTGCCAGCCTGATTGGGACGCCAGGGGGCGGGGGACGATGGGGTTGGTGGTGGTGGTAGAGGCCATCTGGGCAAGGCGCCCAGTTTGCATTGGCGTCTCCTCTCTCTCTGTCCCTTATCTGGCTTTTACAGCTGTCCTGGCTCAGTTCGATGGGAGGAAAGAGGGATTGTCCTTCCTTCAGCGGGAGAGAAATGGCCTCTCATGGATCTGGTCTCCGACCAGGGAAGTTGGACCCTGACCAGTCACGTCCTGAGCCGGCAACGTCGGGACGCCGAGTTCGAGTCCAGCTCTTTCCCCAGCGCTTGCCTTCAGGGCAGCGTTCGCATGGCGTCTTTTTTGCAAATCTTTTTTGCAATTTGCAACCTTTGCATTGCAAGATCTCAGGTGGGCACGGAGGGGTAGGCTGCGCTTCCCCATGGAGGCTCCATGCAGCTCTGGGGGTAGTGAGCGATAGCGGCTGCTGGTGGCCGGCTGCCCCCACTGGGTGCAAGGGAAGTCTTTGCCCAGCCTGCCTCTCTTATTCACGCCCTCCACTCTGGGCTATTGGGCAGGGATGATCTCCGTCCCCTGGGTGCTGGGAGTTGTAGTCCGACCAAGCTGGAAAGCGGTGGTTGGAAAAAGGATCGTAGTAGAATGGCCTCATTGACTCTCTCGTCGGTTGTTCAGTTTCTTTCTTCCTTCCTCCCTTTCTCTCTTTTCCCTTGCCTCCTTCCCTCCCTTTTTATTCATATCCTCCTCCCTCCCTTTTCCTTCCTTCCTTCCTCTCTTTTTCCTCCCTCTTTCCTTTGCTCCTTCTCCTTCCTTCCTTCCTTCCCTCCTTCCTTCCTTCCCTGCCTCCCTCCCTCCTTCCCTTTTCTCCTTCTCCTTCCTCCCTCCTTCCCTTCTTTCCTCCTTCTTCCTTCCTCCCTTCTTTGCTCCCTCCTTCCCTTCTTTTCTCCCTGTCCTTCCTTCTTCCTTCCTCCCTTCTTTTTTCCCTCTCCTTCCTTCTTCCTTCTCTCCCTCCCTCCTTCCCTTTTCTCCTTCTCCTTCCTCCCTTCTTTGCTCCCTCCTTCCCTTCTCCTTCTTCCTTCCTCCCTTCTTTTTCCCCCTCCTTCCTTCTTCCTTCTCTCCTTCCTTCTCTCCCTCCCTCCTTCCCTTTTCTCCTTCTCCTTCCTCCCTTCTTTGCTCCCTCCTTCCCTTCTTTTCTCCTTCTTCCTTCCTCCCTTCTTTTTTCCCTCTCCTTCCTTCTTCCTTCTCTCCTTCCTTCTCTCCCTCCCTCCTTCCCTTTTCTCCTTCTCCTTCCTCCCTTCTTTCCTCCCTCCTTCCCTTCTTTTCTCCTTCTTCCTTCCTCCCTTCTTTTTTCCCCCTCCTTCCTTCTTCCTTCTCTCCTTCCTTCTCTCCCTCCCTCCTTCCCTTTTCTCCTTCTCCTTCCTCCCTTCTTTGCTCCCTCCTTCCCTTCTCCTTCTTCCTTCCTCCCTTCTTTTTCCCCCTCCTTCCTTCTTCCTTCTCTCCTTCCTTCTCTCCCTCCCTCCTTCCCTTTTCTCCTTCTCCTTCCTCCCTTCTTTGCTCCCTCCTTCCCTTCTTTTCTCCTTCTTCCTTCCTCCCTTCTTTTTTCCCTCTCCTTCCTTCTTCCTTCTCTCCTTCCTTCTCTCCCTCCCTCCTTCCCTTTTCTCCTTCTCCTTCCTCCCTTCTTTCCTCCCTCCTTCCCTTCTTTTCTCCTTCTTCCTTCCTCCCTTCTTTTTTCCCCCTCCTTCCTTCTTCCTTCTCTCCTTCCTTCTCTCCCTCCCTCCTTCCCTTTTCTCCTTCTCCTTCCTCCCTTCTTTGCTCCCTCCTTCCCTTCTCCTTCTTCCTTCCTCCCTTCTTTTTCCCCCTCCTTCCTTCTTCCTTCTCTCCTTCCTTCTCTCCCTCCCTCCTTCCCTTTTCTCCTTCTCCTTCCTCCCTTCTTTGCTCCCTCCTTCCCTTCTTTTCTCCTTCTTCCTTCCTCCCTTCTTTTTTCCCTCTCCTTCCTTTTTCCTTCTCTCCTTCCTTCTCTCCCTCCCTCCTTCCCTTTTCTCCTTCTCCTTCCTCCCTTCTTTCCTCCCTCCTTCCCTTCTTTTCTCCTTCTTCCTTCCTCCCTTCTTTTTTCCCCCTCCTTCCTTCTTCCTTCTCTCCTTCCTTCTCTCCCTCCCTCCTTCCCTTTTCTCCTTCTCCTTCCTCCCTTCTTTGCTCCCTCCTTCCCTTCTTTTCTCCTTCTTCCTTCCTCCCTTCTTTTTCCCCCTCCTTCCTTCTTCCTTCTCTCCTTCCTTCTCTCCCTCCCTCCTTCCTTTCTTCCTTCTTCTTTCCTCCCTTCTTTGCTCCCCATCCTTCCTCCTCCCTTCCCTCCTTCCTTCCCTCCCTCCTCCCTTCCTTATTCCTCCCTCCCTTCCCTCCCTCCTCCCTTCCTTATTCCTCCCTCCCTTCCCTCCCTCCTCCCTTCCTTATTCCTCCCTCCCTCCCTCCCTTCCCTCCCTTGTCGATCCAGGGGGGAAAAAAAGTCACCCCCAAATTGGAAGCGCAGCATCCTCTTTTCTGCCTTTTGATCCTGTGTCCTTCTCCCCTCCTTTCTCTCTGGAACCCTCCCCCCCTCCCAGCTTGGCTGTCCAGTCCCGTGTGTCCCCCCCAATGCTCTGGGATACCCTCCCCCCCATCTTTGGCTCCAGCTGACCAGCTGACCATGGGCAGGGGGGAGAATTACATCTCTGCCTCCTCCTCCTCCTCCCACCTTCCTCCATCCTTGCTCTCACCTTTTTGGTTCCTCCAGGGAATGCTTTTTCTCTGGGGGGGGCAGGAGTGGAAGCTTCTGTGTTGGGGGGGGGAGGGAAGGCTGTGGTCAGGCGTCCATCTGTCCGGTCTGCAGAGGAGAGGCGCAAGGACAGCCCTGCTACCTTGACGGCTCTTGCATCATATTGCAAAAATAATAATAATAATAATTAAGTTTTTCTTTTTGGGGGGGAGAACTGGCCCTGCAAACTTCTACCCCCACCCCCTTAATGCCCAGCCTGCTGACGTCCCTCCTTTGGTGAGGGAGGGGTCTCAGGCGGCTCCCACCCCGATCCCAACTCTCTCCTGGAGGCTTTGCTGGGCTGCAGCAGCCGCAGTGAGTATGGGAGCCTTGGAGCGCCAGAGAGGCCGGGGAGGGTGTGTGTGTGTGTGTTTGTGGGTTTGTAGCATGAGTGTGTGAACGGATCAAAGTGGGTTTCCAGCAGGATGTTCTGGGAGAAGCCCGGGGGCTCTGTGGCTGTGGGGAGGGGGCTCAGCTGGATGGTGGAAGCAGCATTGCAGAATTCCTCTTTCTCCTCTCTTTCTCTTCTTTCTCCTTCTCTCTCTCTCTCTTTCTGCTTGTCTCTCTCCTTCTCCTCCTGCCTCTCTTTCTCCTTCTCTCTCTCCTCTCTCTCCCTCTTTCTTTTTCTCCTTTCACTCTCATTAACTCTCTCACTCTCCTCTCTCCCCCTTTTTCTCCTTCTCTCTCTTTCTCCTTCTCACTCTCTTTATCTTTCTCCTTCTCTCCTCTCTTTCCCCCCTCTCTTTCTTTCTTTCTCCTCTCTCTTCTCTTTCTCCTTCTCTCCCTCCCCTCCCCTCTCTTTCCCCTTCTTTCTCTTTCTCCCCCCCTTTCTTTCTCCTCTCTCTTTCTCCTTTCTCTCCTCTTTCTCTTTCTCCCCCTCTTTCTTTCTCCTCTCTCTTTTTCCACTCTCTCCTCTCTTTCTCCTTCTCCTTCTCTCTCGCTTTCTCTCCTCTCCTCTCTCTTTCTCCTTCTTTCTCTCCCCCCTCTCTTTCTCCTTATCTCGCCCTCACCTTCTCCCTCACTCCAGATTGCAAGGTGCCGTAATGTTTTCTCCAGGCTGGTGCAGTCCCTATCCTAACCTTTCCTTCCTCCTCCTCCTCCTCCTGTGCACGCCAAGGCCCCCAGCCCCTTCCCCTCCCTCCCCTCCGGCGTCACCGTTATGACGGTACGCTGAACGGGACCCAACCCTGCGCCACTTAAAATGCAGGGCGCCCTGCATGGGACACGCAACGACCGAAACTTCCCGTAAAACCGGCAAGAGGGACGCCAATATAATTAACGGTGAAAAATAAGCAAGAAGCGCGTTGCTCTCGCTGCCCCAGAGGGCGAGAGCCAAGTTTTTCCATCAAATGGGATCTTGGATCTAAAAGAAATTGGCAGCTGCCTCTCTCCTCCTTCCGCTTGTATAAAGCTCGACGGGAACCGGAGTGACGTGTTTGTTGGCTCTCCTTGGGTAGGGTTATTTTGGTTCCCATTTCTAATATTTGGGTGTAGGGCTGCGAGGAAGGCCTTGGGAGATGGAGACGCAGCCAGACGGCTGAGCCCACAACCACACTACAGGCAGACACTTACAAGAGGGAGAAACAACCCCTAGTTTCTCAGGATGTATATCAGACAGTGGGAGACTTGTCCTTTCAAACCTGCAAGATTCTGTTTCAATGGAGCGTTATAATACAGTAGAATTAGCTTTATTTTAATAATAATAATAATAATAATAATAATAATAATAATAATGAGGAGGAGGAGGAGGAAGAAGAAGAAGAAAAAGGAGGAAGAAGAAGAAGAAGAAGTAGTAGTAGTAGTAGTAGAAGTAGTTGGAAGGGACTTTGAAGGTCTTCTAGTCCAGTGTTTTTCAACCAGTGTGCCGCGAGACATGGTCAGGTGTGCCGCGAAGCTCAGAAAGAAAGCAAGAGAGAGAGAAAGAAAGAGAGAAAGAAAGAAAGCAAGAGAGAGAGAGAGAACAAGAGAGAGAGAGAGCAAGAGAGAGCAAGAGAGAAAGAGAGGGAGGGAAGGAGAAAAAGGGAGGGAGGGAGAGAGAAAGAGCAAAAAAGAGGAAGGAAGAGAAAGAAAGAGGGATGGAGAGAGAGAGAAAGAAAGGAAGGAAGTGAGAGAAAGAGGGAGGGAGAAAGAAATACAGTAGGGTGAAGGGGAGGAAGAGAGAGAGAGAATTTTTTTGTCCAAACTTTTTTTAGCCCCCCCCCCCTGCTCAATGTGCCCCAGGGTTTCGTAAATGTAAAAAATGTGCCGCGGCTCAAAAAAGGTTGAAAATCACTGTTCTAGTCCAACCCCCTGCTTAGGCAAGAAACCCTACACCACTTCAGACAGATGATTATCCAGCATCTGCTTAAACACTTCCAGTGTTGGAGCCTTCACAACTTCTGGAGGCAGCTTCTGTTCCACTGATCAACCGTTCTGACTGTCAGGAAATTTCTCCCTAGTTCTAAGTTGCTTCTCTCCTGGTTTAGTTTCCACCCATTGCTTCTTCTTCTACCCTCAGGTGCTTTGGAGAATAGCTTGACTCCTTCTTCTTTGGGGCCACCCCTGAGATACTGGAAGGCTGCTATCCTGTCTCCCCTGGTCCTTCTTTCCATTAAACTAGACATAAACCCAGTTCCTGCAACCGTTCTTCCTATGTTTGAGCCTCCAGTCCCCTGATCCTCTTTGTCGCTCTTCTCTGCACTTTTTCAAGAGTCTCAACATCCTTTTTGCATTGTGGTGACCAAAACTGGATGCAAATATTCCAAGTGTGGACTTACCAAGGCCTTATAAAGTGGTATTAAACCTTCACGTGATCTTGATTCTCTCCCTCTGTTGATGCAGCCTAGAATTGTGTGGGCTTTTTTGGCAGCTGCTGCACACGGCTGGCTCCTATTTAAACGGTTGTCCACTCGGACTCCAAAGTCCTTCTCATAGTTACTACTGTTAAGCAATGTACTACATATCCTGTACCTGGGTGTTTTGTTTTCCTGGCCTATATGTAGAACCTGACTTTTTTCACCCTTGAATTTCATTTTGTTAGATAGAAACATAGAAACATAGAAGACTCACGGCAGAAAAAGACCTCATGGTCCATCTAGTCTGCCCTTATACTATTTCCTGTATTTTATCTTACAATGGATCTATGTTTATCCCAGGCATGTTTCAATTCAGTTCCTGTGGATTTACCAACCACGTCTGCTGGAAGTTTGTTCCAAGGATCTACTACTCTTTCAGTGAAATAATATTTTCTCAGGTTGCTTTTGATCTTTCTCCCAACTAACTTCAGATTGTGTCCCCCCTTGTTCTTGTGTTCACTTTCCTATTAAAAACACTTCCCTCCTGAACCTTATTTAAGCCTTGAACATATTTAAATGTTTCGATCATGTCCCCCCTTTTCCTTCTGCCCTCCAGACTATACAGGCTGAGTTGATAGCGCCCATTGTTTAGGTTTTTGAAGCCAGCATGCTTGATTCACTACAAAGAAGCTCAAAAATCAAACTCAACAGGATTTGGGTTACAATTTGTTCCCCAGTGTAATGATCGGCCTTTCCTTTACCACCACCCCAAATTTATTTATTTATTAATTAGATTTGTATACCGACCCTCTCCGCAGACTCGGGGCGGCTAACAACAGTAAAAAGACAACGTAAACAAATCTAATATTAAAAAAATCTAAAAACCCCAATTTAAGAGATCAGTCATACATACAGTCATACCACACATAAATTTTATAAGCCTAGGGGAAGGGAATATCTCAGTTCCCCCATGCCTGACGACAGAGGTGGGTGTTTAAGAGCTTACGAAAGGCAAGGAGTGTGGGGGCAACTCTGATCTCTGGGGGGAGTTGGTTCCAGAGGGTCGGGGCCGCCACAGAGAAGGCTCTTCCCCTGGGTCCCGCCAAACGACATTGTTTAGTCCACAGGACCCGGAGAAGGCCAACTCTGTGGGACCTAACTGGTCGCTGGGATTTCTTCTGCCGCTCGGTGATAAAGAAAAAAACCAGCTTCAACCTCTCTCTCTCTTCTTCACTTTCTCCCCTTTTCAGGACCCTACGAGACCCCAGACGCGTGAAGGATGGACCATTCGGTGAATGGCACCCTAGCCGAGAAGCACAACCCCATCGACTACGGAGTCCAGATCCGGTTCATCGACGACTTGAAGGAGCCCAGGAAATCCCAAAAGGTCCGCTCCAAAGCAACCAAGCCGGGTTCCTACGGCGTCGCGGTGCGAGTCCAGGGTATCGACGGTCAACCCTTTGTGGTCCTGAACAGCGGCGAGAAAGGAGGCGATTCCTTTGGGGTGCAGATCAAAGGAGGCAGCAAATATGAAAGGCCTCTGCAGAACCAGGCTTTCGAGGAGAATTTCCCGGGCTCCCCTAGGGCGGGGTCTTCGTCCAAGGACATTTCGGGGTCTATCAGCTCCGACTCGGATGTTCCCGAAAACCCTTACGGGGTGAAACCGTCTCGATACGGGTCCCAGTACAGCACCTCGGACGAGGAGCTGGGCCTCCAACGTGGGCCCCAAGCAGATAGCTTGGACGGGGTCCGCCTGTCTCGTAGCAACCATGCCTCTGGTCCCCATGGCAGCTATCGGACGCTGCCCCACAAAAAGTCCATGGGGCAGCAGCACCTGCGGCGCTCTCAGTCCCACAGTTCTTTGCTTGATCCTGAGCCGAGCGATCCTCCAGAGTCGAGCCACTCCCGAACTCATAACTCGGGTTACAGTTCCCGGTGCTCCCCTCCTTCAGGTGTCCCGGAAAGGGGTTCTGGTGCGCGGAATCCCTCTCCGCCCAGACCTTCCAGCCTTAGAGAACCCGCAACCACCAACTTCTCTGGTTTGCGACCAGTCTCCAAGCCCGTGTCCTTGGATACGGACTCGCCCGAGGTCCGGACCAACAACGGCGACATTGACACGAAGCCTCTGTCCTCCGTGGACTCCTTGATTCACAAATTTGACGGAAAGCCCCCCCCGAGGGGCCGAGCTTCCCGCAGGACCCGGGTCTCCCCCGAGAGCCACCAACGCTCGCGGAGCCTCGACGGGAGGAGCACTTTCTGCGATACGGCTGACGGCCGAGAACGAGAGATCGACCAGCAGCACCCGGGACCTTTGAAAGAAGTAGTGCAGTCCTCGGCGGCTAAGCCGCCAGTTTCGGCAAACACCCCGGGCAGCCGGGGAGCCTCCGGTCAAGCGACGAAGGAGAAGGAAGTAGACAAGTCTAAGATGATCCAGGATTGGGTCAACAAGAGTCTGGACGAGACCGGGACGGAAAAACAGGCGAGAAAAGTCCAGACCGATTTGCAGGTAATTTTCTGGGTAGCTTTGCTAGACTTTCATCGTAATACTCTGTCCAGACCTCTTTGGCTCATCAAAGTTGGGTTTGTTCTTCCAGCTGAAGTCCACCCCAGACCTTCTGAGAGATCAGCAGGAAGTGGGAAGCAACGAATACACCAAGGAAGTCATCTACAGCATCCTGAAGGATAGGTAAACCCCGAAAACCAGCTTGTATTGTATTGTATTGTATTTATTAGATTTGTATGCCGCCCCTCTCCGAAGACTCGGGGCGGCTAACAACAATATAAAAAGACAATGTAAACAAATCTAATATTAAAAATAATCTAAAAAACCCCAATTTAAAGAACCACTCATACATACAAGCATACCATGTATACATTCTATAAGCCTAGGGGGAAGGGAATGTCTCAATTCCCCCATGCCTGGCGGCAGAGGTGGGTTTTAAGTAGTTTACGAAAGGCAAGGAGGGTGGGGGCAACTCTGATATCTGGGGGGAGCTGGTTCCAAAGGGTCGGGGCCGCCACAGAGAAGGCTCTTCCCCTGGGTCCCGCCAAACGACATTGCTTAGTCGACGGGACCCGGAGAAGGCCAACTCTGTGGGACCTAACCGGTCGCTGGGATTCGTGCGGCAGAAGGCGGTCCTGGAGATATTCTGGTCTGATGCCATGAAGAGCTTTATAGGTCATAACCAACACTTTGAATTGTGACCAGAAACCGATGCAGACTGCGGAGTGTTGGTGTAACATGGGCATATTTGGGAAAGCTCATGACTGCCCCCCCCCCCCAGCTGCATTCTGCACGATCTGAAGTTTCCGAACACTCTTCAAAGGTCGCCCCATGTAGAGAGCATTACAGTAGTCGAGCCTCGAGGTGATGAGGGCATGAGTGACTGTGAGCAGTGACTCCCTGTCCAAATAGGGCCGCAACTGGTGCACCAGGCGAACCTGGGCAAACGCCCCCCTCGCCACAGCCGAAAGATGGTCCTCTAATGTGAGCTGTGGATCGAGGAGGAGGCCCAAGTTGCGGACCCTCTCTGAGGGGGTTAGTGATTCCCCCCCTCCAGGGTTATGGACGGACAGATGGGATTGTGCCAAGCCTAACCCTGGTTGGGTTCACCCCAAGCATTTCCCAATGTTTCTGGGCAACTCCGTTGAGAATCCTTCACACTTTTCTCTTCTGGCTTCCCAATTCCTATCTGAATCCTTAAACTCTCCCCGTGCCATGACTAACCAGGTTAGATCCTGGTTACGTTTCCCAAGATCAGCCACTTTCCGGGGCTGAGTAGGTTTTCACATTTTTCCTCATCTTCTTAAGCCATGATCCCAGCAACTGGTGAGGTCCCACAGAGTCGGCCTTCTCCAGGTCCCGTCGACTAGACAATGGCACTTGGCGGGGCCTAGAGGAAGAGCCTTCTCTGTGGTGGCCTCGGCCCTCTGGAACGAATTCCCCCCGGAGATCAGAACTGCCTCCACCCTCCTCGCCTTCGCAAGAGTCTTAAGACTCATCTATGCCGCCAGGCTTGGGGAATTAGATATTTGGACCCCTGGCCGATTAATGTTACATGTGATTGTTATTTGAGTGGGTATGATTGTTTTTTTTTAAATAATACTAGGTTTTCTACATTAGTATACTTAGTTTTATATTAATTGGATTTAGATGATTCTTTGTATTCTTCTTTTTATATGTTGTTATTTATTTATTTGTTTGTTTGTTTGTTTGTTTGTTTATTTATTTATTTAATTTTATTTATTTACTTACTTACTTACTTACTTACTTACTTACTTACTTACTTACTTATTGGATTTGTCGGCCGCCCCTCTCCGCAGACTCAGGGCGGCTAACAACAATGATAAAAACAGCATGTAACAATCCAATTAATAAAACAACTAAAAACCCTTATTATAAAACCAAACATACACACAAACATACCATGCATAACTTGTAATGGCCTAGGGGGAAGGAATATCTCAACTCCCCCATGCCTGGCGGGGGAGGTGGGTTTTAACTAGCTTACGAAAGGCAAGGAGGGTGGGAGCAATTCTAATCTCTGGGGGGAGTTGGTTCCAGAGGGCCAGGGCCGCCACAGAGAAGGCTCTTCCCCTGGGTCCTGCCAAGCGACATTGTTTAGTCTATGGGACCCGGAGAAGATCCACTCTGTGGGACCTAACTGGTCGCTGGGATTCGTGCGGCAGAAGGCGGTCCCTGAGATAGTCTGGTCCGGTGCCATGAAGGGCTTTATAGGTCATAACCAACACTTTGAATTGTGACCGGAAATTGATTGGCAAGCAATGCAGACTGCGGAGTGTTGGTGTAACATGGGCATATTTGGAAAAGCCCATGATTGCTCTCGCTGCCGCATTCTGCACGATCTGAAGTTTCCGAACACTTTTCAAAGGCAGCCCTATGTAGAGAGCGTTACAGTAGTCTAGCCTCGAGGTGATGAGGGCATGAGTGACTGTGAGCAGTGACTCCCGGTCCAAATAGGGCCACAACTGGTGCACCAGGCGAACCTGGGCAAACGGCCCCCTCGCCACAGCTGAAAGGTGTTTCTCTAATGTGAGCTGTGGATCAAGGAGGACGCCCAAGTTGCGGACCCTCTCCGAGGGGGTCAATAATTCCCCCCCCAGGGTAATGGACGGACAGATGGAATTGTCCTTGGGAGGCAAAACCCACAGCCACTCCGTCTTATCCGGGTTGAGTTTGAGTCTGTTGACACCCATCCAGACCCCAACAGCCTCCAGGCACCGGCACATCACTTCCACTGCTTCGTTGACTGGACATGGGGTGGAGATGTACAACTGGGTATCATCGGCATATTGATGATACCTCACCCCATGTCCTTGGATGATCTCACCCAGCGGTTTCATGTAGACTGTCCCTAAATCTGGAGGCTCTCTCATTACAGCGCCCTGTTCTGCTTGGAAAGATTTGATGGGACATAGAAACATAGAAGTCTGACGGCAGAAAAAGACCTCCTGGTCCATCTAGTCTGCCCTTATACTATTTTCTGTACTTTATCTTAGGATGGATATATGTTTATCCCAGGCATGTTTAAATTCAGTTACTGTGGATTTATCTACCACATCTGCTGGAAGTTTGTTCCAAGGATCTACTACTCTTTCAGTAAAATAATATTTTCTCATGTTGCTTTTGATCTTTCCCCCAACTAACTTCAGATTGTGTCCCCTTGTCCTTGTGTTCACTTTCCTATTAAAAACACTTCCCTCCTGGACCTTATTTAACCCTTTAATATATTTAAATGTTTCGATCATGTCCCCCCTTTTCCTTCTGTCCTCCAGACTATACAGATGGAGTTCATTGAGTCTTTCCTGATAGGTTTTATGCTTAAGACCTTCCACCATTCTTGTAGCCCGTCTTTGGACCCCTTCAATTTTGTCAATATCTTTTTGTAGGTGAGGTCTCCAGAACTGAACACAGTATTCCAAATGGGGTCTCACCAGCGCTCTATACAGCAGGATCACAATCTCCCTCTTCCTGCTTGTTATACCTCTAGCTATGCAGCCAAGCATCCTACTTGCTTTCCCTACCCGCCTGTCTGCACTGTTCACCCATTTTGGACATCGCTGGGGTTATTGGTTGTGGTTTATTCCGGGAGAAGGTTGCTTACTTTTGTCGTTTTTCAGGAGCAGCGAAAGTGACGCCGCGGCGAAGCGGAAGACCAACCTGATCTTTGAGAAAATCCAGGCGTTTGCGGTAAGTTGACATTTACTTGACAAATACTTGACATTTGCCGCTGGTGGAGGGGGGGTATCCCCCTTTCGAAAGAGGCCTCTTCATGAGGTCTAGTCACTTGCGAGGGTTCTCTGAAGAAAGCGGCCACGGGGTACCTTCTATCACATGTGATGGACCTGTCCAAAATTTCAAAAAATATTGGCGTAAAATAAGGAAATGGATAGAAAATATTACAGAACAAACATAGAATTAGATAGAAGAAATTACAGGACACAAAAAAACAGAAAATATTTCTCCTTGGCGTCACGGAGATGAAAATGGACAGGATATACCGTAATACAAAATGGCAAGATATAATGTTATATATACTGACAGCTGCTAGAATCACTTTAGCGCACAACTGGAAACGATTGCCCGCCAGATGCAATAATCATTAGTCAAATATTACATTGCTCTGAGATGGACAAGGTGACATAAACGAAGAAGAGGAATCGGCGTATTGTCAGGCCTGGAACAGATGGTAGACTTGGTTAGAAAAACAGGGAGATTAGTATAAAATAACAATTTGGCAATAATATATAAATATTTCTGTGTAACGTGTCTAAGAGAATGTATTTTAAAATGTATATGTGTGTAGGTGCACTGCTCAAAAAATTAAAGGGAACACTTAAGCGACACAATACAACTCCAAGTCAATCAAACTACTGTGAAATCAAACTGATTGACAGTCAATTCCACCTGCTGTGGTCCACATTCAACTTTGTACAGAACAAAGGATTCAGTGAGAATATTTCATTCATTCAGATCTAGGATGGGTTCTTTGAGGGTTCCCTTTATTTTTGGGAGCACTATAATAATATAAGAATAGAGTAGTATGTATTTTAAAAATTAGAATGTAGATAATCTATGGATACTAGTGATACCGGTATGAATAAAAAGCTGTTTGTTTTATGCATTTGGCGTTTTTGTTGCTTTTAATGTTGAAAATGTTCAATAAAAAATATTTTTTTAAAGGAGTGGGGGGGAAATGGCCACCCCTAACAAATTTAATATTTAATTTAATTAATTTGACTTCTCTGCCACTCAATCCCAATGGGACTAAAATGAGAAATTGCCTCCTTTTTCAATCTGGAAGAAAATTTAACTTATGTTTATTCTCCCGGCTGGGGGAGGAAGGCCGTCCCTTCGTCGGAGCTGAGACAGTCCAGTACGGCAATGACCAAACCGAAGCTGAGCGTGGAAGAACCGGACAGTCGGACCAAGGTGGGCGAAACCCTCTATGTTTCTTGCTTTTCTGGCTGTATATGTGTCTGTGCAGTTAATTCCCTTGGGGGAAAGGGGGAGAGGTGACGTTTGGACTCCAACTCCCATCTTTCCCAGCCACCAGCCATACCAATAAGACATCGGACTCTCCTGCAAAATGTGAAAATAGGCATTCCAAACCGTGGCAGGATTAAGCCCGGACATCTCCTTTGCTGATTTATTTCTCTGCCCTGGCCCTTTAAAAAATTTAAAACACTGTCGCTTTTATTTTATGTTGTTCGTGTTGTTTGTTTAATGAAAAATCAATTAAAAATTAAAAAAAAAATTTTAAACAAATTTAAATCTGCATACATACATACATACATACATACATACATACATACATACATACATACACTGCTCAAAAAAAAATAAAGGGAACCCTTAAACAACATCATATAACTCCAAGTCAATCCAACTTCTGTGGAATCAAACTGTCCACTTAGGAAGCGACACTGATTGACAGTCAATTTCACCTGCTGGTGTGCACATTCAACTTTGTACAGGACAAAGGAATCAATGAGAATATTTCATTCATTCAAATCTAGGATGGGTTATTTGAGGGTTCCCTTTATTTATTGGAGCAGTATATAATCTCTGAAACTTACACAGGAAGAAACCTGAATATGATAAGACCTTCATCTATCTATCTATCTATCTATCTATCTATCTATCTATCTATCTATCTATCTATCTATCTATCTAATTATCTATCTATCTCTATCTATCCATCCATCCATCTATCTATCTATCATCTACCTACCTATCATATTATAATTATATTGTATTCACACGCATAAACATGCAAAATATTACACAGGGCAAAAACCGAACTCAGAACAATCTACATACATATACCCGTGAAAATTTACGAAAACAAATATATATATATATATATATATATATATATATAGATAGATAGATAGATAGATAGATAGATAGATAGATAGATATAGATATATATAGATATATATAGATATTTATTTATTTATTTTTAATTAGACGTATTTTCCGCCTGCCCTCTGGGCATCTTACAAAAACACTCAGAATAACAGGAGTAATTTAATAACGGTTCACATAATAAATATCCCTCAATATAGTCCTTTAAACAAATAAAGGAAATCACCTAAATCAGTGGTCACCCATTGGCGATCTACGGACCACTGGTGATCCATGAGAAAATTTTGGTGACCTGCAGATAAATTATTTGCATTTTTATATTGCACTAAATTAGGGGTTCCCAAACCTGTCAACTTTATTCGTTCATTCATTCATTCATTCATTTGATTTCTATGTGCCCTTCTCCACAGACTCAGGACAGCTCACAACAGAGATAAGTACAATTTTAAGACTTTGTGGACTTCAACTCCCAGAATTCCCCAGCCAGCGATGCTCTTCATGAGGTCTAGCCACTTGTCATGAGGGTTCTCTGAAGAAAATGGCTACTGGGTACCTTCTATCACATGTGGCGGACCTGTCCAAAGTCCAAAAAAATATTGATGTAAAATAAGGAAATGGATAAAAGAAATTATGGGACAAAAAAAAATAGAAGAATTCTGGGAGTTGAAGTCCACAAGTCTTTAAAGTTGCCAAGTTTGGGGACCTCTGGATTAAATACTACTATCTTTTTTTTTAAAAAATCATAATTAGTGGTCCGCAGGATTTAAAATTATGAATTGAGTGGTCCCTGAGGTCCAAACGGTTGGTGACCCCTGGTCTAAAAGAAACACACTTTGGTAAATTAATCCGATTGAAATGAACGAAAAAGGGAAAAAGGAATAAATCGGGGTTCTCCGCAGGCGTCTCAGGACCCCCCTCGCCCCCTCCAAATCCGGCTGCGGGAACTGGAGGAAGAATGTTTGCGGCTCCGGGAAGCCTTTGAGAAGAAGAACCAGGAGCTCCAGAGCACGGGGAAAGAGTGAGTAGGGGGTTCTTGCAGGGGGGTACGTGGGGGCGTCTGATGCAGATCCTGACCCCCTGACCCCCTTCTTTGTCCGCGACAAAGAAAAAAAAGAGAGAAAGCTACGATATTGGGCCCGACTTAAGAACCGCCGTGATTAGCAGCGGAGGTTGTCGTTCGTAAATCAAAGGGCCACCTTAAATCGGGCTTTTGCGTGGCTGCGCGAGAGCCGGCGTGTGTCTAGAATTGTGTGTTCCTTGCGATTGTCGCTTAACGCTTCTTCCCCTCGAAGGTTGAGAGATGTACGAGCGGTCAAGGAGCAGCTGGAAGCCAAGCTGACCGACCTCGAAGACCAACTGACCGAGATGCAGAAGGCCCTGGACCGCTTTCAAGAACTCTCCTCGGGCCAAGCGGATCAGGAAGCCTTGCTGAAGGTCAGCCGAGAAACCCCGAGTGGACGCAACACCAAAACCCTGCTAGACCCGATCCGGGTCCAGAAACGATGTTTTCTCTTTCTTGGTCTCTTTCAGGAGCTTCTGGACACCCGTGAAGACTTGGAGGAGATCTTGACCGCCAAGCAGAAGCAGGAAGACCAGCTCCGCCAGAGGGAACGCGAGTTGACCGCTCTGAAGGGGGCCTTGAAGGAGGAGGTGGCCAGCCACGACAAGGAGCTAGACCGAGTCCGCCAACAGTACCAGCAGGACATGGAGCAGTTGAGACGCAACATGGAGGACGTGTCTCAGGTGAGTGGGGACCCTGTGGGCCCTAATCGGTCGCTGAGAGATACACGGTAGGAGGTGGTATGGTGATAGCCAACACCTTGAATTGCATCGGGATACTGATTGGGAGCCAGTGCAGTTTGCGGAGTGTTGGTGTGATGTGGGTGCACCCACAACAGCTCACGCGGCTTCGTTTTCAACCAGTTGTAGTCTCCAAATGCTTTTCAAGGGTAGCCCCCTGTAGCGCGTGTTGCAGTAGTCGAGACGTGAGGTGGTAAGTCTAGTTCCCAGGTGTCTAGGAGTGAGAGGTTGATGGGGCCCCGTGATCGTTGTCCAAACAACGAGGTCCATCTTGGGTTTGGAGAAAATCTCGATTTGGGGGATGGGGGGGCTCTACCTCTCCTTCGAATCTTTGAAGGTTGGGTTTCTCCTGGGTAGGATCAAGCCAGCCTGGAGGCCGAGAGACAGAAGGTCAACTCTCTGGTGAGGACCCTCCAGGCGGAGCTTCAAGAATGCCAGGAGGAGGCTGCCCACTGGAGGGAGATGTCGCAACGAAACAAGGAGGAGCTCCGTAGTGTCAGACAAGAGTGAGTAAGCCAACTTTCCAGTCCATCATCTTCTCCCACCCATCCCTCCCAACTCTCTTTAATCATCTTGAGGGGCTTCATGCATGGATTTCATGTATCTTGGTTGGTCCTCCAGCCGTCGATCACCAGGCGGCGTCAAATTATGGTCTTTGAGATCCCACCACCGCCTTTCGTTGAGCTGCCGTTGGCTTTCTGACTTCCTGCCTCTCTTGGGTCGTTGACGCGGTGTTGGGCTCCACCTCTTCCAGGCTGATGCAGGTCAAAGTGGAACGGGAGGAGTTCGAGGAAGACCTGAAAGAGAGCCGTGAGCGCTTTGCAGCCCTGCGGAAGGAGATGGACCAGATCCGAAGCCGTCCGACCGACGCCGAGGGGCTCCATGAACTAAGAAAGGTGGGCTTAGCTGCCGAGACCCCGGATAACAAAACTAGACCACTTTCAAGGCATGTGTGGACTTCAATTCCCAGGATTCCCCAGCTTTTGGGAAGTTTTTTAGGAGTTGAAATTCACAGTTGAGAAAACACTAAGATGGACCTCATAACTGTGTGTGTGGAAACACCACCAGGTTGAGCCCTCTGATGATGGTTGAAGGACTCCAAGCTCCATCATCCCCTGATCATATTCCCCTAGCCTGATGGGTGCTTGAGTGCCCTTCCTAGTGTAGAGGGAACATATTTCTCCATTGCTTCATCCTTGCCCATCCTCAAAGAGATCTCTTCATGAGAAATGTACATTATGGCAGTATATTAACGCCAGAAAGCTTTCCTAAATGTAGTCACAGAAGAGATTTTATTATTCTTTGCATTGATGTAATGTAACTTTTTATAGTAAGAATTTTTATTTAGATTTTTAAGAATTGATAATGTTGTATAAAATTAATAGAAAACTTTAGATAAGGAGAGATGAGAGCCTCCATTGAGGGAGTAATAAGAAAAGAAAATTTTATATATGATTGATTTTAAAGTATTATTGTTGTTGTGTTTATAGCTAAAAAAAATTATACCAGAAAAAATGTAGTCACACTAATTCCTCCCAATTATATAAATACTGTAGATCTACTCCAAACATGACTAAGTCAGGGTTTATCTCAGCTGCCTTATCTTAATACTAAATGTTTTTTAAATTATTAGATTTGTTCTTACATTGTCTTTGTTATTGTTGTGAGCCGCCCCGAGTCTACGGAGAGGGGTGGCATACAAATATAATAATAATAATAATAATAATAATAATAATAATAATAATAAATAAATAAATAAATAAAAAAAAACAGGACACTGCTACACTTCAGATTATACTTGTACAAATGGCCGTTAAAATTGATGTGGCTTTCTGGAAGTACCGTATACGTTATTCTCTGCTATTTAAAAGAAGATAACAGTAGCACTGGGCCTCTTCACAACGAGCGTTTACTTTAAAAATCTTCTTCATTTTGTTAAGTTTGTCTAGAACAAAGCAGTTTTGCCTCCTGGGGTCCAGTTTCAGCCACTGATTGGCAGAAGAAAAATAAAATTCTGCCTCTGCCTCTTCCTCCCAGCAATTCGCCCCCTTGCAGCTTTAGTTTTGCTTTTGTTTTAGCACGCGGGCTCAATGGAAGCGTTCCGTGGTCCTTCCACTTTCTCTTTGACTCGTTTTTCTCCTCCTGGCAGGAGCTCCGTCAGGCTCGGGAGCAGCTGCAGGACGCGGTGGAGGAGAAGGAGGACCAGCACAAGGTCCTCCGCTTGCGGGAGAGCGAGATCGTTGACCTGAAGGAGAAACTCGAAGACGAGGCGGCTTCCCACAACCAGGACATTCAGGGGTTGAACTTGAAGTTCCAAGAAAAGATGCAGCAGCTCCAGAAGGACTACGAGGAAGCATTTAAGGTAAGTTATTACTACGTACGTAACTGGTTGGGTTTGGTAATATATGCAATAAACCAACAATGTATGCTTGCATGTATTGGAACACTATTGCTTTAAGTGATTCTTTCACTCTCTCGGCTATTTCTGTTTTGTCTTTTTGACAATGCTGTAGTAAGAACTGTGTGTCCAAATGATGGTTTATGTATTTGTAATCTGAACAAGTAAGCTTATAGTGTGGAATATGTATTGAGAGTTATTGACTGATTTTAACTGTAGGACAGTTTTTGGCTAAGATATTTGCCAAAGTAAATAATATTTTATACGCTTGATGTATCTGGAATTATTGCTGGATTACTGCTCATATCGCTGGGCTGTCAGCTGGACACACCTCCACGCTTCCTCTGGGTAGGTGTATCATTGAGATAACTCCGCACACTCTTTAATGAGAACCAAACTGGTTTCCCAAACTAGTTCAGGGTCCGGCTTAGTGGCGATGTTGCGATGGGGAGATCCGGTTGTCTTACCTCCCTCCCTTCCTCCCGTAGACCAAGGCCGCCTTGGAAGGCGAGAAAGCGGCCATGGAGCAGACCCGGAAACTGGTGGAGTCCACCCTGCGGGAAAGCCAGGAAGAGAACGATGACCTCCGGCGCAAGATCTTGGGCTTGGAAACCCAACTCAAGGAATACTACCATTTCGCCGACAGCTGGCAAGACGTGGAGACGAGGCTGAAGGAGAAGATCTTCAAGCTGGAGGTACCGGAGGGAGGAGGAGTGAAGGTCTCGCCCTCGGGGGTCGACTTCACCGGGCGTTCCAGACCTGGGGAAGGGTCTCTTGTCCTGGTGACCCACCCACCCACAAAGGGAAGGGCTGCCCATCGCCAGCGTTCCTGGCGTGTTCCCGACGGCAGGCGCGCGCTCATCCAGCGCACATGGGCACAAGATTTCGCTTCCTGCGCTGGCGCAGAAACTGAATCTTGTGTGAGGATGCTCGCGCGCGTAGGTTCCTGCCGACTTTCAGTGTTTTCTTTGCTCCCGCGCATTAATCCCCATATGACATTTCGCTTCTCACCGCGCGGGTGAGATTTCGCTGAATCTTGCGTGAGTAGATTCCAGCGATTTCCAGCGATTTCTTTGCTCCCGCACACGCGCAGAAATTGATTTTACTGAATCGCGCGAGAGAGATTTTGCCGAATCTTGCGCAAGCTGATTTCCGGTGATTTCTTTGCTTCCGCACATGTGTCCTCGTGCGAGATTTTACTTCCTGTACATGCGCAGAAGCCAAAACGTGTGTGCGGATGCTGGCGCGCAAGAAATTTTAGCCGATTTCCGCGCAATTTCTTTGCAGAGGGCCCTGCCTCAGTTTCCCCTTCTCCCTTCCCTCCTCCCGCTTCCCAGGCCGACCGCAAGCAGATGGAAGAGTCGGCGAGCAACGCTGCGGATCAAGAGCAGGACCTGATGCTAGCCAAGCGGTCGCTGGAGAGTCGTCTGGAGGAGGCCCAGCGCAACCTCCATAAACTCACCCTGGAGCACCAGGACCTGAGTAGCTGCTACCAGGAGGAGCTGAAGCAGAAGGAGACGCTCCGGAGGGCCAAGAACGAGCTGGAGGAGGAGAAGAGGCTGCTGGACAGGAGCATCGTGAAGCTGAGCAAGGAGGTCAGTCTTGCAGAGGGCCGTCAAACGATTGGAAGGGTTCTGAGATGCCACCTCGGGCGTCGACATCTCTGCTCCCCCACCAAAAACCTTTGGGGTCAACGGGAGGATCCGGGACAGAAAAGGACCCTGTGGCAAAAACTGGGTGTCCTCCTTCTCTTTCTCCTTCTCCAGCTGAAGCAGATGGCCGAAGAATCTCACCAGGCCCTTTCGGACCTCCAGGGCCAGCTGGACGAGTACAAGGAGAAGTCGCGCAGGGAGGTCAGCGACTCCCAGAAGCAGGCGAAGGACCGGAACGCAGAAGTGGAGAAGATGCAGTACGAGTTGGGGAGATGCCAAGAGGAGGTGAGGCAGGAAAGACCCCTCGCGGTCTGTCTACGATCATCATCCATCATTTATCTATCTAGCAATCTATCATCTGTTTATCATCTGTCTGTCTGTCTTTCTTTCTATTTATTGATCTATCACCTATTTATCATTATCTATCTGTCTGTCTGTCTGTCTGTCTATCTTTTTATTGATTTATCACCTATTTATCATCATCTATCATCTGTCTGTCTGTCTGTCTATCTATCTTTCTATTTATTGATCTATCACCTATTTATCATCTACCTACCTACCTACCTACCTACTTACCTATTTATCATCATCTATGTATGTATGTATCTTTCTTTATCAATCTATCATCTGTTTATCATCTATCTATGTATCTATCTGTCTTTCTTTCTATTGATCTATCATCTGTTTATCATCTATCTCTCTGTCTGTCTATCTATCTATCTTTCTATCATCTTTATCATCTTTCTTTCTTTCTTTCTTTCTACCTATCATCTATCTATCTATCTATCATCTATCTTCCATCTATGATCTATCTCATCTCTCTATCATTTATTTATCTATATCTATCCATCCATCCACCCACCCTGACCCTATCTGTCCATCCAATCCTTCTATCCCTCTTCATTCCCTCCCGCTTCCATCCATCCATCCATTCATCCACATATTCTCCTCCTCCTCCCCCTCCTTAGGTGCTGCGTCTCAAACAGGCCCTGCAGGACAGCCAGGCCGAGCGCGAGAACGCCCTCCTCGACAAAGAGCTCCTGGCCCAGCGGCTCCGCAACCTGGAGCAGGAGATGGAGACCAAGTGGCGATCCCAGGACGATCGATCCCGGCAGGTCAAAGCCTTGGAGGTTTGTACCGCATGCTCTCTCTCCTTTTTAGCATAGTTACAAGCGGTCCTCAATTTACGACCAGAATGTCCGTTGCTAAGTGAGACAGAGGAGCGAAGTGAGCAGTGCCCAGTTTTTACAGCTTGTTTGGTTGTGGCCGTCATTGATTCTGCTCACCAGCAGAGGGCACCATCTGCTCTCAAACCAACCCCGCATTTATTTAAACTCTTTAATAACCAGTTTTTGCTACATGGTTAATTTTGTGTGTGTGTGTTTTCCTCCCAGAAAAAAAAACAAACCCAAAAATGCTGGCATTTTTTGGGCTGCAAAACTCTGCGTTTTCTACAAGACGGCATTTTTGTAGAAGAAATGCATCCAGTTCCAGAGCAGGAGGGGAAAAGGGGGTGGGGTGGGGTTATTTATTTATTTATTTATTGGATTTGTATGCCGCCCCTCTCCGTAGACTCGGGGCAGCTAACAACAATGATAAAAAACAACATATAACACTCCAATTAATAAAACAACTAAAAACCCTTATTATAAAACCAAACATACACACAGATATACCATGCATAACTTGTAATGGCCTAGGGGGAAGGAATATCTCAACTCCCCCATGCCTGGTGGCATAAGTGAGTCTTGAGTGGTTTACGAAATATCATCCCGTTTGCTAAAACCCAACATAAAACGAAGCGGCTCAGCGGCTAAGACGCTGAGTGTGTTGGTCAGAAAAGTCGGCAGTTCGAATCCCTAACACGGCGTAACGGAATGAGCTGCCGTTAGTTGCCCCAACGTCTGTTAACCTAGCAGCTTGTAAAGAAACACAAGTAGAAAAATAGGGACTGTTAAGGAGTACGCAGAGTAATCTCTTAGTAGTCTCTTAGTAGTCAAAGATACACGTACACAGGGGAAAGGTGGAGGTTTTGCACATATCCACCTGATAGTCCAGAGACAATAGTCATCATTCAGTAATACAATCCAGTTACATTTAGTATATAAAAATACACACCACAAAAAAATAAAGGGAACCCTTCAACAACACAATATAACTCTCAAGTAAATCAAATTTCTGTGAAATCAAACTGTCCACTTAGGAAGCGACACTGATTGACAAATCGATTTCATTGTGTTGTCAGCACATTCAACTTTGTACAGAACAAAGTATTCCATGAGAATATTTCATTCATTCTGTTCTTTGAGGGTTCCCTTTATTTATTTATTTTTTGAGCAGTGTATTATTTACTTTGGCAAATATCTTAGAATAGAATAGAATAGAATAGAATAGAATTTTTATTGGCCAAGTGTGATTGGACACACAAGGAATTTGTCTTGGTGCATATGCTCTCAGCGTGCATAAAATAAAATATGCATTTGTCAAGAATCATGTGGTACAACACTTAATGATGGTCATAGGGGTCAAATAAGCAATGAAGAAGCAATATGAATAAAAATCTTAGGATATAAGCAACAAGTTACAGTCATACAGTCAACATGGGAGGAAATGGGTGATAGGAATGATGAGAAAAACTAGTAGAATAGAAGTGCAGATCTAGTAGAAAGTCTGACAGTGTTGAGGGAATTATTTGTTTAGTAGAACAATCCTAGTCATACACAGTTAAATAAGTCAATACATGTGCAAAACTATAAGCCTTACATGTACAGCTTATAAATACATAAACCATCATTTGAACACGCAGTTCTAACTACAGCAGTCACAGAAAACTAGCAAAGAGTGTCAGGGAGAGATATAATCACGCCAGACAAAAACCTTTGCCAGACCAATCCTTGAATACGGCTCATCTGTCTGGAACCTGCACTGCATTTTGGACATAAACACCCTAGAAAATGTCCAGAGATACTTTATTAGAAGAGCCGCCCACGCCTCCGCAACTAGACTTACAATCCTAGGTTTAGAAAGCTTAGAACTACGTCGCCTTAAACACGACCTAAGCCTAGCCCATAAAACCATCTGCTACAATGTCCTTCCTACTTCAGTTTCAACCACAACAACACACGAGCACGCAACAGATACAAACTTAATGTAAACCGCTCTAAATTTGACTGCAGGAAATATGACTTAGGTAACCGAGTAGTTGATGCATGGAACTCACAACCAGACTCTGTAGTATCGTCACCTGACCCACAAAACTTCACCCTTAGACTGTCCACTGTTGACCTCTCCCGATTCCTAAGAGGTCAGTAAGGGACGTGCATAAGTGTACCAGCGTGACTTCCCTCCCCTGTCCTAAAGTTTCTCTTTTACTAATATCGTGTATATAAATATTATTATATCTTTGTATATCACCAATACGTACTTGACAAAACAAACAAATAAAATAAATCTGGCTCCCTCTTGTGGCCGTTTGTAACATTAGCTCTTAAAGCAATAGTGTTCCAATACATATAAACATACATTGTTGGCTTGTGTCATATATTTATTTATTACTTATTATTTATTACTTAGATTTGTATGCCGCCCCTCTCCGAAGACTCGGGGCGGCTCACAACATGTAAAAAACAAATCATAAGCAATCAGACAAATTTAAAATATTTAAATTTAAAAAACCCCATATGGTAACAGTCACACACACAGACATACCATGCATAAATTAAACGTGCCCAGGGGGAGATGTTTCAGTTCCCCCATGCCTGACGGCAAAGGTGGGTTTTGAGGAGTTTACGGAAGGCAGGAAGAGTAGGGGCAGTTCTAATCTCCGGGGGGAGTTGGTTCCAGAGAGTCGGTGCCGCCACAGAGAAGGCTCTTCCCCTGGGGCCCGCCAACCGACATTGTTTAGTTGACGGGACCCGGAGAAGGCCCACTCTGTGGGACCTAATCGGTCGCTGGGATTCGTGCGGCAGCAGGCGGTCTCGGAGATATTCTGGTCCGATGCCATGAAGGGCTTTAAAGGTCATAACCAACACTTTGAATTGTGACCGGAAATTGATCGGCAACCAATGCAGGCTGCGGAGTGATGGTGAAACATGGGCATACCTAGGTAGGCCCATGACTGCTCTCGCAGCTGCATTTTGCACGATCTGAAGTTTCCGAACACTTTTCAAAGGTAGCCCCATGTAGAGAGCATTACAGTAGTCGAACCTCGAGGTGATGAGGGCATGAGTGACTGTGAGCAATGAGTCCCGGTCCAGATAGGGCCGCAACTGGTGCACCAGGCGAACCTGGGCAAACGCCCCCCTCGCCACAGCTGAAAGATGTTGTTCTAATGTGAGCTGTGGATCGAGGAGGACGCCCAAGTTGCGGACCCTCTCTGAGGGGGTCAATAATTCCCCCCCCCAGGGTGATGGACGGACAGATGGGATTGTCCTTGGGAGGCATAACCCACAGCCACTCCGTCTTATCCGGGTTGAGCTTGAGTCTGTTGACACCCATCCAGGCCCCAACAGCCTCCAGGCACCGGCACATCACTTCCACCGCTTCGTTGACTGGGCATGGGGTGGAGATGTAAAGCTGGGTATCATCCGCATATTGATGATACCTCACCCCATGTCCTTGGATGATCTCGCCCAGCGGTTTCATGTAGATGTTGAATAGCAGGGGGGAGAGGACCGACCCCTGAGGCACCCCACAAGGGAGAAACCTAGGAGTCGACCTCTGGCCCCCCACTAACACCGACTGCGACCGGCCAGAGAGGTAGGAGGAGAACCACTGAAGGACAGTGCCTCCCACTCCCAACCCCTCCAGCCGGTGCAGAAGGATACCATGGTCGATGGTATCGAAAGCCGCTGAGAGGTCAAGGAGCACCAGGACAGAGGATAAACCCCTGTCCCGGGCCCGCCAGAGATCATCCATCAACGCGACCAAAGCGGTTTCCGTGCTGTAACTGGCCCTGAAACCCGACTGCTGGGGACCTAGATAATCGGCTTCTTCCAAGGACCGCTGGAGCTGGAGTGCCACCACCTTCTCGACAACCTTCCCCATAAAGGGAAGGTTGGAGACTGGACGATAGTTGTTAAGTACGGCTGGGTCCAGGGAGGGCTTCTTGAGGAGGGGGCGCACAAGCGCTTCTTTATAGAGTGATGGAAAAACTCCCCTCCCCAAGGAAGCGTTGGTAATCTCCTGGGCCCAGCTCCGTGTCACCTCCCTGCTGGCCGAAACCAACCAGGAGGGACACGGATCCAGTAAACAGGTGGCGGAACTCACAGCTCCGATGGCCTTGTCCACTTCATCAGGTGTCACCAGATCAAACTCCTCCCAGACAGGTGGACAAGTACGTGCCCCAGTCACCTCGACTGACTCATTGTCAGTCGACTCTGTTATACAATTGGAGTCGAGATTGGCCCGGATCCGAGCGACTTTATCAGCGAAAAACGTGTTAAAATCCTCGGCACTACTCTGCAAGGGCTCCCCAACTCCCCCCTGATTAAGAAGGGAGCGGGTCACCCTAAACAGAGCGGCCGGGCGGGATTCCGCTGATGCAATCAAGGCGGCATGGTACGCGCATCTTGCCGCCTTGAGCGCCACTTTGTAAGTCTTAATAAAAGCTCTTACAAGTGTTCGATCGGATTCAGACCTACTCTTCCTCCATCGCTTCTCTAGACGTCTCTTTTGGCGTTTCAACTCCCGGAGCTCCTCGTTGAACCATGGGGCTCTACGGGGTCTAGCGCTGCGGAGAGGTCGCAAAGGCGCAATCCGGTCAAGAGCCCCCGCTGCAGCCGTGTTCCAGGCCTCCGCGAGAGACTCCGCCGAACTGTGGACGAGTGCCTCTGGAATAACCCCAAGCGCCGTCTGAAAGCCCTCTGGGTCCATCAGGCGCCTGGGGCGGAACATCTTCATTGGTTCCGCCTCCCTGCGGGGGAGGATTGGAGCCAGGAAGTCAAGCCGTAGTAGAAAATGGTCTGACCATGACAAAGGCAACACTTCTAAGCCCCTTAGTCTCAGACCATTACTCAATTGCTCGGAAAGGAATACCATGTCAGGTGCGTGCCCTCCCTCGTGAGTCGGACCCTGAACTACTTGAGTCAGGTCCACGGCTGTCATGGTGGCCATGAACTCCTGTGCCAACCCAGAGGTTTCGCCGAGTGACGGCAGATTGAAGTCCCCCAAGACAATAAGTCTGGGGAACTCTACCGCCAACCCGGCTACCTCCTCGAGTAGCACAGGCAGGGCTTTTGACACGCAGCTGGGAGGCAGGTACGTGAGAAATAAGCCCACCTGAACTCCTAAGTCCAACTTCATCAAGAGAGACTCGCAACCCGCTATTTCCGGAGCAATGAGTCTACGCAGGCAAAGGCTCTCCCTGGCTACAATAGCCACTCCTCCCCCCCTCCCCTGGGGTCGCGGTTGATGCCATATCTGAAACCCGGCTGGGCAAATTTCAGAGAGAGGAACACCTCCCTCCGGGCCCAGCCAGGTTTCAGTAATACATGCCAGGTCGGCCTCCTCATCCAGGATCAGATCCCGGATGAGGAGAGCTTTATTAACCACCGACCTGGCATTCAACAGCAGCAACCTGAGCCCAGGGCCAGAGTTACACTCATCACCAGTACCCAAGATTGGGCTCACAGAGCCAGAACAGGGGACCGTTATTAAGCAACGGTCCCTCGTTCCCCTGGAACGGCTAACTCTGTGGCCCCCGCCATATCTGCCTCTCCCCAGCAACACAGGGATATTCCGACCCCCTGCCACCCCAGAGATCGGTGCCCCTCCCTCTCCTGTCTCCCGGGCGTCAGGTGGGCCAGTACTAACATGGAGTACTTTTGGTGGAAAGGTAACAGCGCTCCATGCGCCTTCGGTGTTTAGTCATGCTGGCCACATGACCACGGAGAAGTTTTTGGACAAGGCTGGCTCTTTGACTTAGAAACGGAGATGAGCACTGCCCCCTAGAGTCGGGAATGACCAGCACATACTTATTTTTATTTATTTATTAATCAGATTTGTATACCGCCCCTCTCCGCAGACTCGGGGCGGCTCACAGTAATAATAATACAATGTAAACAAATCCAATATTTAAGTTTAAGTTAATTTAAAACCTCAATTTAAAAACCAATCATACATACTAACATACCATGCATAAATTTTATAAGCCTAGGGGGAGGGAAAGTCTCAATTCCCCCATGCCTGACGACAGAGGTGGGTTTTAAGGAGCTTACGAAAGGCAAGGAGGGTGGGGGCAACTCTGATATCTGGAGGGAGTTGGTTCCAAAGGGTCGGGGCTGCCACAGAGAAGGCTCTTCCCCTGGGTCCCGCCAAACGACATTGTTTAGTCGACGGGACCTGGAGAAGGCCAACTCTGTGGGACCTAACCAGTCGCTGGGATTCGTGCGGCAGAAGGCGGTCCCGGAGATAATCTGGTCCGGTGCCATGAAGGGCTTTATAAGTCATAACCAACACTTTGAATTGTGACCGGAAACTGATCGGCAGCCAATGCAGACTGCGGAGTGTTGGCGTGACATGGGCGTATTTAGGGAAGCAGTAACAGGGGAACCTTTAACATAAAACAGTGATGGTTAACTTTGGTTTTTAAGCACTTTGGTGGATCCAGAAAGGTCGCAGCGCTCTTACTCAGCCCATCCTGTATTTTCCAGGATAAATCTAAACGCCTTGAAGTGGAGCTGGATGAAGAACGCAACACGGTGGAGCTTTTGACCGAGAGGATCAACCGATCCAGAGATCAGGTGAGCGGCCGAATTTGGCCTCGGACATCGTCCCAACTCCTAGCGAGTAGAGAAAAGGGTGTATCCTTGGTGGTTTGCAAAACACGGAATCCCGCTTTTATGGTGGACCCCCCCCCCCCCCGAAAAAAAATCTCACAGCGTCGCATGTTGTTTGGACCTGAAAGTTAATTTATTGTATTTTTCAGAATGTAAGACGCACGTTTTTCCTCCCTAAAAGAGGCTGATAATTTGGGTGCATCTTATGCTCTGAATGTAGCTTTTTTTCCCAGCCCTAACCAGCTGCTAACGATCTTCCCAGCTCTTACCTTGCAGGCTCTGTCATTGTTACTCTCTGCAAAGAATGTTCTCCAAGCCCTAAGTCTTTGCAGGGTTTTTTTTTTTATTGCTCTACTTGCTCCAACTGTTTCTTTCCAGGTGCTAATGATGTTTATTTATTTATTTATTTTATTTATTAGATTTGTATGCCGCCCCTCTCCCCTGTTCCCAGCTCTTACTGGCTTGCAAGCTCTTTCATGGTTACTCTCTCCAAATAAAGTTTTTTAAAGCCCTAACCAGGGGATAAAATAATGTGCTGAAGCTGACCAAGCTAAGGACGCTGGCCAGATGAATACCTAGTAAGCAGATTATTTCCCCTATTTTCCTCCCCAAAACTAAGGTGCGTCTTATACTCCGAAAAATACGGTCACTTATTTAATTCAATTCATTTGATTTCTATGCCACCCAATCCCTTGGAATTCATTTACCTCCTTCTCGGCCAGGTTACCTCCATATTTTAGACTTTGATGTCATTCCAGAATCAGTCAGAAAAAGGGCATGGTCCTGCCCTTGGTTTGCAAGCAGTAAAAAGAAGAAAAATATTTCTCTTGCATCGGGCATCGCTGTTTCCCTGCCTTCCTGTTTCGTACGGAATCTGCAGGGCACGTCAAAGCAGATTGAGGCTGTGTCTGTCAGCGCCTTTAAATCCCTTCTCATCTCCATCCCGGCGCTGTCAATGCCTATATTTAGTTTTCTCGCAAGACTTGGTGAACAGTGCGGTCAGGACTGGTAGGGAAAGCGAGTCGAAGGCTTGGCTGCATAGCTAGAGGGATCACAAGCAGGAAGGGGGAGATTGCGATCCCGCTGTATAGAGCATTTGGAATATTATTATTATTATTATTATTATTATTATTATTATTTATTAGATTTGTATGCAGCCCCTCTCCAAAGACTCGGGGCGGCTCACAACAGTAATACAAAAACAATATAACAGTGAGACAAAGCTAATATTAAAATAAAACATATCTAAAACCCCAACAATTTAAAATTGGAATAATACTGTGTCCAATTCTGGAGACCTAAACCTACAAAAAGATATTGACAAAATTGAAGGGGTCCAAAGACGGGCTACAAGAATGGTAGAAGGTCTTAAGCATAAAACGTATCAGGAAAGACTCCATGAACTCAATCTGTAGAGTCTGGAGGACAGAAGGAAAAGGGGGGACATGATCGAAACATTTAAATATGTTAAAGGGTTAAATAAGGTCCAGGAGGGAAGTGTTTTTAATAGGAAAGTGAACCCAAGAACAAGGGGACACAATCTGAGGTCAGTTGGGGGAAAGATCAGAAGCAACGTAGGAAAATATTATTTGACTGAAAGAAGAGTAGATGCTTGGAACAAACTTCCAGCAGACGTGGTTGTTAAATCCACAGTAACTGAATTGAAACATGCCTGGGAGAAACCTAGATCCATCCTAAGATAAAATACAGGAAATAGTATAAGGGCAGACTAGATGGACCATGAGGACTTTTTCTGCCGTCTATCTTCTATGTTTCTATGAATGAGGAAGGAAGGAAGGAAAGAAAGAGAAGGAAGGAAGGAAGGAAGGAAGGAAGGAAGGAAGTGAATCTAAACATGCCTGGGATAAACATCTATCCATCCTATGATAAAATACAGGAAATAGTATAAGGGCAGACTAGATGGACCAGGGGGTCTTTTTCTGCCGTCAATCTTCTATGTTTCTATGACTTATCATTTCCTTGTGTTTTAGAGCTGGGTCACCCACGCAGGTTGGAGAGGGGAATTATAAATCAGAGAAACATACTGAAAAAAACCCACCCAAGCGAAAGATGTTGTTATTACTAAGATTTGCAAGCGTCTAGACAATATTTAATGTCAATATTGTCTTGCAAAGGGATAGAGTTGGGGCCGTGTTTAAGCTCAAATGCAATTGTTTCTCGTAGTAATAGTAGTGTAGACTTAGTAAATAGTTTGACAGTGTTGAGGGGATTATTTGTTTAGCAGAGTGATGGCATTCGGGGAAAAACGGTTCTTGTGTCTAGCTGTCTTGGTGTGCAGGGCTCTGTAGCGACGTTTTGAGGGTGGGAGTTGAAACAGTTTGTGTCCAGGATGCGAGGGGTCTGTAAATATTCACTAGAGCCTTTAGAGCTGGGTTTTTGGGGGGTGTTTTGCATTGGAGTGGAGCTTCTGCGTGCAGGAGCAGTCTACCTTCGAGCGGAAAAACACTGGGAGATTACAGTTCGGGGCGGCAACCCATCAGCCACGCTGTCGAAACTAAATGTATCCCCTCCCTCGCCTTTCTCCCTCTCTCTTTCCTCCCTTCCTCGCAGATCGACCAACTACGAGCCGAACTTCTCCAGGAAAGATCCGCCCGGCAAGACCTCGAGTGTGACAAAGTTGCTTTGGAAAGACAGGTGAGGCTGTGACGGGAGATAGGCGGGAGCAGAGGTTCCGGGCAGTCCTCGACTTAACGGCGCTTCGTTTAGCCACCAAAGTTGCGACGGCGACGGGAAAAAAGTGAATTACCGTCGGTCCTGGCCCTTAACGATCCCTACAGACACGGGATCGAAATTTCCGATACTAAATCTCGCTCGCCGCGCATAGGTAAAGCGCCCGCACTCCCGTTCCCTAACCGGTAGCAAAATTAAGAGAAACCCACCACTGAAATTAAAAAAACAACAACCCAGTATTGATAGACAGGTGAAAAACTTTCCCTTTCAAACAACACAAAATCCGTTTTCTACCCGTTCAGTCCGTAGACGCTGTATAAAACGCATGTGAAACTCCTGTTCACCTAATTGTGAAATTATGTCACATTTCGGCCCAAATTCAGCCTCCTTTCACGATTTTTTTCCATGGAAAAAATGCTTTTTTAAAAGCAATTAGATTTATTTATTTTTTTGCTCTTTCCCACTGAAATTTTCCACCCCACCAGCTCTTCCATTTTTGTGGTGGGGAAAAAAAACACCCCAAAACACCAGGAAATTTTTATTCCTGTGCTAAAGCAATAAAATGATCATCGCTGCTCATCCAAAAAAACCTCTTTCTTTTTTCTCCACCCTCCCCACGTGGTGGACCAACCACAACAAGTCTGAACTTGGCTTCAGGATGTTTACGGATCTTTTGAGGCTCAAGGCAGCTCTTAAAAAGAATTTTTTTCCCCCTTTGGTTCACTGCAGAATAAAATAAAAATAAATAATAATAATAATAATAAAATCAAATAAAAATAAATAAATAAAACAATGAAAAATAATAAAATAACAACAGTAACAACAAAAATAATAGCAACAATTATAACAACAAAACAACAGTAATAGTAATAGTTACGGAACTATTATGTAAGATAAAGATAGATAGATAGATAGATAGATAGATAGATAGATAGATAGATAGATAGATAGATAAAGATAGATAGATAGATAAAGATAGATAGATAGATAGATAGATAAAGATAGATAGATAGATAGATAGATAGATAGATAGATAAAGATAGATAGATAGATAGATAAAGATAGATAGATAGATAGATAGATAGATAGATAAAGATAGATAGATAGATAGATAAAGATAGATAGATAGATAGATAGATGAAGATAGATAGATAGATAGATAGATAAAGATAGATAGATAGATAGATAGATAAAGATAGATAGATAGATAGATAGATAAAGATAGATAGATAGATAGATAAAGATAGATAGATAGATAGATAGATAGATAAAGATAGATAGATAGATAAAGATAGATAGATAGATAAAGATAGATAGATAAAGATAGATAGATAGATAAAGATAGATAGATAGATAGATAAAGATAGATAGATAGATAGATAGATAAAGATAGATAGATAGATAGATAAAGATAGATAGATAGATAAAGATAGATAGATAGATAAAGATAGATAGATAGATAGATAGATAGATAGATAGATAGATAAAGATAGATAGATAGATAGATAAAGATAGATAGATAGATAAAGATAGATAGATAGATAAAGATAGATAGATAGATAGATAAAGATAGATAGATAGATAGATAAAGATAGATAGATAGATAGATATAGATAGATAGATAGATAGATAGATAGATAGATAAATATGAAGATAGGTAGGTAGATAAATAGATAGATTGGTTGGTAGGTAGGTAGGTAGGTAGATAGATAGATAGATAGATAGATAGATAGATAGATAGATAGATAGATAGATAGATAGATAGATAGATGATAAACACAATATATATCTAGATAGAAGGGGAAGGGGTTCCCCTCTAAGCTTTTCCACCCCTTTGGCCTCCTTCCCGACCACTTTCTCCATCATTTCCTCCCCACGCAGAATAAGGACCTCAAAACCCGTCTGACCAGCAACGAAGGGCTGCAGAAATCCAGCGCCAACGTCTCCCAGCTGGAGTCGCGGATCCAAGAACTTCAGGAGAAGCTCCTGGCGGAAGAGAGGTAATCCTCCAAATGTTCTCTTCGTGATGTTCGCTCACCTGGTGATCAGGTCCCCCTCCGAGGCCAAGACTAGACATAGCAATAGCAATAGCATCTCGTTGGCTTGGCAATGACGTATCGGTTGTCTCAACAGGGAGAAAACGGTCCTGCTCTCCTCCAACCGAAAGCTGGAGAGGAAGTTGAAGGAGCTGAGCATCCAGATCGACGAAGAGAGGCAGCACATCAATGACCAGAAGGACCAGGTAGGAACCTGCTTTGGGGTTCTTGTGTTGTGAGGTGTGACAGAACTCACCAGCGAGTTTTGAGAAAGGATTCGATCTCCAGCCACTGGAAAGGTTCCCGAAACAAGGATTAGGGAATGGGCCACCTGCCCACAAGATCTGAAGAATTAATTTCTGCCATAGACTATGCACATGAGTGGTGGAAAACTTCCAGAAGGGAGCCACCTAAGAATCTCGGTCCTAGAGCATGCTGAGAAATGTGGTTTCGGCCACCATTGGGCGAGGGAGAGGAGGGAACTCCAACCCACTTCTCAGTTTTTGAGGGGCTGACTCTCACCATGGTCCTCTTCTCCTCCCCTTGCCCAGCTGAGCCTGCGGGTCAAAGCACTGAAGCGACAGGTGGACGAGGCCGAAGAGGAGATCGAGAGGCTGGAGGCGGCACGCAAGAAGGCCCTGAGGGAGTTGGAGGAGCAGCACGAGACCAACGAGCAGCTCCAGAGCCGGGTCAAAGCCCTGGAGAAGGACCTCTGGTGAGTGGAATGGCTTGTCTGTCCACCCATCCACCCACCTGCCTATCCATCTGTCTGTCCAAGCACCCATCGACCTACTCCCTGTCTTGACATCCATCCATCCTATCTAGTATCTACTGGAAGTACAATAATCTTCTTACCAGTTTGTTCTTTTGTCATATACATTCAACAAAGATATTACAGCTTACAAACACATCAAAATATCAGATGGAAGAACCGAGCATAGAAATCGCTATCAAGTTAAAAAATCAATCGGAATAAAACGACAGAGAGAGGATAAGCCTTGGTCTCTGGCTCCCTCTTATGGCAACCCGCAGTACTACAGCCAATCATAACATTTTAAAGCTATATTGCATCAATCCATACAACCATACATTGTTGGCTTATTTATATACAGCGTTCCCTCGATTTTTTTCCCCCAATAAATTTTATTAATTTTCGTAAAATAGACAAAACTGACAAACATACATTTAACATAAAAATGGGGTTGCAACTTCCCCGCTTATTCTAGAAGTTAAATTTCGATACAGAGAAAAGAATACATTGTTAATACTATAACACTACTTATTATTTTAAATGGAAAGAAGAAACTTGTTTAACCTTATATAATAAATCTTCAGTGTTCCCTCGATTTTCACGGGGGATGCGTTCCGAGACTGCCCGCGAAAGTCAAATTTCCGCTAAGTAGAGATGTGGAAGTAAATATTTTTGGCTATGAACAGTATCCCAAGCCTTCCCTTAACACTTTAAACCCCTAAATTGCAATTTTCCATTCCCTCAGCAACCATTTAGATTATTACTCACCATGTTTAGTTATTAAAGTTTATTTAAAAAAATATTTATTAAAGGCGGACGAAAGTTTGGCGATGACATATGGCGTCATCAGGTGGGAAAAACCCTGGTACAGTATAGGGAAAAACCCCGCAAAGTATTTTTTAATTAATATTTTTGAAAAACCGTGGTATGGACATTTCGCGAAGTTCGAATCTGCGAAAATTGAGGGAACACCGTATTACCAACCCAACCACAAATAGCCATCCATCATAGATCCCTCTGTCCACCAGGGTGGACAACCTGCTTATGGAAATCTGATGGTTGCGAGCAGAACCTCCACGCACAGGGGCAGTTTATCCCAGAGCATCCGGCCACCAAGCCTGATTGCATGTGGTAGCCCGTAACATTGGACCTTTCCTTTCCCTTTGATCGCTCATTTTCAAGCCTAGGAGGGTGTCCATTATTCTGGGGTGGACCCCCTCTCTTGACCGATTGCTCCCGGTTTTTTATTTTTCCCCCCTCCAGGCGCAAGGCAGCACGTTCGACAGCCGAATCCAGTCTCCGGGACGACCAGCTGAGTTCGGACGAAGAATTCGATAGCGCTTACGGCCCGTCCTCCATCGCGTCGCTTCTGACGGAGGGAAACCTCCAAACCAGCTCCTGTTAAAGGCCGTCTCGGGGTTTGTTTGGATGCCCTTGAAGTGTGCAAAAAAAAAAACCCAACCCCATGGTGGGGCGGGATCCCCCTCCTCACAGGGAGAAATTGTTTCTTCCCCAATTGGGGGGGGGGCAACATCTTGATTTTAAAAAACAAAATTGGAGGAAATTTTAAATTTTTGGTCGCTACAGGGCAGAAATCCAGAGCCTGTAAAAGAAAAACTGGGTCTTATTTGGGGTTGTTTTTATTTTTTTTAATCTGGTTCTCAGGGCATTGACGAGCGGTTAGAATAACAGAGCCACCTTTTAAATATGTATATATATATTTTTGTACATACGTCGGGTTGCATGGAGAAGGCGACGGGCGTGCAATTATATTGCGAGACAATCCTAGAATGTTAGAAACGGGGCCTTGTTGCATGGAATGGAAACCAAAAGGGGTTTTTTTTCTTCTTTTCTTCGGCCTGTTCCAGCCCCTTTTGGAAGAAATTGTCTGCGTTTCCCCCCCCCCCCCCCGACTGAATCTTTCCTGCGTTTGGCTTGGCTTGCGTCCGAATCCCAGACCTCTCTTCTGACCGCTGGCTGGAGATCCGGTGGCAGGTAGTTCCGCAGGACCTTGCCCCCTCTCTGACTTTTCCCGCCCTGCTTTCCTCGTCTTAAAAGAGTGCCTTTCTAAACCGGGAGGGGGAAAAAAAGAGAGATAAATTTTCAGCGGATAATTAAAGGTCGCGTAGACGTTCCCGCTTAGAAACCAGTGACCGGTTTTGGCTCTGGCCAATTTCCTGGTGATTTTCCTCCCGTTAAACCAACCAGGATTGGGTCAAGGATGGTGGAAAGTTGCCCAAAAAAACCCCCCAACCGATACAGTTATGCTCTGTTTATTTCACACTCTTGCCCGAACTGGTAGCATTTCAACCCTGGCGCGGGATTTGCGGTTGTCGATGCTCAACTGGCAATTTTTAAAGCCTTGAGATCGACGTGGCTGCGGCTATGAAATTTCCTTCCGGCGTTTTCCCAGTCCCGGGTTCTGTTTTCCTGGCAAACGAGGCAGCCCATCCGGCCTCGGCGAGCCGACAGCTCCTTGGCATCCTTTCTGGTGAGGCGGGTTTTGATCCTGCTGGTGAGCTGGCAGTGAAGAACGTGTCTGGGTTGCAAACCCTGCAGCGTTACCAAATTTTAAGTTGTTTTTTTTTTCCAGAGGCTGCTTCCTCAGTTCTTCCTCTCTCGGGACCCAACTCAGGTTCCATTAAAAAAAATTTAACCTCTCTAGGCTTTGCCTATCACCAAGTGCCTTATCGAGACTGACTTTTTCCTCTGGTTTTTCTTGCCTATTTGGCCTGGTCTACTACCGGAACGGTAAGGTGCTACGTTTATGTGTCCCTGATACGCACCCATTGTGAGATTTGTCTTCTGCGCAAATGGAGCGAGCGGAATCTCATCTAAAGACGTCACATGAGATTTTGGCGACTTTCCCCGATTTTTTGCTTGGCGCGCGCGGGAGCAAAAATATCGGCGAAAATCATCAAAATCTCTCTCTCGTGTGCGTCCTCGCCACAAGATTTCACTCGTTGCGCAGAAGCCAAATCTCATGCCCTGATGGCGCAGCCTTGGACGGGAAACAGTGATGGCCTACTACCGGAAAGGTAAAGTTCTACGTTCTGGTAGCAATTTTCGGGAAGCACGCGCAGATGCGCGCCCACGTGAGATTTGCCTTCTGCACATGAGCAGCGAGCAAAATTACATCGGAAGACGCTCACGCGAGAATTTGGCGATTTTTGCCGATTTTTTGCTTGGCACACGTAAGAGCAAAAATATCGGCAGAAATCGTCAAAATCTCTCTCGCACGCGGGTCCTCACCGCAAGATTTCCCTTGCTGCACATGCGCAGAAGGCAAATCTCTCGCCGATGGGTGCGCGTGTCCATCCGACAGACACGCACCTGCCCGCGGAGGGTACATTGATAGCGCCGAATACAGTCCGCTGCCGGGAACGTACTTTGCAACGCGACACAGATCCATCCTTTGGCGCCCAAACGGCGGGGGTTTTGGGATTGGCAACCATCTTAACCAAGTTTCCAAGTTTGGCTCTCCCCTGACTTTTATGGCATGGCCGGCAATCCCGCTTCTGCCAACTTCCACCGGTTAATCTGATGAATTAATTTGGAATCTCGAATCTGTAGGAAATATCGGCCTTTTCCTCAAGGCGTGACATCGTTTTTCCCTCCTTCAACTTTTATCCAAAAGTTTCCAAAAGTTTCATTTCCTATTCAGATATTTTGTATTTTTTGTTTGTTTGTTTGTTTAATGCCAATTAGTTCACGGAGAGGGGGGGGGAGGAAAACCCCATCCAAGTTTTGAGCTGAGACGATAAAGATTTTCAATTTTAAATAGCTGCTAATGCAATCTGGGCTGAATTTTAAGAATGGATCGGGTTTTTTTGATTATCTGGAGCTTTATTATATATATATGTCTAATATATATATATATATATTCCTGGTCTCGGGTGAAAATCAAACCCCTTGTATGTTGATTTTTTTTTTTTCAAATAAAAAGAGCTATATTTATCGAGCTGCTTGGCTAGCGATCCTTATTCTCGGGGTTGAATTTGTTATCTTTGCTGGACAGAATTTTCCATCTCTTTCCTTCGGGGTTCGTTGCAAATGTTTTCATGGCACCATGCAAAACCGATTCTACATCTCTATCTCACAATGTCTCTTCTATATTTTCGTGATTTGTGTCCTTTCTACAATCCTAGGTTTGTGCAACATAACTCGATTCCAAAGAACAGTTTCTGCCTTTAAAACTTTCTTAGAAACATAGATGATGGACGGCAGAAAAAGACCTCCTGGTCCATCTCGTCTGCCCTTATATACTATTTCCTGTATTTTATCTTAGGATGGATCTATGTTTATCCCAGGCATGTTTAAATTCAGTTACTGTGGATTCTTCCTTCTTTCCTTCCTTCCTTCTCTTCCTTCCTTCTCTTTCTTTCCTTCCTTCCTTCCTTCTTTCCTTCCTCATTCATAGAAAAAGATGGATGGCAGAAAAAGACCTCCTGGTCCATCTCGTCTGCCCTTATACTATTTCCTGTATTTTATCTTAGGATGGATCTACGTTTATCCCAGGCATGTTTAAATTCAGTACCGGTGGATTGACCAACCACGTCTGCTGGAAGTTTGTTCCAAGCATCTACTCCTCTTTCAGTCAAATAATATTTTCTCGCGTTGCTTCTGATCTTTCCCCCAACTAACCTCAGATTGTGCCCCCCTTGTTCTTGGGTTCACTTCCCTATTAAAAACCCTTCCCTCCTGAACCTTATTTAACATATTTAACCTTCTTTCGATCATGTCCCCCCCCTTTCCCTTCCGTCCTCCAGATTGGACAGACAGAGTTCATGAAGTCTTTCCTGATCAGTTTGGTGCTGAAAGACCTTCCACCGTTTTTGTAGCCCGTCTTTGGACCCCGTTCAGTTTCATCCATCTCTTTTTGTAGGTGAAGGTCTCCTGAACTGGACACAGTATTTCTTCCTCTTGGTACTGTGGTACGTATGCCATAGGTTCACCATTTCGGATGAACGTCTTCTTAAAAAACCTCCAGCCACGAGGTTCCAAAGAGAATCCCGATGGCCTCAAGGGTTCCCACTTCCCATTCCCTGCCCGTGACTCACCCGAGCAGCTTCACGAGGCCCCGTGGCCTCAGTTTCCCCTCTGTGGAAGACAAAACAACAGTGAGTCAACATGGAGCACATTCCTTTGCCGGATACGTTGGTGAACTTTGGGGCTGGGTGTCAAAAGACTCTTAAAACGCCAACTTTAATCTTCGCAGTTGAGAATTTGGGAAGGCTTCTTTACTTCCTTTGCCTTGTTTCCTAAGCCGCTTATTAGGATAAAAACCTCTTCCGGCAGCTGGTGGAAGAGGAAGATTGGCCCCTTTTAAGGTGGTTTCCTTTTTATTTCCCCCTTGGGCAGGAAAGAGTAAAAACAAACACATCATTCTTGGCTTAAAAGACCCGAGGGCAAAAAAACCCTGCAGAAAAATGACACACACGGAATTCCTTTTTTCACCTGTGTGTGCCATGGAAACTTTTTTTAAAATTTTTCTTTTCTTTTTTTAAAGATATTTTATTAGGGGAAAAAAGTAAGTTTCTATACCAGTATAAGTAGCAAATGACAATATACACATAGCTTTAAAAACGAGAGCGATGGCCCTGCCCTCTCTTCTCCTTATAGTATCAGTTAGTTATTTCTAAATTATTTGCAGATTTTTCATATCGGTTATCATACATAATAATTTATTTATTTATTTATTGGATTTGTATGCCGCCCCTCTCCGAAGACTCGGGGCGGCTAACAGCAATCATAAAACAGTGTACAATAATAATCCAATACTAAAAACGAATTAAAAACCCCTTAATATAAAAAACCAAACATACATACAAACATACCATGCATAAAATTGTAAAGGCCTAGGGGGAAAAGGAATCTCAATTCCCCCATGCCTGGCGGCAGAGGTGGGTTTTAAGTAGCTTACGAAAGGCAAGGAGGGTGGGGGCAGTTCTAATCTCTGGGGGGAGTTGGTTCCAGAGGGCCGGGGCCGCCACAGAGAAGGCTCTTCCCCTGGGTCCCGCCAATGCTGCATCAATTAATAAAATCCACTGCTTTAAAGGAGAGGACCAAAAGGTCTGTGTAGGATTCTAGGTCAAAGAGCCATCCGCCCCATGAAACGGAACCTCCATGCATAGGAGCAGTGTATCTTGGCAAAGTTCTGAGCGCAAACACGTTGTAAATTTTCTGACCCGTCGAACAACTGTCTTATGCAACCTCAACCTGTTGGGGACGCGACCTTGTCAGTTTCTCCATCTGGACTATTTCCCCCAAGGCTGAAAACCCGGGACATACCAGGTGAATCTAGCTCAGCTTAGACCAGGCAGGATAAAACATCGCAGGGGGTCACTGTCCTCCTTTCACCTCCTTACACAAGTGTGTGTGTGTGTGTGTGTGTGTTAAGACGCACAGGTTGTGCCCTTGTCGAGGTTGGGAACGAGGGCAACTTGGGTGCCAGGCCTTGCCGTGAAAATTCAGGCACAGTGGCCTTTGTGTTTGTCTCTTGTTTGTGCAATAACTGTGTCTTAAAAGTCGGCTAGGAAATCTTATTTTGAAAGGAGAAGGGGAGAAGATGAAGGAGAAAGAAAGGGAGAGGAAGGAAGAACGGAATGAGGAGGAAGAGAAAGGAGAAAGAGGAAGAAGAAGAGGGAAGGAAGAGGAAGAGAAGGGATGAAGGAGAAAGAAAGTGAGAGGAAGGAGAAACAGAACGAGGAGGAAGATAAAAAAGAGGAAGGAGAAAGAGGAAGAAGGAGAAGAGGAAAGGAAGTAGAAGAGGAAGGGAAGGGATGAAGGAGAAAGAAAGCGAGAGGAAGGAGGAACAGAATGAGGAAGAGAAAGAAGAGATGAAGGAGGAAGAGGAAGAAGGAGAAGAGGAAAGGAAATAGAAGAGGAAGAGAACGAATGAAGGAAAGGAAGAGGAGGAAGTGGGAAGAAAAGAGGAAGAGGGGGAGGAAGAATTAAAAGAGACACAGGAACGAGGAAGAGGAAAAAGGAGAAGAAGAAGGGGAGGGCAGGAGGAGAAAGAAAGGAAGATGGAGGAGGAGGAGGAGAATGAGGAAGAAGAAGAGGAGGAGGAGAAGAAAGGAAGAAAAGAGGAAGTGGAGAGGAGGAGGAAGAAGAGGAGAAAGGAAAAAGAAATGGAGAGGTGGAGGAGGAAGAAGAAGAAGAGGAGAGGAAGAGGAGAGGAGGAGGAGAAAGGAGAAGTAGAAGGAGGAGGAGGAGGAAGAAGAGGAAGAAGAAGAAGAAGAAGAAAACCAGTTAGAGATCAATTCCACTCTGTCAATGGAAACTGCTAATTTTCCCCTCCTTTTAGAAAGAAAAGAGAACAGAAAAAATAAAATAAGAAGAAAACAGAGAAGTGAAAAGAAAGAAGAGAAAAGGAGAAGAGAGAAAAGAAAAAAGAAGAAAAGAAGAAAAGAGAAAAAATAAAAGAAAGAAGGCATCCTTGGCTCAGCCCCAGTTTTTACGTTAAGCTCTTAATCTGCTTTTCCCCAGACGGGTGGGTCAGCCAAGGTGCCCCAGGGCTCTTCCGGGGTTTCCCTTCTCAGCCAACCTCACCCAGGTGTCGATAAGAGAGAAAACGCTCCTATTTTCATTACTCAGCAAAATCGACTCCCTCCTCCTCCTCCTCTCGCCCGGTTATCGGTGGCGGTGAGGGTTCAAATCCCGCCTTGAATTCTCTTTCCCTCCGTCCTGGTCCCTCCCTCCCTCTGTTTCCTTCTCCCCTGTCCCTCTTTTCCCCAAAGCCTCCAAAGAACCAACCATGGTGGAGCCCCCATGGGCAGGAGCAGTCTACAGGAGCCCTTGACTCGTGACTGTTAACGCAGCCCCAAATCTCTTGTCGTTAAAACCAGGACGGCTAAGTGATTTCTACGTCCCTTGTCTCAGTGCTGTTACAACTTTAAATGGTCACTGAATGGACGGGTTCCAGGTATAGTTATAAACAAAGAGACAGGAGCCATCGCGATCTCCGAAACATTAAAAATTGGTTTAAAGATCAGAAGCAACGTGAGAAAATATGATTTTACTGAAAGAGTCGTAGATGCGTGGGACAAACTTCCAGCAGACGTGGTTGGTAAATCTACAATGACTGAATCTAAACACACCTGGGATAAACATAGATCCATCCTAAGATAAAATACAGGAAATAGTATAAGGGCAGACTAGGTGGACCAGGAGGTCTTTTTCTGCCGTCAATCTTCTATGTTTCTATGTTTCTATGAATGAGGAAGGAAGGAAAGAAAGAGAAGGAAGGAAGAGAAAGAAGGAAGGAAGGAAGAATCCACAGTAATTGAATGTAAACATGCCTGGGATAAACATAGATCCATCCTAAGATAAAATACACAAAATGGGATAAGGGCAGACTAGATGGACCAGGAGGTCTTTTTCTGCCGTCAATCTTCTATGTTTCTATGAAAGAGGAAGGGAAGGAGGAAGGAAAGAAGGAAGGAAGGAAGGAAAGAAGAATCCATAGGAACTGAATTTAAGCATGCCTGGGATAAACATAGATCCATCCTAAGATTAAATATACATGAAATAGTATAAGGGCAGACTAGATGGACCAGGAGGTCTTTTTCTGCCGTCAGTCTTCTATGTTTCTATGAATGAGGAAGGAAGGGAAGAAGGGAGGAAGGAAGGAAGGAAGGAAAGACAGGGAAGGAAGGAAGAATACACAGTAATTGAATGTAAACATGCCTGGGATAAACATAGATCCATCCTAAGATAAAATACACAAAATGGGATAAGGGCAGACTAGATGGACCAGGAGGTCTTTTTCTGCCGTCAATCTTCTATGTTTCTATGAAAGAGGAAGGAAGGAAGGAAGGAAAGAAAGAGAAGGAAGAATCCACAGTAACTGAATTTAAACCTGCCTGGGATAAACATAGATCCATCCTAAGATAAAATATACATGAAATAGTATAAGGCCAGACTAGATGGACCAGGAGGTCTTTTTCTGCCGTCAATCTTCTATGTTTCTATGAATGAGGAAGGAAGAGAAGAAGGAAGGAAGGAAGGAAAGAAAGAGAAGGAAGGAAGAGAAAGAAGGAAGGAAGAATCCACAGTAATTGAATTTAAACACACTTGGGATAAACATAGATCCATCCTAAGATAAAATACAGGAAATGGGATAAGGGCAGACTAGATGGACCAGGGGGTCTTTTTCTGCCATCAATTTTCTATGTTTTTATGAAAGAGGAAGGAGGGGGGGAAGGAAAGAAGGAAGGAAGGAAGAGAAGAAAGGAAGAAGGGAGGAAATAGGAATACGGGCAGACTAGATGGACCAGGAGGTCTTTTTCTGCCCTCAATCTTCTAGGTTTCTAGGTTTCTAATTAGGAAGTTACTGTGCTTCCTCAATTCCCTGGAAGGGGGGGTTATTTCTGCCCAGTTTGGGGAGCCCAACCAGCTACTCCAGACACTGGTTCCCACTGGGCAAACAGGTGCTCGAGGAGGAGGAGGAGGAGGAGGGCACCTGTGCTTTGGCGGGCGGGATGAGCTCACTGCTTAGGCACGTAGCAATTACGGCAGGCTCAAGAAGCGGAGGTGAGCCGAATGACACACCTTGACGCGCAGGGATGGAGAGTTGGCAGCAGGACCGGCTGGGCAGCTTCGACGGGCAGGTGAGACGATGGTGGTGCACGGAAGGGCTGAAACCTGGGGAAGCCAAGGAGCTCTCAGCCCGGTTCAGGAGATTCTCCTTGCCGGCTGCGGCCTGGGGGGACTCACCTGGAGCCCCCCTGCCAGCCGGTCCTGCCGACGAGAAGAACAAATGGTGGTGTGTCCAGGTAAGTCTCAAATTCATCATCCACGGAATGTGTGCGTGTGTCTTTTTGGAAGGGAGGAATGGACGTTTCTGTGCCGGGATTGACAGCTGTCAGCTGCTCGGACCGACGGGGGCAAAAAATTGGAATTATACAAATTGGAACAGTAATTACAAAATGACACTATGGATACCGTACAAAGCTATCTTAAAAAATGAAATTCAAGGGTGAAAAAAGTTGTACATTTAGGCAAGAAAAACAAAACACACAGGTACAGTATACGTGGTACGTTGCTCAACAGGAGTCACTGTGAGAGGGGTCTTGGAGTCCGAGTGGACGGCCGTTGAAATAGGAGCCAGCCGTGTGCAGCAGCTGCCAAAAAAGCCAACACAGTTCTAGGCTGCATCAACAGAGGGAGAGGATCAAGATCACATGAAGGGGTTAACACCACTTTGTAAAACCTTAGTAAGGCCACACTTGGAATATTTGCATCCAGTTTTGGTCGCCACGATGCAAAAAAGAGGCTGAGACTCTAGAAAAAGTGCTGAGAAGAGCAACAAAGAGGATTAATGGAGTAAAACATGAAGAACGGTTGCAGGAACTGGGTTTATGTCTAGTTTAATGGAAAGAAGGACCAGGGGAGACAGGATAGCAGCCTTCCAATATCTCAGGGGTTGCCACAATGAAGAAGGAGTCAAGCTATTCTCCAAAGCACCTGAGGGTAGAAGAAGAAGCAATGGGTGGAAACTAAACCAGGAGAGAAGCAACTTAGAACTAAGGAGAAATTTCCTGACAGTCAGAACGGTTGATCAGTGGAACAGAAGTTGCCTCCAGATGTTGTGAATGCTCCAACACTGGAAGTTTTAAAGCAGATGTTGGATAACTGTCTGAAGTAGTGCAGGGTTTCCTGCCTAAGCAGGGGGTTGGACTAGAAGACCTCCAAGGTCCCTTCCAACTACTACTACTTCTTTTTCTTCTTCTTCTTCTTCTTCTTCTTCTTCTTCTTCTTCTTCTTCTTATTATTATTATTATTATTATTATTATTATTATTATTATTACTACTACTAATACTACTACTACTACGTACTACTACTACTATTATTATCAAAGATGTTCTACTGGTGGCATTATACCTCGGCACATCTGACCAAAACATGTCCCACTATAATCCATGTTATAAATGCAAATCAGCTAACAGAACCTATTATCACATTTGGTGGACATGTCCAGAAACAAAACAAAAAAATATTCTGGTCTATGATTTTAAAAAACCCTTTCAATTATGAAATAGAATATGCACCAAAGAGAAATTCCTGGTGTGTGCAATCACACTTGGCCAATACTATTCTAGAATCGAAACCGGAAACGTACCTTTTCGGATGGCTGTTTGATCCTAAACGGAGCCTCCTCTATCAGTGCAGTCTATCCCCAAATTCCTGACGTTGCAAGAGTTTCTCGCTCTGTATATTTCGGTTTTCAAAAATCCTTCTGGCCCTTTTCCAAAAACGTTTTGTCGATTTGACGCTCGGTGAGAGAGAAAAAACCCACCCCGCTCGCTTAACCTCCAAAATGTCATTGCATCCCCTGTCTGGTTGGACAAATGACGCCCCAGGCAGGTTGACCAGCCTAACGGATGAAAATACCCACCTTTAAATGAAATTACAAGTTTTCCAACTCTTCCCGACTCGGTTACATCATCCCTGAAAGGAAAATAAATAACACAACAGCCTTTCGGTTGTTATTGCACAGTGATTGTCACTCGCATCTCATGTTTTTTTCAGAGAGAATAACAGACGTTGGTTGTTATTCACATCCGCTACCATGTGAGAGTAGCGGGCCAATTTGACATTTATTGCATTCCTTGTCGGTGAATTTAAATTTGCATTTTGGCAGAACTGCTAACGGCGTTTTTTTCAAATATCCAGGAAAAAGGCTGGTGGGAGATGCCAGAAGAGTTTAGATAACTCTTTGTCTGAAATAATATAGGAGGTTGGACTAGAAGACCTCCAAGATCCCTCTGACTATGTTATTTTTATGCTTATTTGGCTGGAATCCCAACAATTAAAGGAAGAATACTCTAGCGTCCCTTGATCATATATCCATTAATAGGCGGGTGGGTACATAGGTGGGTGGGTGCGTGGGTGGGTGCGTGGGTGGGTGGATGGATAGATAGATAGATAGATAGATAGATAGATAGATAGATAGATAGATGATGGGTAATGATGAAGACAGATGATGATAGATGACAGACACAGAGAGAGAGAGAGAGATGGATGGATATGGATGGGCGGATGGATATATAGTAATTTGAGAGGGGATAGATGGATGGATACATATAGTAGCTTGATAGTCTTTTCTTCTATGGGAGAGAGGGGGGATAGATGATAGATAGATAGATAGATAGATAGATAGATAGATAGATAGATAGATAGATAGATAGATAGATAGATTAGACAGATTAGATAGAAGATAGATAGATGAAAGATAAATAATAGATAGATAGAAAGATAAATGATACAGATAGATAGATAGATAGAAAGATAAATGATAGATAAATTATAGATAGATAGATAAATGATACTGTAGATAGATAGATAGAAAGATAAATGATAGATAGATAGATAGGTGATAGATATAAATAGATGATAATGATGAAAATAGATGATGATAGCTAATAGACAGAGATGATGTAGGTAGGTAGATAGATAGTTTTTATAACCGCTCAATTCATGTCAAGGCCGTCCGCGAACACAACAAAACGACACGCTTTTGTGCACGCCAATCCGGTCGGACCCGTCGGGCAGGTTCTTTCTTCCCCCGGTTGCGAAGTGGAGCTTTTATCAACGAAGCCTCTGGCCTCACCTTGGCGTAAAAGCAGCCAAATCCCAAATTCTATTCTATTCTATATTCTATTCTATATTCTATTCTATATTCTATTCTATATTCTATTCTATATTCTATTCTATATTCTATTCTATATTCTATTCTATATTCTATTCTATATTCTATTCTATATTCTATTCTATATTCTATTCTATATTCTATTCTATATTCTATTCTATTCCATTCTTTCTATTCTATTCTATATTCTATTCCTCTATTCCAGGGGTAGGCCAAGTTGGCTCTTCTATGAGGTGTGGACTTCAACTCCCAGAATTCCTCAGTTAGCATGATAGGCTCAGGAATTCTGGGAGTTGAAGTCCACAAGTCTTAGAAGAGCCAACTTGGCCTACCCCTACTCTACTCTATTCTATTCTATTCCCTATTCTATTATTTTCTCCATTCTATTCTCTATTCAATTCAATTCAATTATCTATTCTATTCTCTTCCTCATGCGCAGTACTAAGAAAACAAAATGGCAGCACCACAGCTGGCGCCAAATCACCTCAGGAGCCTGGCAGGCCTAAGTCGCTGCCAATTCCAGCGACTCAGGCTGCCAAGTTATTACCAGTTCTATAGAACCAGTCTGAACCTACCTCTGCCAGGATTGGCTTCGCAAACTCACCTCAAACTGGGTTCGATCCTCAGTTGCCAAGCGGCTGGGTGTGTCCCCACCGCCGAGCCACAAACCCAGGTTTACGAGCTGCCGAGAGAACGCAGCCAAACCATTTAGGGTGTGTGTTTGTGTTGTTTGTGGAAACAAATGTTTGGAAAAGTCGATTTTAAGGCTGGCATCAGGCCGGAGGGTGGAGTTGGGCTGAGGGGAGATTTTTTTTCCTCAGAAACCGGGATCTGTTTTCGGCTACGGGGAGATTTTTGGCAGAAGGATCCTTGTAATTTGGCTGGCAAACTGTCTTCACACGCCCAGCGAATAGATTTAGCAGGTGCTGCTCCGCCAGAGCAGAAAAACAAGCCTTTCCCCCTTTTCCTTGCCTCTCTGAGGACTAGCTCCTTGGTTGGCCCTGACAAGTTGGTCTGCATTGTACGCAAATCAATCGTCCAGCTCGGTGAGAACCGAGAACATTTTTGTCATCGTTCTTTCTGAACATTGAGAACATCAAGTTTTAAACTTTGGTAGTTTTTAAGTTGCAGTGAACGACAACTCCCAGAATTCCCGAGCCTGCTTTCATGGACTGCAAGTCCCATTTTCCCCAGCCAGCTAGGAATTCTGGAAGTTGAAGTCCAATCTATTTTTTAAAAAAATATATATTTTGAGTTTTCAACTTTACAAACAAACATAAGGACAAAGAATAACAATAGGACAAACACATATAACAAAACAAAACAAAACGGTATAATGTAAGTAATACAATAACGCACACAAAAAAGCATGTAACATTATTAACTGCTGACATTGTTAACACTGCCCTATAGGAAGGTTCGAAAGAGAATCGCTCCCCTAGCATGGTCAAATGCACTCTGTCCATGCTCAGAGACCATTTTTTTCCATTTTAACGTGTACTGTATATAATTCTTCCATATGGAAATGTTCTTTTATCTTCCCGGATAGCTTAAACCAGTGTTTCCCAACCTTGGCAACTTGAAGATATTTGGACTTCAACTCCCAGAATTCCCCAGCCAGCGAATGCTGGCTGGGGAATTCTGGGAGTTGAAGTCCAGATATCTTCAAGTTGCCAAGGTTGGGAAACACAGGCTTAAACCAATATTTCTCCCTTTGGAAACTTTATTTTTCTTTTTGTATTTTATTATTTGGATTCATGTGTCGCCCGTCTCCAAGGACAATAAATGTATTTATTATTTTTTAAATCTTTTCTTTAAAATAACTGTCGCAATAATTCTTTGAGCAACTCTGCATTGTTGCAGATAATCGTTCCATTTTTAAGCATAAACACATAATCTTGTTTCTTTCATCACTATTACAAACACCTTTGTATTTGCACATTTACACATTTCGGTCCTTTTTTTTAGCTGTTATTTCAAAGCTACCTCTTGATAGCTTTCCAACAGCTGGACTGCAACTCCCAGAATTCCCCAGGCCGCATGGAATTCTGGGAGTCGAAGTCTTCCTGTTTCACAGCCAAGATTGGGGGGGAAAACCTACCGGCTTCCAGGGATTTTTAAATCAAAATTTATTTTCTGTTTATTCCGTCTATATTGCAGCTAATTGGAATTGAGCTCTGGACTTTTCTTACAGCCATAGATGTTAATAACAGTTGCCGAAAATCGGGGTGGCGAAGGATTTCAAAGAAATTATTATTATGCCTGCAAAATTGTTATTGTTGTTCTCGGCGTTGAAGGCTGACATGAAAAAGCAATAAAATTTGAAAAACAACAGCAGTTCTGGGTAGAACACCACACCTATCCGCTCTCAATACCCCTCTGGGGAAAATTGCCCTCGGGGGTTTCCGTCGGTGGTACTTTATGGTTCTTTTTGACACAATTTTGACATGATGATAGACAGGAAGGAACCGAAAGGGCTTTAATTACTATTTCCCATTTTTTTGGCCGTGCTGTTTTTTTTTATTTTAAATTCCATTTCCCCCTCTCCATCCTTCTCCCCACCCTTAACACCTTGGTGTTTTCGTAGCTTAAATGCATGGGTCATTTGCATCATTTTGAAGCAATAAATTGAATCCTATTTTTCCTGTTTGTAAGAAATCTGTATTGGATGTGCATAAGTGCCACCCTCCCTGTCCTACCCCGCTTTTATTGTTACTTTTTACTTATGTTTATACAAACTACTACTACTATAATAATAATAATAATAATAATAATAATAATAATAATAATAATAATAATAATAATAAAGTGTTCGGAAACTTCAGATCGTGCAGAATGCAGCCGCGAGAGCAATCATGGGTTTTCCCAAAAATGCCCATGTAACACCAACACTCCGCAGTCTGCATTGGTTGCCAATCAATTTCCGGTCACAATTCAAAGTGTTGGTCATCACCTATAAAGCCCTTCATGGCACCGGACCAGGGTATCTACGAGACCGCCTTGTGCCGCACGAATCCCAGTGACCGGTTAGGTCCCACAGAGTTGGCCTTCTCCGGGTCCCGTCGACTAAACAATGTCGTTTGGCGGGGCCCAGGAGAAGAGCCTTCTCTGTGGCGGCCCCGACCCTCTGGAACCAACTCCCCCCAGATATCAGAGTTGCCCGCACCCTCCCTGCCTTTCGTAAGCTCCTCAAAACCCACCTCTGTCATCAGGCATGGGGGAATTGTGATATTCTCTTCCCCCTAGGCTTATAAAATTTATGCATGGTATGATTGGTTTTTCTTAAATTGGGGTTTTTTAAATAACTTTTAATATTAGATTTGTTTATATTGTCTTTTTTACTGTTGTTAGCCGCCCCGAGTCTGCGGAGAGGGGTGACATACAAATCAAATCAATCAATCAATCAATCAATCAATCAATAATAATGTATTAGATTTGTGTGCCGCCCCTCTCCGAGGACTCGGGGCGGATCACAACAACATAAACAGTGTACAAACCCAATGTACTATCCTGTACATGTTTGACAAATAAATTTATTTGTTTATTATTTATTTGTTTGCTTATTTGTTTTGTCAAGTACATATTGGTGTTATGCAAAGATATACTAATATTCATATACTGTACATGATATGGGTAAGAGAGAAGCATTAGGACAGGAGACGGAAGGCACTCTGGTGCACTTATGCACGCCCCTTACTGACGTCTTAGGAATCGGCAGAGGTCAACAGTGGGTAGTCTAAGAGTAAAGTTTTGGGGTTTAGGTGATGATACTACAGAGCCTGGTTGTGAGTTCCATGCATCAACTACTCGGTTAGTTGTATTTCCTGCAGTCGAGTTTAGAGCGGTTTCCTTTGGGTTTGTATCTGTTGTGTGCTCGTGTGTTGTTGTGGTTGAAGCTGAAGTAGGAAGGACGTTGCAGCAGATGATTTTGTGTGCTAAGCTTAGGTCGTGTTGAAGGCGACGTAGTTCTAAGCTTTCTTAACCTAGGATTGTAAGTCTAGTTGCGTAGGGGATTGTGTTGCGAGTGGAGGAGTGGAGGGCTCTTCTTGTAAAGTATCTCTGGACGTTTTCTAGAGTGTTTATGTCCGAAATGTGGTGTGGATTTCAGACAGATGAGCTGTATTCAAAGATTGGTCTGGCGAAAGTTTTGTATGCTCTGGTTAGTAGTGTGAGATTACCGGAGCAGAAGCTACATAGGATTAGTAAATTAACAACTCTTGAAGCCTTTTTGGCAATGTTGTTGCAGTGGGCTTTGGCACTTAGATATTCCAAGATCTTTTGCGGAGTGAGGGTTGTCTGTAAAGTCTTGTATCTGTTTTGTGCTCATGTGTTGTGGTGGTTGAATCTGAAGTAGTAAAGTAAATAAAATAAAAATAAAAATATCAAATCCAATAAATGCAAGCAAAAATCCAGCCGATCCTTCCATGCAAGGGGCCACTCCTAATTAAAATTAAGGCTCCTTTGGTTAGAGGTTGCAGCAGAGGGGTGGCCCATGGCAGGCCAGCATCACTCCAACTCCCATAATCCACTGCCCCAGCTGGCTGTGGACCATGGGAACTAGTCTAGCAGCTGAATTTGTGGGGGGGACTTTTTTGGGTATTAGATATTTTTTGTGTGTTGTTGCTATTATTGTTTTATTTTACTGTTTTCGTATTTATGACTGTTAGCCGCCCTGAGTCCTTTTTGGATATAGACATATAAATCCAATCAATCAATCAATCAATCTAGATAGATAGATAGTTGAAATAACTATCCCTTTTTCTCTTTTTCTCTAATCTTTTCTTTTCTACTTTCCCTTTATTTTCATTCCTTTCTTTTTTTAATATCATTTTATATATTGCCTATTTTGTGAGGTTTTTTAATGTATATATTTATATATACATTAATATATAATGTATAGATTGTCCATTTTGTGAGGTTTCTTAATGTATATATTTAATAAAGATTATTTAAAAAAAATAAATTAAACAAACAAAGCTACCTCATAGCAGCCTTTTCCCCCCTCCTCCGCTCGCCTATTTCCCTTTGATATCTTTAGTTCATAAAGTTATTTAAAAGTTATTAAAGTCAGAGAGCGAGAAAATACTGGAGGACAAGGCGCATGCGCGGGAGTAGAGCGTCGAAGCGGGGGGGAGCCGGCGGCGGCGGCGCGAGGCCTCCGGGGAAAACATCCAACCACCTTCCGGCAAGGCGTGGCTTGGCACGCTGATGACGTCAGGAGAGGCGTGGCCGGTATATAAGCGGCGGGCGGAGCGTGCTCCGCCTCATTTGCGCCGGAGCGTCGCGGCGGATGATGAATGTTCCGCGCGGCCTTTGCACGCTGGTGCAGCTGGCGGACGAGCAGCCGGTAAGCGCGGGCGGGTGAGCCGAGGAGGGGGGGGGGCGCAATGCAAGCTTAGTTTGCACCGTTACATTTCATTATTATCATTATTTTTTTGCAATTGCTGCTTTTGGGGCTTGCAAAGGGCTGAAATGGCCCCAAAGCAGCGCCTTGGGGGGGGGGGCATTTAATTTAATTTAATTGATTTATAAATTCCTTCCTGATTTTGGGCATGGGGGGGGGGGAGGAGAAAAAGTCCTGGGAAGTGACGTGCATCAGATAAGGAGGCAGAAACACCCAAAGCAAAGCATCTTTTGCAATAGAGATCTATAGATTTGCATGCATGGGGGGGGGGCTGTTGCAATAAGGACAGAGACCCATTGCAATGTGCACCCCAAAAAATAATAATCGGATTTTATTTTATTTTAAGGGCAGCGCCGGCTGCCACCTTTCCCTGGATTTATGAGCCTGCAGTGCAGCGTGGATAGCCGCCAAAGAGATCCTGGGTGTATCCAGGAGGGGGGGAATGGGTTACTTTTTCTTTTTATTTGGTTTTTTTCCTGGGGGAGGAAGCCCACTGGCCAGGCAGGGGCTCCAGGGGGCCCCTGACCATGTGCAGAGTTCCTCCTCCTAGGGAGGAGATATAGGGATTCCTACTTGAGTAGAGGGTTGGACTAGATGACCTACAAGGTCCCTTTCAACTCAAGCAAATAAATAAATAATAATAATAATAATGCTTTCTGTGAAGACTCCCACAAGTTCCCAGCCCTCAAGCTTCTCTGAGGTGGCTGTGACTTATGGGAGTTGGGATCTGAAGGGGCCGCAATCTGAATTTAGTTGGGGGAAAGATCAAAAGCAACATGAGAAAATATTATTTTACTGAAAGAGTAGTAGATGCGTGGAACAAACTTCCAGCAGACGTGGTAGATAAATCCACAGTAACTGAATGTAAACATGCCTGGGATAAACATAGATCCATCCTAAGATAAAATACAGAAAATAGTATAAGGGCAGACAAGATGGACCAAGATGGGCCATCAATCTTCTATGTTTCTATCTACCTATCTATATTTACTTAATTGATATTTATGGATAAGCATAGATATATAAACATTCAAATGTGTATAAATATCAATAAATATAGATAGATAGATACTTATTGATTACTTACTGATAATTATGGATAAACATAGATATATATATATATATATAGATACGAATGTGTATAAATATCACTAAGTAAATGTATATGTATTATTGATATTGCTACACACTCATATGTTTATATATCTATAGTTATCCATATATATATTTTATTCAATTATCCATCCGCTTACAACATGTTAGCAATAGCACTGTTTTAACAGAGCCAGCCTATTGCCCCCACAGATATATACACTGCTCAAAATAAATAAAGGGAACACTTAAATAACACAATATAACTCCAAGTAAATCAAACTTCTGTGAAATCAAACTGTCCAACACTGATTGACAGTCAATTTCACCTGCTGTTGTGCACATTCAACTTTGTACAGAACAAAGGATCCCATGAGAATATTTCATTCATTCAGATCTAGGATGTGTTATTTGAGTGTTTCCCTTTATTTTTCTTTTAGCAGTATATATACTGTACATACATACATACATACATACATACATACATATACTGTATATATATGTAATATTTGTGGATAAGTATAGATATATAAACATATGAGTGTGTAAAAATATCAATATATATATGAGGCCAAAATAAGGCTGAAATAGATCTATCCTAGTCTTCTATAATTTTCAAATTCAGCACACACATGTGACACACACATATATTTATATATATTTATTGATATTTCTACACACTCATATCCAGATAGATAGATAGATAGATAGATAGATAGATAGATAGATAGATAAGCAAATGGCTTGCTTTGTTTATCCATGTGTTTTTGTATACCCTTATACATTATGTATTTCATACTTATGTGTTTATCTGTTTTTGTGTGCCCTAACACGTTGTATCACACTACCTTGTTTCTATTCTCTATCTACTTGTACCAATTATTCTAAAAAAAAACCCCATGCTTTTTGGCTTTGGCACTAAACCTGATCATTGGTGATAATTCATCAATACCTCTGATTGATGGATGGATATATTTTTTTCTACTCTTCTCTATGCAAAAAGTTGTATTTCTCTCCCCACCCCCCAAAATTGCATCACGGTTCAGGATATTATTTAGGATATTATTCTTGGAATCTCCAAATTCTGCTCTTGGGACTTGTGCGTGAGGATGTTTATTTATTTACTTATCGTTTATTAATTGCATTTATATGCCGGCCAATTCCTTCCAGATTCTGGGTGGCGTTGAGACCCATTACGAAAACCCAGAAAAAACCAACCCAAAGACACAACTTTATTGCACGAAATCACGAAATTCTGGTTCTCTTTTTCCTTTTCAGTGTTGGGGGTCCTGGATCCCAATTAATCTGGATCCAGAATTTGGTGTGTGTGTGTTTGTTGTGTACATGGAAAAATGACCCGGATAAATTTGATTTTGGAGTTGTAAAATGAGGGGAAAAATTGGAATAAAGTGATGGATGCCTTACTGGGTTGGTTCAGCCATCCAGATCTCCATGGTAGGCAGAATGGGTAGGTGGATTGCAGCTGTCTTTTTTTACGTAACATCTGAGAATTTTTGTGTGTTTGTGTGTTTCCAGGCAGTGTGTGCAGAAAACTCCCTGGCTCAGTTTGCAAAATTGAGGAGTCCTTGTGGTTGAATGTTATTGAATTATTGACATACATATTGCCCTCCTTGGAAAGCCAAGGAATTTTTATTTATTTATATTCATAATTCATTTATCGTATCTTTTTCTCCCTGTAAAATAAAATAATTCATGAATAAACGAGACCTTATGGCAAAGTTGTTAAATGTAACCCAACACTATAAATTATAAAGATAGCTCTTTGGGTGCAGTATAAAAACCATTGATGTGTGTTAATTATATGTATTTTTTTTAAAAAAAAAATGTGTCTGTGGTTTAGGAAGTAAATTTAAGCATGCCTGGAATTATTTCAAAGGGGATTTAAAAAAATTTAAATAAATAAACATTCTTAAAAGACATTTTGTATTTAAAGTGATTCTGCCCCCTTTAGTATAAAATAGAACACCTCTAATATAAAAATAAACACATTTTTGTATTAAAGTTGGATTTCCCCCCCCTTGAATTGTTTCAAAGGGAATTAAAAATAAATAAATAAAGATGACAGTCTTAAAACACATTTTGTTATAAAGTTGGATTCTGCCCCCTTTAATATAAAATAAAACACCTTTAATATAAAAATAAACACATTTTTATATTAAAGGTGGAAAATTCCATCCCCCCCTGAATTGTTTCAAATGGGATTTTAAAAAGTAAATAAATAAAAATGACATTTTTAAAACAAATGTTGTATTAAAGTTGGATTCTGCCCCCCATGGATAAACACATTGATTGGATCTTATAAACCTTTCCTTTGTTTAATTTATCTTTTAAAATAATCAAGCGGTTTTGAAGCCAAATGCTAGATTGTGGCTCAAAAAACAGGCGAGGTTTTGCCATTTGTTTTTGCAACCAACCTTAGGAAAAAAAATTCTTTTAAAAGAGGATTGCAAACCAAGCAGGTATCTCGCCGTTTTACAAAGCCTGCCCTTAAATGGAAATTATACGGTTTGAGCGCCAGCCGAGGTGTCAAGTTGCAATCTTTGGAATTCAAGGACGAGAGGGGGAAAAAAAAACACCGCTGGGGAAAAAATAAAAGATAACAAAGGTGATTAATTCTGAAGCCGCTACCTCACCCGGTGAAACTCACAACCTTCTCCCCCACCCCAGAGGGAAAATAATGACATAATTTGGTGTTAGGATTAACGTTGGGGCGAGGCAGGATCCCAATTACAGCAAGTCCTCAATTTACGACCAGATTTTTTCCGTTGCTAAACGAGACAACGGTGAATCGTCTGGATTTTGTGACCCCTTTTTTTGGCTACCGTTGTTAAGCGGATGAGTTAAGTCAGGTGTTTGTTACGGGAATCTGGGCCCCCCGTGGACTTTGCCCGTCAGGTCGCAAAAGGGGGATCGCATGACCCCGGGCGGGTGTGTGTGCGTGACCGTTATAAGTCTGAGTCGATGGCCAAGGGGTCTGAATTTTGACTGCGAGCACGGGCTTACTGTGGCTGTTGTGTGAAAAATGGACATAACTCACTTTTTCGAGTGCCGTGGTCGCTTCGAACGTTACTAGGCGAACTGTCAGAAGTTGAGGACTCTCAATGTCTCTTCTCAAAGTAGAGAAAATATTACTACTATTACTACTAATAGTACTACTACTACTTCTTCCTCTTCTTCCTCCAGCTCTTCTTCCTTCCTCTTCTTTTCTTCCTCCTCTTCCTCCTCTTCCTCCACTTCTTCTTCCTTCCTCCTGTTCTTCCTTCCTCCTATTTTCTTCTCTTCCTCCTTCCTAATCTTTGTCCTCCTCCTCTTCTTCCACTTCTTCCTCCTCCTTTTCTTCCTCCTATTCCTCTTCTTCCTGCTCTTCTTTTCTTCCTCCTCTTCCTCCACTTGTTTCTTCTTCTTTTTCTTCCTTCCTCCTCTTTTCTTCTCTTCTTCCTTCCTATTCTTCTTCCTCCTCGTTCCTCTTCTTCCTCTTCTTTCTCCCCTCCTCCTCTTCCTCCTCTTCTTCCTCTTCTTCCTCTCTTTCCTTCCTCCTCTTCCTCCACTTTTTCTTCCTTCCTCTTCTTCCTTCCTCCTCTCTTCTTCTCATCTTCCTTCCTCTTCTTTCTCCTCTTCTTCCTCCTCCACCTCTTCTGCCTCTCCTCTTCCTCTTTTTCTTTCTCCTCTCCTCAGATTCCAAAATTGGCTTTTCTTTCCAAGCCTTGGGAGAAATCAGTCTGTCCGGGTTGATTAAATTTTCATCCCACGGGTAAGATAAGATTGCGGAATTCCGCCCCTCCTTAAAACCCCGAGCTGATAAGCATATCTGCTATAGTGTCATCTCCTGAAAATGCTGTGGGTGTTGATTTTTCTCTCGTCCCTCCTCCCCCCTCCTCCAATTTATTTTCCCCAGCCGTCTGCATTTTCCCACCCGGATTCTTGGAATATTTACGGGCTCGATTGCCTCCAACTTTATCCGCTACCTCCGAGTTGGCAAGAAAATTTTACTTTCTGTTTTTCTTCCTCTGTCCTTTCTAAGTTCAGTTTGCAATTAAACTTTCTAAATTTAATTTGCAATTCAAATTTCTAAATTCAATGGCAAAGTTTAATTCCTCTTCCTGTTTTTTTCCTCGACTCTCAAAGTTAAAAACAAACAAACAATAGACCTTTGAGCATACGCAGAGTATTTGCTCTTGTCTCCTGCCTGATGCTCAAATCCTGCTTGAAAATAAAGGAATTTATGGGGCACCTGGTCCAATAACATCGAGCTGTTTTTATAGACGTAAGAAAAACTTTCTTGAACAAGAAAAATCTGAATAATCCACCTCATTACAGGCCAGAATAATTAGCTGTAATTAGGAGACCAGAAAAAAAAAAAAAGAATGAAGTGATGAGTTAAGGCTTTCAACAACATTGGGTAGAAGTTATTATTATTATTTTTTTAATATGCGCCTTCTCTCAGCCCAGACGTTCAACCTGGGGATCTTAAAATTATAGTTGTTATCTCGCAAAATAAACCCGTTTTCCCCGGTTGTGAAAAGGTTGCAAAAATATATAGCCTGTCGTCCTCCTCCCTAAATTTTGGAATTTTTTTAGCTGCCCTCTTGTTAACGAAGACAAATCACAAAGATCACCCGGTCCTCGGTTTATGACGGTTCCTTTAGCCACCGTTCCAAGTTACGACGGCGCTGGGGAAAATAAAAAGCAAGTTACAACTGCCACGGTCTCCTCACGGTCGTGCGATTATAATTCAGACCCTTGGCAGCTGATAATATAATGGCATAACGGAAATTTTAGTAATACAGTGGTACCTCTACTTACAAAGTTAATTCGTTCTGTGACCAGGTGCTTAAATGGAAAAGTTTGTAAGAAGAAGCCATTTTCCCCATAGGAATCAATGTAAAAGCCAATAAGGCATGCGATTGGGGAAACCACAGGGAGGGTGGAGGCCCTCTTTTCCTCCCAGGAGATTCCTAGAGAGGCCCCACAGAGGCTTCTCCCCATCTTTTTCGGCCCTCTTTCCTCCCGGGCGATTCCTAGAGAGACCTCCCGGAGGCTTCTCCCCGCCTTTTCCGGCCCTCTTTCCTCCCAGGAGAGTCCTAGAGAGGCCCCACGGAGGTTTCTCCCCACCTTTTTCGGCCCTCTTTTCTCCTAGGAGATTCCTAGAGAGGCCCCACGGAGGCTTCTCCCTGCCTTTTCCAGCCCTCTTTCCTTCCAGGAAATTCCTAGAGAGCCCCCACGGAGGCTTCTCCCCGCCTTTTCCGGCCCTCTTTCCTCCCAGGAGATTCCTAGAGAGGCCCCACGGAGGCTTCTCCCCGCCTTTTCCGGTTACAGTTTCGGAGACTCTGGTTTGTAAGTGGGAAATGGTTCTTGAGTAGAGGCAAAAAAATCTTGAACACCAGGTTCTTATCTAGAAAAGTTCATAAGTAGAGGCATTCCTAGGTAGATAAAAGCAAATAGCCAATAGAAATTTTGATAGCTAATAGGGTTTTCAATTTGAATCAGAACAGAAAACAATATTTGAAGTCCAGGCAATAAAATTAGAAAAAACAGGTATCACAAGAAATAATGCGTACCAAAGTAAAATAGATATAAATTAAGAATTTTGTGATTGGTATTACATGGTATTGTATTGAGATTTGAAGGTATGTGATTTTGTGTGTTTGCAAGGGTGGAGGAAAAAATGAAAAAAAAAATATTCCAAAAAGAAAGAGAATATTTTCAAATATGGGATTTGTTTTTTTAAAAAATGGTTGGATAATAGAAGTGGAAATTAGGAGATGGGAAAGCTTTGTTACGTAAGCAACTGACTCAAGACAATAGACTGTTCACGAAGCACATATACTGTATATGTTAATTGAAAATGTATAAATAAACATGTATATATATAAAAGGAAATCTTGTGGGACACATGTGAGCGATTGGCTTGTAGGCATCACGTTCTTATTTTCAATGGATAAAATTTCCACACTGGCCACTGAACATATGAATGAAGCGTCTGGTCTCCAAATTAATTTTGACTTGATGGACCAATCTCCTGAGCCATCCAGAGGTCATCCCATATTTCTTTTAATCTCTGAAGACCTCGGACTCTGGACTGGCTGGTTGATGGGTAAATATTCTTAAGAAAACCATAAAGTTTTCCCAAGAATATTATTTATTGTTTGACTCAACAAACTTATTGTCTGACTTCAAAGGCTGTTGCGTTTCTTGCTTTTGTGGTCCTTGCCATCTCCCGTCATTCAAGGTTTTCAAAGGTAAACCTTGTATAAGGTCTCTTGCCAGGTTGGGCTAGAAGACCTCCAAGGGTCCCTTCCACTTCTATGATTCTACGTAGTGTTGCAACCGTGAATTTTTCTGCTCCGGGTTTGGAGCAAAGGAACCGTTCTCATATCTCCTAGACTTGATTAATTTTACTTTGGACTTCCTACCTACTCTCTGGACTTGTTTATTCAATCCATCACATTTATTGTTGATCAATCGACCAGTGGAATAGCTCGCCTTCAGAAATTGATGGGTGCTCCATATTCCTGGTGGCTTTCCAAAGCAGACTGGACGACCATAAAGTACTTAAGCGGGGTTCGACTAGAAGACCTCCAAAGGTCCTGTCCACCTTGTAGTACCGTATTTTTCAGAGTATAAGTATTTATATAAGAATTAGTAGTCTGCTAACCCTAGAATGGATCAGATTAGATGTAGCCAGGGAAAGACAAGAGAAAGGAAGTAGAAACTTAGAAGATTGACGGCAGAAAAAGACTTCATGGTCCATCTCGTCTGCCCTTATACTATTTCCTGTATTTTATCTTACTATGTTTATCCCAGGCATGTTTAAATTCAGTTCCTGTAGATTTACCAAACACGTCTGCTGGAAGTTTGTTCTCATACTGATGACATTAAGAAAACAGCAATCTACATATCAGAAATAATGTAATAACAAAAAATGCTTCTACATCAGAAACTTTATGTGATGGAACAAAATTAAGCATATAAGCATATTTTTTGCAATCGGCACATCAGACTCCATAAAACAGACACATAGCAACATTGGTTTTAACTAATTCTTTTTAATATTAGATTTGTATTATATTGTTATTGTTGTGAGCCGCCCCGAGTCTTCGGAGAGGGGCGGCATACAAATCTAATAAATTATTATTATTATTATTACTATTATCATCATCATCATTATTATTACTATATTAGTGTTGATGATTTTTTTGTGTTCACCAATGCTCTGAAAAATGCGGTATTCTATGTACTATGCTCGTGTGGGTCCAGTTAAGATAACTTTTATTGTCACTTTTGGCCGGCACGATGGCAGTTTGTGAAAAAAAACCAGGGTTTTGATCTACCTTACGTTGACCTTCTCTCCATCCTTCTAACTAATTTTAATTCAGTGTACTTCTATGCCTCCTAACGCTTTTGTGATTCTTTCCGGAACACCACGAGACAAAATAATCTAATTGTGTTGACTTAATGTGTTCTTGGATGCGGTTGGTTTTTCGTCCTCCGGCATCCGGCCAAAAATATTTCTTACCAAAACGGAGCCGATGGGCTTTCGGCAAAAGGTCAGATGAGGAACAGGGGGGGGGGGGAAGGACTTCCTTTAAACACGGAAAACAGCCCAGCTATCGAATAGCCTCCTCCTCCTCCTCCGAATTTATTGTCGTTGATCCCATCGTGAGTTGCTAAGGGTAGATTGTTTTGACAGCTCTGTTGGAAAGTTGTCTTGCCAGTTTTCGGAAGAGCGAGATTGCAACCCTGGCTAGCACAACAGCCAAAGGGTGTGTATGTGTGTGTGTGTGTGAAGGGAATTCTGGAATGCTCCTTGTGTTTTTTTCGGGGGGGGGGCGCACCATTGTGAAGGCCCTATTTGCAATCGGTCAGTCGTATCTCCTTTGTCAATGCCGGGTTCGTCCACTTGCATTGGATTGGCGACCTAAGCTTGGAAAAGTTAGAATAGTGAGAAGAATAATTTGTTCAAAAGAGTTTTGTGGGTACCGAGGGGTGTCTGTTGGTATGTTTCTGGTGGGAATGGATAGGGTAGATTTTCACGAGAGAGAGAAGGAAGAAAAAGAAAGGAAGAAAAAAGAAGACAGAGAAAGGAAGGGAAGATAGGAATTTTCTTAAACCACATCAAAAGTTGGTTGAAATAGGCTCAGAAAATATACTGCTTGAAAAAATAAAGGGAGCACTTAAACAACACAATATGTGTATGCTGCCCCGAGTTTTCGAAGGGCAGCATACAAATCTAATAAATAATAACAACAACAACAATAATAATAATAATAATAATAATAATGTAAACCAAACTTCTGTGGAATCAAACTGTCCACTTAGGAAGCAACACTGATTGACCATCAGTTTCACCTGCTGTTGTGCACATTCAACTTTGTACAGAATAAAGTATTCAATGAGAATATTTCATTCATTCAGATCTAGGATGGGTTCTTTGAGTAGTGTTCCCTTTATTATTATTTTTGAGCAGTATATATGTTCGATAGGTGACTTCAGTGGCATAATAGATAATGATAACGATTGTAAAAAATGCAAATTAAAATATTTTAAAAATGATAGAAAAAGAAATAGAGGAAGGAGAATAGAAGAGGGGATGAAGGAAGAGAAGGAAGAAATAAAGAAAGGGGGAGTGAGGGAGGAAGGAAGAAAAGAAAGAGGAAGAAAGGAAAGGAAGGAGGAAGAAAGGAGAGAGAGAGAGAGAAGGAAGAAATAGAGAAAGGGGGGAGGGAGGAAGGAAGAGAAGAAAAGAGAGAGGAAGAAAGGAAAGAGAGAGAAGGAAGGAAGGAAGGAAAGGAAGAAAAAGAAGGAAATAAAAAAGATTTTTCTTGAACTACATCAAAAATCGGCTCTGAAAATATATCTGATAAACGACTTCAATGGCGTAATAGATAATGATAAGGATTGTAAAAATGCAAATAGAAATTTTTAAAGAAAAAGAAATAAAGGAAGAAAAGTAATGGAGGAAGGAAGGAAGAGAGAAAGGGGGAATGAAGGAGGAAGGAGAAGAAAGGAAAAGGAAGAGGAAGAAAGGAGAGAGAAGGGAGGAAGAAAAAGAGAAAGGAAGGAAAAAGAGAAAGGAAGGAAAAGTAATAGAGGAGGGGAGGAAGGAAGAAATAGAGAAAGGGGGAGTGAAGGAGGAAGGGAGAGAAGAAAGGAACGAGGAAGGAAAGGAAGCAGGACAAAAGGAAGGAAGAGAGAAAGAAAGAGGGACATCCAATTTTTCTCAGGGAACTCATAAATCGTTTTCTCCAGTATTTGCATTTCAACTCGGTTTCTCGGACGACAAAACTCATCCTGATCCTCAAAAGTTACACACACACAAACACACGTTTCCAGGCTAAAGTCCGTAAGTGGTTTCCAAGCAGAAAGGAATTTTAATGAAACTTCGGACTCGCTTGCTGGGTGGGGAACTCCATAAAAGTTTAGCCGAAGAATCACTGCTAGTTTCGACCTTCGGCGGAGGAAAAGAAACCAGGCATTAGTGGTTAAGCCACAAACCCGCTTCTCGTATTTTGATCTCCATGGTTAACCCTCAAACGGGGCTTACATTGAGTCAATCCCTGGTGAATTTGAGCCTGCAGGCTGCATAATTTTCTAGGGGGATGGGGTGGGATTTCATGTTGACCACAAACCATTAGGCTTCGAGTGGAATAATACCTTTTTTTTCTTTTTCCCCAAACTGCTTTTTATTTTATTTTATTTTTTATTAATTTTTTTAAAGATAAGACAATAGAAAATATAAACAAACATAGAAGATATATAGGGGTTTGTTTTTGGATACCGAGGGGTGTCTGTTGGAGGCATCTTTGGTAGGTTGCTTTACCTAACTTCTTCCTCCCTCCTTCTTGTTGTTCTTGTTATTGTTCTTCTTCTTCTTCTCCTCCTCCTCCTCCTCCTCCTCCTCTTCCTTTTCCTCCTCCTTTTTCCTTCTCTTCCTCCTTGTTCTTCTCCTTTTCTTCCTCCTCCTCCTCTCTTCTCCTTCTCTTCCTCCTCCCCCTTCTTGTCTCTTCCTCCTTTCTTTCTCCCCTCCTCCTCCTCCTTTCTTCCCCTTCTTCTCCTCTCTTCTTCTCCTCCTTTTTCTCCTCCTCCTTTTTCTCCTCCTCCTCCTTCTCGTCCCTTCTTGTTCTTCTCCTCCTCCTCTCTTCTCCTTCTCTTCCTCCTTTCCTTCTTGTCTCCTCCTTTCTCTCCCCCCTCCTCCCCTTCTTCTTCTCCTCCTCCTCTTCCCTTCTTCTCCTCCTCCTCCTCCTCCTTTCTTTCCCTCCTTCTCCCCCTCTCTTCTTCTTCTTTCTTTTCTTTTTCTTTCTCTTTTTCCTCTTCTTTTTCTTCTTTCTCTTTCTTCTTCTCCTCCTCCTCCTTCTCCTCCTCCTCCTTGCAACCGGCTCCCACACCTCCAACGTGGCAGGCTGCCGATGGGAGTGACTCACCTGTACCTGCCAGATCTTGGCCGGCTGCCTTTTCCACTACCATATCCAGCAAAGGTTGCGGTCTCCCACGTGTTCACTTTTATTTGTTTGCCTGATGGCTTCTGGAGATACGGAGGTGGTGACGCCATTCGGGAAGGTGACATCCAGGGGGAAGGGGGGTGTTTCCTTTTACCTTTTCCTACCGGTGCACATTGCGGCATCTCACACGCGTGTGTGTCTGTTCTCTTGCACAATTTCACTTCTGTGCATGCTCAGAGAACCAGAAAATTGCCAGAGTGGAACAGCTGATAAATTACCTCCCAAAAAACTTCTTATATTCCGAAAAATACGATAAGATAAATATGAATATATTTGCATGAGCCCAACCGTGCTAACCGCCTCCCTTTCCTATCTCTCTCCTTATGGTGACTTCTTCAGGACAGCGTCAAAGTGTTAAGGCTGACCCTTCAGAATGACCTGCCGGGCGACCGGCCGGACCAAATAAAGCAAAAGGTGAGCACCGAACAGCCCTGTGAAGTAGTCCGTCCCCCGTTTCTGCAACATTTGTTCTTCTTTTTTGCGGAAAAATGTTGTCAGGGGGGAAAGGCCCAGGATTCTTCTGTCTGAATTAAGGTCGTCCAAACTGGGTCCCTATAAGACTGGTGGACTTCAGCTCCCAGAATTCTTCAGGCCGGGAGGGAATTCTGGGAGTTGAAGTCCACGATTCTTAAAAGGGGCTGAGGTTGGACGCTATAGGTCTAAACAAAATCAGGAGGAGTTTTTTGATCGCTCCGACTTCTGGAGGGCGGGAAAGGGGTGTATTTGGGGGTCTTTGCTGGCTTTGAACCCCCCTCCTCTTAACTCTGTCTCTTACTTTCCGCAGCCGGTGGGAAGAGCTTTCGCCATGGTGGCCAACCGACCCTCCAGCAGCCACGGCCTGGCGTCCGAATGTGTCAAATCTAATGAAGGGGACGAGGAAATAATTAAGGTGAGGGGCTTAAACACGCCAGACCTAAAACTTTCTTCCCTTCCTTTCGACCTTGTTGGCTGCTCAGAGTTGTCTGAATGCAGCTGCAAGAGCAATCATGGGCTTTCCCAAATATGCCCATGTTACACCAACACTCCGCAGTCTGCATTGGTTGCCAATCAGTTTCCGGTCTCAATTCAAAGTGTTGGTTATGACCTATAAAGCCCTTCATGGCATCGGACCAGGTTATCTCCGGGACCGCCTTCTGCCGCATGAATCCCAGCGACCAGTTAGGTCCCACAGAATTTGCCTTCTCCGGGTCCCGTTGACGAAACCATGTCATTTGGCGGGACCCAGGGGAAGAGCCTTCTCTGTGGCGGCCCCGGCCCTCTGGAACCAACTCCCCCCAGAGATTAGAACTGCCCCCACCCTCCTTGCCTTTCGTAAGCAACTTAAAACCCACCTCTGCCGCCAGGCATGAGGGAATTGAGATCCTCTTTCCCCCTAGGCCTTTACAATTCTATGCATGGTATGTAAGTATGCATGTATGTTTGGTTTCTATATTAATGGATTTTTAATCATTTCTAATGTCAGATTACTATTGTACACCGTTTTATTGTCGCTGTTAGCTGCTTCGAGTCTCCGGAGAGGAGCGGCATACAAATCCAATAAATAAATAAATAAATAAACGCTGACATAAATTTAATAGATCAGCCAATAAATGTAATAGATCGATAAAAGGGGAATACAATGGTACCTCTACCTACAAACGCCTCTACATACGAACTTTTCTAAATAAGAACCTGGTATTCAAGATTTTTTTTGCCTCTTCTCAAGAACCATGTTCCACTTACAAACCTGAGTCTCCGAAACTGCGTGCGACTCGGGGCGGCCTCAATCCCATTAATTTGAATTAATAGTCTAAAAAGACACTCGTTCCCATTCAATCGACTTACAATTTAAAAGCAAACAAACACACACACACACGCAGGAAGAAAGCAAAATTTTAATCTCCCATTTTTTTTTGGCTTCCTTCCTAACTTCAAGCCGGCTCTGGAGTTTCACCTTCGTCCTGCCAAAGAGACAATTTATGTCAGGAACATTTTGTGTTTGTTGAGAGGCCCGCGGTGCTGTTTCGTTCGCAGAACCGGTGCAGCCTGCTTTTTTAGGCTGCTCGGTGTGTGTGTGTGTGTGTATGTCTGTCTTTGCGTGTGTGTGTGTGTTTTTTTCCCCAAGCTCCCTGCCTCCCGTTTCCTAATCCCAGTTTTTTCGTGCACCGTTGTGGCAAAAATCGGTCTTGCCCAGCTTTGGAGCCCCCATCTCTCCTCTCTGTCTCTCTTACAAGCGGGTGTTGTTGTGGTTTCTCTTGTGACTCAGGTGTACCTCAAAGCCCGGGCCGAAGACAAGGCGAAGCACGAAAACGGGGGCCTTCCGCTGACAAGCGACAGCTGTCATCCGCCTGAGGTGATTGACGCCTTTCGACACGGGGAGAGGCCAAGCTGGCGTTCGAGGGTGGTGGGAAATCTAAACCTCTCTTCTCCTTGGCTGCTCGGACCAGATTTTTCAATTTTTTTTCTGTCCTCCTAGTTAATTAAAAAATAAAATAAAATTTATCTCGCCCTGATTTGAGAGACGGAGCTTTGATCAGAACAAAACAGAATAAGAGGAAGGGACCTCAGAGGTCTTCTAGTCCTCATCAAACAGGAGACGCTATCCCATCTCCAACAAAGCACTATCCAGGCTCTTCTGAAAACACCTCCATATTTGAGTCATCCACGACGTCCTAGTGGCAAGCTGTTCCACTGGTTAATTGTTCTCTGATGGTTAGCGACTTTGCTCCTGGATTCCAGGTCATTGCTTCTCTCTTTGATTAGTTTCCATCCATTTTTTGATTAGTTTCCGCCCCTCACTTCTTTTGCAAAAATTATGATTGGCATTTTGGGTGCGCCAATCAAATCTTGTTGGAAAAACTTCCTCTTTTGTGCTTTGCAGGCAGCCTTAAAATTTTGCATTGAAATACCAGTTAATTGACTTTCCCCAAGGAAGGGAGACATTTGAGGCCCCCCTAAAATCATTTATTTTTCCTTTCATTCTTTCTTGTTTCTTTCCTTTTCTTTCTTTCTTTCTTTCTTTCTTTCTTTCTTTCTTTCTTTCTTTCTTTCTTTCTTTCTCTTTCTTTCTATTTTTCTTTCCTTTTCTTTCTTTTCCTTTTTTCTTTCCTTTTCTGTCTTTCTTTCTTTCTTTCTTTCTTTCTCCTTTCTCTTTCCCCACCCCCTTCTCTTTCTTTCTCTTACATAAACGTGCAACCCGATATTTAAAGTTCATATACATTTGTGTTGGTCCTTTTCTGTACTCCTTTCCCATTCATTCTCAGTAAAGATTATACACTGCTCAAAAAAAATAAAATAAAGGGAGCACTTAAAAAACAGAATATAATTCCAAGTCAATCAAACTTCTGTGGAATCAAACTTTCCCCTTAGGAAGCAACCACTGATTGACAGTCAATTTCACCTGCCGTTGTGCAAATAGAATATTCAATGAGGATATTTCATTCATTTTGATCTAGGACGTGTTCTTTGAGTGTTCCCTTTAATTTTTTGAGCAGTATATATATATGTATGTATGCATGTATGCTTGTATGCATGTATGTATGTATGTATGTAGATTGTTCTGAGTTTGGGTTTTGCCCCATGTAATATTTTGAGTGTCTATGCGACGTTTTGGTGAAATCACATTCACCATCATCAGGCTGAAGTTGTAAGCTTCGTGCTGCTGTAAATATAGTTATATAACTATATTTACATTTATATAATTATATTTACAGCAGCACGAAGCTTACAACTTCAGCCTGATGATGGTGAATGTGATTTCACCAAAACGTCGCATAGACACTCAAAATATTAAATATTACAAATTATTCAAAATATTACACGGGGCAAAACCCGAAGTCAGAACAGTCTACATACATATACCCATGAAAATCTACGAAAGCATATTATATATATATATAATTAATTGGGGTGTGGGAGGTTTTTTTGGGGGGGGGGCACAAAAAGACAGATTTTTGCCCGCCTTCCAAAATCTCCCTACGTTCGACAGCCTAAGTTGAGTCGCCAAAATTTCCAGATTTGCCCAGAAAAAGGATTATTTATTTTTTTTCCCCCTGGCTTGGCAGGAGATTTTTTTTTGCGTCTCCCTGGCACCAAAACCCATCTAGCTTATCCAGCGGATTCACTCTTCGCCCAGCCGTGCCCAGATGTTAGGTTGGCTGGCACAACTTTGTTGACTTTTTCTCTTCTGCGTTCCTTGGCATAGCCGCTGTACTGCGCCCCCCGGAAAGGACTTCGGGAATTGTAGAGGTGGGAGGTGAAAGGAGGGGTCCCCTCGCCGTGTCTCCTTTCCCGCCCCGTTTTTTTCCCAAGAGGAATGGATTGGTGTCCACGGCACCACGCTTTTAACCGTGTTTTAATTTTTTTTCTTCCTCCGTTCCTGATAACGCAGTTCCCTCCCGGTAAATCGAACGGCTTCCAGCCTCTTCGGACCGTGACGTACCGCACCGTATCCATCACCCAGGTCAGTGCCCGGATGTTTTAAAATTTCCGTCTACTGTACTTGGCTTTCGCCTGTTTTTATTCTTAATATTCTGTGCATGGTTTTTAAGGTTATTGGTCCCCCAAATGATAAGTAATGTGTACTTATATCTGATTTTTGTAATATTGGATGGTATATACGTGTGAATTTGTGTAAGGTGGAGAAAAAAAAAAGAAAAAAAATTGCCCAGGTGCCCAGATTCCATTCCGCAAGAGATTATGGGATTGTTAAAAGAAGATGCTTGTTGTAAGTCAAGGTACTACCTGTAAAATGGTCCCTCTACCTAAGGACGCCTCTACTTACGAACTTTTCTAGATAGGAACCGGGTGTTCAAGATTTTTTTTGCCTCTTCTCAAGCGTTTTCCACTTACAAACCCGTGCCTCTGAAGCTGTAACTGGAAAAGGCGGGGAGAAGCCTCCGTGAGGCCTCTCTAGGAATCTCCTGGGAGGAAACAAGTCCGGAAAAGGCGGGGAGAAACCTCTATGGGGCCTCTATAGGAGTCTCCTGGGAGGAAACAGGGCAAAAAAAGGCTTGGAGAAGCCTCCGTGGGGCCTCTCTAGGAATCTCCTGGGAGGAAACCGGTCTGGAAAAGGTGGGGAGAAGCCTCCGTGGGGCCTCTCTAGGAATCTCCTGGGAGGAAACAGGTCCGGAAAATGCGGGGAGAAGCCTCCATGGAGCCTCTCTAGGAATCTCCTGGGAGGAAACAGGGCCGGAAAAGGCAGGGAGAAGCCTCCGTGGGGCCTCTCTAGGAATCTCCTGGGAGGAAACAGGGCCTCCACCCTCCCCATGGGTTCCCCAATCGCACACATTATTTGCTTTTACATTGATTCCTATGGGAGAAATTGCTTCTTCTTGCAAACTTTTCCACTTAAGAACCTGGTCACGGAACGAATGAAGTTCTTAAGTAGCGGGACCATTGTACTTAATAACACTGGTGTTATTCAAATGGGTATTAAAACCTCTTTCGGAGCCAGTGGGGTCCTTGTCCCCCGGGATTAAACCCCCTTCTCTGCGCTTAGGACGAACCCACCTATCCCACCGAGGACATCTCCATCATGCGCGAGACCACCAAGAGGCTCTTTTCAAAGCTCCAGGAGGCCGAGAAGAGGCACCAGTCCGACCGCGCGGCCTATGAGGTAGGTGAATGGAATTCATAATAATAATAATAATAATAATAATAATAATAATAATAATAATAATAGTTGGAAGGGGCCATTGAGATCCTCTAGTCCAACCCCTGCTTAGGCAGAAAAACAGCCCCCTCGTTGTCCTGGGTTTGTAACTGGGCAGGAAGAGTATTAAATCTGGGGTTTAAAAAAAAAAATCTCTTGTGGTCAGACGTCCATCTCGCATTATCGGAGGGAAGCGGAACATTCGGGCGTCGCCCTCCGGAAAGCCGAAACGGAGCTGGAAATGAAGGACCTTAAATTGGAGGAATTGCAACGGCTGCTCACAGGGATGGAGAAGGTAAGAGACTCCTTCTCCCTCTCTCTTTTTCCTTCCCTTTCTCCTTCCATCTTCCTTCCTTCTCTCCCCTCCTTTCTTCCTTCCTTCTCTCCTTCCTTCCTTCCACTCTCTTCTTCCTTCCCTTTCTCCTTCCAATCTTCCTTCCTTTCTCTTTTTCCTTCCTTTTCTCTTTCCCATCTCTCTCCCTTCCTTCTCTCCTTCCTTCCTCTCTCCTTTTCCTTCCAATCTTCCTTCCTTCCTTTCTTCCTCTCTCTCTTTTTCCTTCCAATCTCTCTCTTTCCAATCTCTCTCCCTTCTTCCTTCTCTCCTTCCTTCCTCTCTCTCTTTTTCCTTCCCTTTCTCCTTCCAACTTCCTTCCTTCCTTTCTTCTCTCCCTTCCTTCCTTCCTTCTCTCCTTCATTCTTTCCTCTCTCTTTTTCCTTCCCTTTCTCTTTCCAATCTCTCTTCCTTCTCTCCTTCCTTCCTCTCTCGCTTCTTCCTTCCCTTTCTCCTTCCAATCTTCCTTCTCTCCCTTCATTCCTTCCTCTCTCTTTTTCCTTCCTTTTCTCTTTCCAATCTCTCTCCCTTCCTTCTCTCCTTCCTTCCTCTCTCTTTTTCCTTCCAATCTCTCTCTTTCCAATGTCTTTCCCTTCCTTCTTCCTTCTCTCCTTCCTTCCTTCCTCTCTCTTTTTCCTTCCCTTTCTCCTTCCAACTTCCTTCCTTCCTTCCTTCTCTCCTTCCTTCCTTCCTCTCTTTTTCCTTCCCCTTCTCTTTCCAATCTCTCTTCCTTCTCTCCTTCCTTCCTCTCTCTTTTTCCTTCCCTTTCTCCTTGCTGGATTACTCGGGGAGCAAAACAGGTCCGTTTTGGGTGCCTCCGGAACCCCTGAACAGGATAAGCCGGGGGTGGGACGGACACCAAGTTTCTCCTGCCTTCCGACTCGCCCTTGCCCTCCGTCCCTCCTCACCTTCCTCTTCCTCCTCCTCCTCCTCCCTCCAGGAACACCAAACCCTCTTGCAAAAGGTCCGAGATGGCGAAATGCAGTTGGAAGACCTACGGAGCTCGGAGAAGGACAAGGCAGCCGAGCAGGAGAGGTGAGGCCGCCGCGGAGGCTGCGACGGTCCCGAAACACACACACACACACACAAACACACACACACAGCGCCCTGCTTCCCTCCGCTGACAAAAAAAATGAAATTGGCTGTCAATCAGTGTTGCTTCCTAAGTGGACAGTTTGATTTCACAGAAGTTGGATTGACTTGGAGTTATATTCTGTTGGTTAAGTGTTCCCTTCATTTTTTTTTATTTTTTGAGCAGTGTCTCGACACATCTCAAAAAAATAAAGGAAAAATGTAAACAACAGAATATTTATTTATTTATTCCAAGTCAATCCAACTTCTGTGAAATCAAACTGTCCATTTAGGAAGCAACACTGATTGACAGCCAATCTCACCTGCTGTTGTGCACATTCAACTTTTGTACAGAACAAAGGATTCGGTGAGAATATTTCATCCATTCAGACCCAGGGTTGGGTTCTTTGAGGGTCCCCTTCATTTTTTTTTGAGCAGTAAATATATATTTATGTATAAAAAAAACTATGCATGGTATGTTAGTATGTATGATTGGTTTCTAAATTGGGGTTTTAAATTAACTTAAATATTAGATTTGTTTACATTGTATTATTATTGCTGTGAGCCGCCCCGAGTCTGCGGCATACAAATCTGATTAATAAATAAATTAAATAAATAAATAAATATATAAACATGTAATGTGTGTCTATAAAGAAATGTTAACAAACTGGGGTTTTTTGAACAGTTCCATAGATTTGTAAGACTCAAATAAGATGTGAACTTGATGACTAGCGATTAAACGTAAAGATTATTGTAATGTTGTGATATTCAATGGAGAAAAGCTATATTTTAAGAGATTTTTGAATATATAAACATAGGAATATAAAAGATTGACGGCAGAAAAAAACCTCCTGGTCCATCTCGTCTGCCCTTCTAATAGGATGGATCTATGTTTATGCCAGGCAGGTTTACATTCAGTTCCTGTGGATTCTTCCTTCTTTCTTTCCTTCCTTCCTTCCTTCCTTCCTTCCTTCCTTCCTTCCTTCCTTCCTTCCTTCCTCATTCATAGAAACCTAGAAGATTGAGGGCAGAAAAAGACCTCCTGGTCCATCTAGTCTGCCCTTAGACTATTTCCTGTATATTTTATCTTAGGATGGATCTACAATATATTATATGTTTGTACAGTCCTTTTGTGAAAGAAAGAGAAGATTTATTTTATTTATTTATTATTTAGATTTGTATGCCGCCCCTCTCCGAAGACTCGGGGCGGCTCACAACAGAGTAGAACAAATCATAAATAATCCGAATAAGTTTAAAATATTTAAAGATTTAAAAAACCCCATATACTAACAGACACACACACAAGCACACCATGTATAAATTAAACATGCCCAGGGGGAGATGTTTCAATTCCCCCATGCCTGATGGCAAAGGTGGGTCTTAAGGAGTTTACGGAAGGCAGGAAGAGTAGGGGCAGTTCTAATCTCCGGGGGGGAGTTGGTTCCAGAGAGCCGGTGCCGCCACAGAGAAGGCTCTTCCCCTGGGACCCGCCAACCGACATTGTTTAGTTGACGGGACCCGGAGAAGGCCAACTCTGTGGGACCAAACCGGTCGCTGGGATTTGTGCGGCAGGAGGCGGTCTCGGAGATATTCTGGTCCAATGCCATGAAGGGCTTTAAAGGTCATAAGAGCCTCCACTGAAAGATTACAAAAGTAAAAAGAAAAAAAAATATTGTATATGTTGGATAATAAGCTTGATTTTACTTTTACACTGGAGGGGAAAAAAACTTTATGAGAAGAAAAAGAAATGGAACAAACGTAAGAAATTGGGCACAGATCTGTATTTAAAAATAGTGGAACTTCGGTTAGTGAACAATTCAGTTAGTGACCAAAAATTTTGCTAAAAATTTGCACTGGTTAGGGAACAAAATTTTGAATTGTCGTCGCAGGTCGGCCAAGTTAGAGAAGGAGGTGGCCGGTCTCCGAGAGAAGATCCACCACCTGGATGACATGCTGAAGAGTCAACAGCGCAAAGTCCGGCAGATGATTGAGCAGGTTGGTTGGTTGGTTGGTTGGTTGGTTGGTTGGTTGGTTGGTTGGTTGGTTCCTTCCTTCCTTCCTTCCTTCCTTCCTTCCTTCCTTCCTTCCTTCCTTCCTTCCTTCCTCTCTCCTTTTCTTCCCTTCCACCCTCCCCTTCTCCACCCCTTCTTACCTTCCTATTTCTTCCTTCCTCTCTTTTTCCTTACCTTTCTACCTCCAATTTTCCTTCCTTCCTTCCTTCCTTCCTCTCTCCTTTTCTTCCCTTCCACCCTCCCCTTCTCCACCCCTTCTTACCTTCCTATTTCTTCCTTCCTCTCCTTTTCCTTACCTTTCTCCCTCCAATTTTCCTCCCTCCCTCCCTCCCTCTCCTTGGACTACATGCTGAAGAGTCAACAGCACAAAGGCCGCCCGATGATCAAGCAGGTTGGTCCTGGCGGACCCTGGAATCTAGGGCAAGAGGGGGCTGTTGCCGGAGGAGCATCCGATTGAGGACGGACAGAGGGCGGAATCCGAACCCGGGTCTTTTTTTCTTCCCCCTTCAGCTGCAGAACTCCAAGATGGTGATCCAGTCGAAGGACGCCCTCATCCACGAGCTGAAGGAGCGGGTGGCGTACCTGGAGGCCGAGGTGAGGGGCCGGTTCTTGCTTTGCCACGCCCCACTAGCGGTGTGTGTGTGGGCGTGGGTGTTTTGGGGGAGAGGCAGGACTGGGTGGGTTGAGGGCTGTCCATTGGTGCTGCTGCATGCCCGGAACAGTGAGGACTAGAATCTTTTCTAAGGGCTTTGGATTGATTATTTATTCATCCATCCATCCATCATCTATTATTATTATTATTATTATCATCATCATCATCATCTATCTATCTATCTATGTACCTATCTTCTATTTATCTGTCTGTCTGTCTATCTACAGTATCTATTTACAGTATCTTGTCTATCATCTATTTATCATCATCATCTATCTACCAACCATCCATCCATCCATCCATCCATCCATCCATCCATCCATCCATCCATCCATCTATCTATCTATCTATCTATCTATCTATCTATCTATCTATCTATCTATCTACAGTATCTATCATCTATTTATCATCATCTATCTGCTAACCATCTTTCTGTCTCTGTCTGTCTATCTATCTGTCTATCTCTATATTTATCTTATCTATCTATCTATCTTATCTATCTATCTATCTATCTATCTATCATCTATTTATCAACATCATCTATCTATCAACCTCCTATCTACGTACCTACCTGTAGTGTTATGTATGGTATGTATTGTATTTTTTTAAAATAATGGGTTTTTTAAGATATTTTTTAAATATTAGATTTGTTTATTGTATACTGTTTTATTGTTGTTGTGAGCCGCCCTGAGTCTGCGGAGAGGGGCGGCATACACATCAAATGAATAAATAAATACATACATACATACATACATACATACATACATACATACATACATACATACCTATCTATCCCCATGGCATTTTTGCAAAGCTGTGCTCTGCTGTCCTCTGGTGGAATGTCTGAGAACCGTTGGAATCTAGGCACAAAGATTATTTATTTGGATGTACAGTATTTGTTTATTTCTATTTATTTATTTGGATTTGCTTATTGGGATTTATTTATTTGGATTGGCTTATTTATTTGGATTTGTTCATTTCTTTGTTTGGATTTATCTGCCGGGAATTTCCTCTCCTTTAAAATTCCTTTCCTCCTTCTTTCTCTTCCTCCACGGGAAAGAACCTAGAGATGCACGACCGCATGGAGCACCTGATCGAAAAGCAGGCCAATCCCGGGAGCTTCCACAGCCGGACCCGGTCCAAGTCGGAGACAGCCAGCAGGTGAGTCCTTGGGCCCGGCCCGGAGGCGAAGGGGGCTGGCATGAAAGGTTGCGGTGGGCTGCAGGCATTTTGGGACCCAGCTAGGTAACATCATCAAGACGAGGGAGGGCAGGGCTGCCTGCCTGGGTAAGCAGCTCCCAGCCTGCAAAGCTCCCTCTTCCTTGCCCTGATGGGGTTGCCTAGCTGGGTCATGAAACGTTGGAGCTCAGACGGCACCAAAGCTCTCAGAGACCGACGTAGAAACGTAGAAAACTACGACAGCTTTTCTCTATCTTCTTCCCCACTTCCTTCTTTCTTTCCTTCCTCTCTCCTTTTCTTTCCTTTCACCCTCTCCTTGTCCAATTCTTCCTTCCTTCCTTCCGTTCTTTTTCCTTCCCTTTCTCCTTCCAATTTTCCTTCCTTCTTTCCTTCCTTCCTTCCCTCCCTCCAATTTTCCTTCCTTCCTTCTTTCCTTCCTTCCCTTTCTCCCTCCAATTTTCCTTCCTTCCTTCCTTCCCTTTCTCCCTCCAATTTTCCTTCCTTCCTTCCTTCCCTCCCTTCCTCCCTCCCTCCCTCCTTCCTGTTAGATTGTTTAGGGAAAGTACATCATCCCCAAAACAAACTTAATACAGAGTAAGGTGTGAGCAGTGACAGCAATGGACTATTCAGGCCAATAAACCAGACTAGTAAATATAGAATATATATATATATATTATACACAGATAGACAGTGGAATAATCTATGTACAATCCAAATCACAAATATAACCCCAAATATCAAATACAAACCAGATAACATCAGCACACAGCTCTATACATAAACTATCAAAAATACTCCCCCAAACAGGAACTCTGTTAGCTCCCCCTTGTGGCCAACAGGCACACTTAAACATACATTCCTAGTTTATATGTATTGTGACCCAACATAGTAGCATACATGGTACTGGCCCTCCCTCCCTCCCCTACTCCAATTCTCCCTCCCTCCTTTCCTTCCTTCCTTCTTTCCTTCCTCTCTCTCTTCCTTCATTCCTCTCTTCCTCCCTCCCTCCTTTTCCTTCCCTTCCTCCCTCCCCTTCTCCATTTTTCCTTCTTTCATTTCCTTTCCTTCTATCCTTCCTTCATTTGTCTCCCCTCCCTCCCTCTCTTCCTTTCTTCCTTCCTCTCTCCTTTTCCTTACTTCCCTTCTCCAATTCTCCCTTCCGTCTTTCCTTCCCCTCCACTCCTTCCTCTTTTTCTTTCTTTCTTCCTTCCTTCCCTTCCTTCCATCCATATTTCTCTCTTTCCTCTCTCTTTTTCTCTTCCCTTCCTCCAATCCATCCATCCTTTTCTCCCTTCTCCTACTCTCCTTTCCTTCCTTCCTCTCACGCCTCTCTTTCTTTCTCCCCCCAGCAAAAGGTTCGCCAAACCCGTGGGGCCGAAACCTTTGCCCCTGATCCGAGTCCTGGAGACCTGAATGGGAGGATCGCGCCCACCCCTGACCCGCTGGATTTTGGCCGCTGCCTCTCGTCAATCGCTTCGCCCGCCCCCCCACGTCCCTCACTCTCTCCCGTATCCAAGAGAGGGTGTTGCCACCACCAAGAAGGCCTCTCCAGGCCCGAAAAGGCGGCGAATTTTTACCGGATGGAGGCGGAGGAAGAGGAAACGCATGACTGCAGAAGAAGATTTAGACGAGTGGATAAGCGGGTTCACTTTTTAGGAAACAAAGGACAGTGCCTTTTAAACTCTCCTCCCCCCACCCCCCCCTCAAATTCCCTAGCTTTGGTTCTTCTGAAAATTTATTTTGGGGCAGAAAGCGAAAAGGGAAAAAAAGGAGAATTAGTGGTGAATAAAGTTGAATGCAAAAAAATATTATATCCTCCTTTGCCTTCCCAGTATCTCCTCTTTCACCCTCCCATGCTCCCCCAAAATAAAATAAACCAAGCTGAGATCCCTGTTTTTCCAGGGAGATTGGATCGATTCCTGTAATTTAATTTAGAACCCCCTTTGTGTGTCTGTACATAATTTATCTATGAAATAAACGTAAAGACGGTGTTTAAAGAAGTGGCCTTTTTGTTTTTAAATTTTCCCTCCCTGTGTCTTTAAACCAGCGATTCTCAACTTTATTCTTTTTAAAAAAAAAAAAAATCTTTGTATTAATTATTTGCGTATAGAAAGCAAAGAAGAAATAATCAAATTTATTTTATTTATTTATTTATTAGATTTGTATGCAAATTGCAAATTATAATTACAAAATTACAATTACAAAATTACAATTACAAAAACATGCAAAAAGAAAAAAAGAGAAGGGGTGAAGAAGAGAAAGAAAGAGACAGGGTCAACTAATATGTTGGCTATTATTATTTACACAGCCTTTAAGCAGCTGTTTTTACATTTTATACATAGGGTTGTTTTTCTAGATCGTTCCTTTGAGTAGGATCATAAGATTAGATTTGACGTTTCTTGTAAGCAAAAGGTTGGCACTTTGATAAGGAGAAAAACATTTATTAATCCCTTCGAAGGCCGTTTACCACATTTGAAAGGTCAGCAATCTTAAACGATGCAGGAAATGGGTTTGCTCAGTCCCCTAGCTGGTTTAGCATTAACTTGGTTTGTCTTCACCTCCGGAGGGGATAAATCCAGGCTCATGGCACGAGTTTAAAAAAAGTTTCTGTGTATTCCAGAACCTTTAAGATGGGTTTATTCTGTAACTAGGTTTGCAGCTTTTGGAACCTGTTTTCCGCAGGGTTGCAAATTATTATTATTATTATTATTATTATTGCTGTTATTAATAATAATAATTTTTGATCTAGTACAATCAGAAACCGGGTCAGGTTAGGAGCCATTTTCAAAGAAGCTGAGACGAATGCAGAGGGAGTAATTATATCTGTAATTATCTGTAAATATCTGTAATTATAGAATTATGTATTGAACTGACACCTTCCTCCTAATAACAATTTTATACACATTTTTTAAAAAACTGCTTGGGGAATTCTGGGAGTTGAAGTTACTCATCTTGAAAGTCCCCAAAGTTTTGGGGACTTTTGGAGGGGAAGGATCGACTTTCCAACCCAAGCTGCCATCAAGGGCCACCCTGCAAAGCAAGGCTCTGCAGTAGCCCAACCTCAAGGTTTTGCAAACTCAAGCAGAGCTCCCCAATGAGGGAAGGGAACGTAATGCATTTTTTACTTAAATGCGGATTCAATTTTCTACACCATATTGTCCAAAAGGTGCTTTTTAATCTCCCTCGGAGCCGCCCCCCCTTTTCAAGAATGCTCAGGACCTTTTTTTTTTGGAGGACGTTTCGCTCCTCCTCCCAGGAGCTTCCTCCATTCTACCATCAGAACTTGAGAAACCTTGTATATAGGCATCTACGTAATGCGGCGGGCGCAAGGACCGCGCGGGATACCCTCCCTTGCCTAAGCCGCGCGCGCGCCTGCGCCCTGGCCTCGCGGCGCTGCGGCGGTGCGACGCATGCGCCCCTCGAAGGAGGAAGCGGTGGGGGGGGGAGAGCGGTAGTAGCCTGGGCCGGCTCCGGAAGCCGGGGAAGGCAGAGTGGAAGGGTGGGGGCGTGGCCGGTCGCGTGACTGCGGCCGGCGGCAGCTGCGCCTGCGCGTAGCGTGCCCTCTCATCAGAACGGCAACGGCGGCGGCGGTGGCGGCGGCGTCGCCAAGATGGCGGAGGAGGCGGGCGAGGGGCTGCCGCGCTCGGTGCTGCCGGGCCCGCTGAGGGGCGGCGGGGGAGGCGGGGGGGTCCCGGCGTGCTCTTCCCCCCCGGCGCCGCCGCCCCTCGCCCCCCCCGGCGCCGCCCCGCTGCTGCCCCCCGCCAACGCCAACGCCGCCCCCCTGCCTGCCGGGCCCGCGCGTGGTGCGCATCGTCAAGTCCGAGTCCGGCTACGGCTTCAACGTGCGCGGGCAGGTCAGCGAGGGCGGGCAGCTGCGCAGCATCAACGGGGAGCTCTACGCGCCGCTCCAGCACGTCAGCGCCGTCCTGGGCGGAGGGGCCGCCGAGCGCGCCGGGGTCCGCAAGGGAGACCGCATCCTCGAGGTGTGAGTAGACTACACAGCCCATGCGGCCCCCCCCGCCTGCAAGCCTTAGCCTCCCCGCCAGGCCTGGCCCAGAAGGAGGGAAGGACTACAGAGCCCATGCTTTCCCCCCCCCGCCTGCAAGCCTTAGCCGGAGGAGGGAAAGGACGACAGAGCCCATGCTCCCTGCCTGCAAGGGGCGTGCCCTCCCCGCCAGCCTTAGCCTCCCTGCCACGCCTGGCCCAGGAGGAGGGAAGGACTACAGAGCCCACCGTCCCCCGTCCCCCCGCTTGCAAGGGGCGTGCCCCCCCAGCATCCCTAGCCGGAGGAGAGGAGGACGACATTGCCCATCTTTCCAGGAGTTCTCCATCCCATCATCCTTACTCTCCCCACCAGTCCCGGCCCCGAAAGAGGGAAAGGACTACAGAGCCCATCTTCCCCACCTGCAAGGGGCGTGTCTCTCCCAGCATCCTTGGCCATAGGGGAGGACTACAGAAGCCATCTTCCCAGGATGTGCCCTTCCAATCGGTCTTAGTTCTCCCCACCGGTCCTGGCCCAGAAGGAGGGGAAGGACTACACAGCCCATGCTCGCCGCTTGCAAGGGGCATGCCCCTCTCAGCATCCCTAGCCAGAGGAGTGGAGGACTACACAGCCCATATTAACCATCTTCAAGGGGAGTGCCCCTCCCATGGTCTTCAGTCTCCCCACCAGTCCTGGCCTGGAAGGAGGGGAGGACTACAGAACCCATCTTTGCAGGATGTGCCTTCCATCTGCCTTAGCCTCCCCACCAGTCATGGCCCAGAAGGAGGGAAAGGACTACAGAGTCCCTCCTCCCTGCCTTCAAGGGGCATGCTCCTCCCAGCATTCCTAGCTGGAGGAGGGGAGGATTACAGAACCCATCTTCCCCATCTTCACAAGATGTGCCACTTTCATGGCCCTTAGCCTCCTCCTGGCTCAGAAGGAGGGGAAGGACTGCAGAGCCCATCCTCCCGCCCTGGCCCCCAAGGTGGGAGCAACTACAGAACCCATCTTCCCAGGATCCCATCATCCTTATCCTCCAGCCCTGGCCCAGGAGGAGGGAGCGACTGCAGAGTCCATCCTTCTTGGAACCCTAAACCATCATGCGTGGTCCCCCATCCGTCTTCGTCCAGAACTACAATTCCCATCTTCCGCCTCCCCCATCGTCCAGAGCCTCCCCATCAACCTTGTCCCAGAAGGACTACAATCTCCATTCTCCCCACCTCTAGGGGCCTTGCCCTTCCCATCATCCACAGTCTATCCATCCCAGCAAAGGAGTAATACAGCACCCATCAGCCCCACCTTCACGGGATGTGCTCCTCCCATCCTCCTGCCCCAGAATAGGGTGAGGACTCCAGCACCCATCCCACCTCTGTCCTCTCGGAAAGCATGGACTTCCCCTCCCATGGTTCCCAGCCCGGGTACCATACTTCTCCCTTCCTGGTATCCAGAGAGTGGCATCCTGAAAGGAGTGGAGGGACTCTGTATCCCATCATCCCCTGCCTGGGGGGGGCTGAGTCTGACCCCCATTTTATAACCTTGCACCCTCCACAGCAATCCTATCCCATCATCCCCACTTCCAGGGGTAGGCAAAGTTGGCTCTTCTATGACTTGTGGACTCCGACTCCCAGGATTCCTGAGTCAATCATGCTAGCTCGGCAATTCTGGGAATTGAAGTCCCAGCCTTTCCTGCCCAGGATAATTCAGAGGGGCCCATTGGGGGGGGATCTCTCTGCTCTTCTCAGACTCCCCCTCCCCAAACAGAATGGACGGCCCCATTTTAAACCCCAATTTAAGGGGTAGGCCAAGTTGGCTCTTCTATGACATGTGGACTTCAACTCCCAGAATTCCTGAGCTAGCACGATTGGCTCAGGAATTCTGGGAGTTGAAGTCCACAACTCAGAAGAGCCAGCTTTGCCTAAACTAAACCCATTGATGGGAACTACAACTCCCATTAAACCCAGTGAAAAGCCATCCCGGGACTTGAACCCCCACCCTAGTCGAGGGGTTTTAAGAGGGGAGCGCAACTCCCATCCTCCACAGCCAACAGGGGCGGGAACCTTCTCTTCTGAAGCCGGTGGATGCCGTGACCTATGACCCTCCACTCACCTTCTGCGGAGATAGACTTTGTAGTCCATCCACATAGCTGGTGAATGCCTTGACCTACAATCTCCCTCACCTTCTGTCGAGATAGGCTTTGTAGTCCATCCACACAGCTGGTGGATGCCTTGACCAATCATCCCCCACCCACCCACATTCTGCAGAGATAGGCTTTGTAGTCCATCCACGCAGCCGGTGAATGTCTTGACCTACCACCACCACCCATACACCTGCCGAGATAGGCTTTGTAGTCCATCTATGTAGCTGGCGAATGCATTTACCTATGACCCTCCACCTACCTTCTATCAAGATAGGCTTTGTAGTCCATCAACACAGCCGGTGAATGCCTTGACCTACCCCCCACACACCTGCAGAGATAGGCTTTGTAGTCCACCCACACAGCTGGTGGATGCCTTGACCAATCATCCCCCACCCACCCACATTCTGCAGAGATAGGCTTTGTAGTCCATCCACGCAGCCGGTGAATGTCTTGACCTACCACCACCACCCATACACCTGCCGAGATAGGCTTTGTAGTCCATCTATGTAGCTGGCGAATGCATTTACCTATGACCCTCCACCTACCTTCTATCAAGATAGGCTTTGTAGTCCATCAACACAGCCGGTGAATGCCTTGACCTACCCCCCCCCCCACACCTTCTGCAGAGATAGGCTTTGTAGTCCACCCACACAGCTGGTGGATGCCTTGACCAATCATCCCCCACCCACCCACATTCTGCAGAGATAGGCTTTGTAGTCCATCCACGCAGCCGGTGAATGCCTTGACCTACCCCCCCCCCCACACCTGCCGAGATAGGCTTTGTAGTCCATCTATGGAGCTGGCGAATGCATTTACCTATGACCCTCCACACACCTTCTATCAAGATAGGCTTTGTAGTCCATCCACACAGCTGGTGGATGCCTTGACCTACCACCACCCCACCCAACCACCTTCTGCAGAGATAGGCTTTGTAGTCCATCCCCGCTGCTCCTTATTTTAAAAGGGTGTGTGTGAGAGAGCTTTTGGGGTGGGGCCGGTCTGAGGGTGATAATGATTTCTGCTGTTGGTCTTTTCATTGAAGAGCAGAGGGAAAAAGGACTTTAAAGAGACTTTTCTCTATAAAACACTCACATATTTTAGAGGGGAGGGGATTTTTAGCACAATAATATTATTTATTATGGCTGGCAATGCCCTGTTTGCAAGATCCGTTTTCCCCCCTTTTCTTCTTTCCACCCCCTAAGCGGAATTATTTAGCACGAAGGTCCACGGGGCTGCTATCTGGTCAGTCTGGGATTACAACTCCCATAAACCTTTGCCCAGCCCTCCTGTCAATCCTTCCATGTGACCGGAAATTGAATTGTGACCGGAAATTGATCGGCAACCAATGCAGACTGCGGAGTGTTGGTGTAACATGGGCATATTTGGGAAAGCCCATGATTGCTCTCACAGCTGCATTCTGCACGATCTGAAGTTTCCGAACACTTTTCAAAGGTAGCCCCATGTAGAGAGCGTTACAGTAGTCGAACCTCGAGGTTTAGTTTCAAAGCGGGGAAAAATCAGCACATAAAAAGCCAAAGTCAGTAAAGCAGTCATGAAACACACCAAACGATCAGATAACCCTCCACAATGGCCAAACCCACAGGCTGCTCTTTATAGCAGCCTCACTAATGACCACAGCCCCACCCAACCACAGGTGGCCTCATTTTCTTTGATAATAATCTCTCAGTTGTTGCTGCCTATGCATCGCTCTCCGCATGCGTGGCTGTATCATTCACTCTTATTCCGAATCCAAGGAGGAGCTAGATAATTGATCTCCTCCTGAGCTGTCTGCCCCACTCTCCTCCTCCCTGTCACTCATGTCTTCTTGGTCAGAGGAGCCTTCATCAGCAGATTCCACCGGGGGGGGGGGGGGGAAACAGGCCTGCAGCATGTGGATGTCTCCCCCACATCCACAGTCCTTGGGGCAGGAGCTGGGCCAGAGCTAACCACAACAGGTAATTATAATAAACCTTCAACAAACTTTAAGTAGAGTTAACGTAGCAATGAATCCGACTTAGTACAAAATAGAACAATATTATTATATACAGATAGGCAAAAAACCAGTAGAAGTTACACAGTCCAATATCATACACACATAATCCTAATAGTGGACATAAGATTTGTATTTGTCTCACTTAGCGACATAAATCTGGGGCTCCATTGTGGGGTCATAAGTTGAGGACTCCGTGTGGTTCAGTTCTTCAGCAATTGGAGCCTTTTTCCTTTTGGAAGCACGAATGTATAAATTTTACAATTTATTTATTTATTATTTATTATGTATTTATTATTTGCTATTTGCTATTTATTTATTATGTATTAATTATGTATTATTTATTATTATGTATTTATTGTTTACTATGTATTTATTATGTATTATTTGTTTATTATTTATTATGCACTATTATGTGTTTATTATTATGTGTTTATTATTTATTATTTATTTTGCATTTTAAAAATTATTTATTTTACAATTTTTCGTGCAATTCTATTTATGCCATTTCCTAAAGTCTTTTAACTCTCGCAGACTTCAACTCCCATAAATCCCAGGCTCCAGGAATGCTGGGAGTTGGAGTCCACGGGGGGCTTCCTGCTCCGAACACATTTTAAAACCACTTTGGCATTGTTTTTAATGGGATAAAGGGGCAAAACGTTTGAGAGCCTCCCTTTCTAGGAATGGGAGGACCTCAACTCTGTGCTCCTTTTTTTTTTTGCAAGCCCCAGAGGCTTCTGGGTGTTGTAGGCATTGCAGTTTACACATACAGTACATACATTCCCGTTGCAGCCAGACTTCTGCGGGGGTGGGGGTGGGCTGTCACATGCCGTTTATTCAGAGCCCTGCGTGAGGGAGGGAGGAAGCCCAGCTAAGGAGGAAGAGACTGACTCAGTTTTCTTCCTGTTTTTTGGTTTTGTTTTGAGACCAGTGGGATGTGCCAGGGCTGAGTAGTGGTGGCACCGCCTGAGTAGGGGGCTGAAGGCCAAGTAGGTCCCCCAGCTCAGTCATCATCTGTCTCTCCTCTTCCTCTCTCTCTCTCTCTCTCTCTCTCTCTCTCTCTCTCTCATCTATTTATTTATCTATCTCTCCAATCCATTCATCTATGTATCTATGTATCATAGAAACATAGAAGATTGACGACAGAAAAAGACCTCATGGTCCATCTAGTCTGCCCTTATACTATTTCCTGTATTTTATCTTAGGATGGATCTATGTTTATCCCAGGCATGTTTACATTTCAGTTCCTGTGGATTCACCAACCACGTCTGCTGGAAGTTTGTTCCAAGCATCTACCACTCTTTCAGTCAAATCATATTTTCTCACGTTGCTTCTGATCTTTCCCCCAACTGACCTCAGATTGTGGCCCCTTGTTCTTGGGTTCACTTTCCTATTAAAATCACTTCCCTCCTGAACCTTATTTAACCCTTTAACATATTTAAATGTTTCGATCATGTCCCCCCTTTTCCTTCTGTCCTCCAGACTCTACAGATGGAGTTCATGAAGTCTTTCCTGATAAGTTCTATGCTTAAGACCTTCCACTGTTTTTGTAGCCCGTCTTTGGACCCATTCAATTTGATCCATCTCTTTTTGTAGGTGAGGTCTCCAGAACTGGACACAGTATTATTCCAAATGGGGTCTCACCAGCACTCTATACAGCGGGATCACAATCTCCTTCTTCCTGCTTGTGATACTCTATGCAGCCAAGCCTTCTACTCGCTTTCCCTACCACCTGACTGCACTGTTCACCCATTTGGAGACGGTCAGAAATCACGACCCCTCAATCCTTCTCTTCTGACGTTTTCGCTAACACAGAATTGCCAATACAACGCTCAGATTGAGGATTCCTTTTCCCCGTGCATTATTTTAAATTTGGAAACATTCAACTGCAGTTTCCATTGCTTTGACCATTTATCTAGTAAAGCTAAATCATTTACCATATTACAGATGCCTCCAGGAATATCAACCCTATTGCACACTTTAGAGTCATCTGCAAATAACCTAACAGGTCACTCACAATACAATACTCAGATGGAGGAGTCCTTTTCCCCAAGGACATCATTCTTCCCTTCTCTCCACCCCCAGGAATGGCGTCAACGTGGAAGGGGCCACCCACAAGCAGGTGGTGGACCTGATCCGGGCCGGTGAGAAGGAGCTGATCCTGACGGTCTTGTCGGTACCCCCCGCACGAGGCCGACAGCCTGGACCCCGGCGACGACTCCCTGGGCCAGTCCTTCTATGACTACACGGAGAAGCAGGCTGTGCCCATCTCCATCCCCACCTACAAGCACGTGGAGCAGAACGGCGAGAAGTTTGTGGTGAGCACTCGTTCGGTTGTACGACTTTGGCTCGACGAAAGCTTCCCAGCACAGCGTCGCAACAGAGGATGCCTTTTATTGAAGCAGAAATCGTGCCGTTTTTAAAAGCCTTGTTCAATCACACCTCCCAGCCTCCCCTCTCCTCCATGGAACAACATTGATTCTGCACACCCCATTTCCCACAATCCTTTGTCTTTATATTGCCTGGACGTGAGGTCACACCTCAAAGAGGCTAAGGCTGTAAGCCTAATACCTTTTGCTCTGTAACTCCTATCGCCTTCGGAGCAATCTTCTATAGTGAGAGTCAATCCAGAGATTGGATTGAGAGACTGGACAGCCATTTGTCCAGTATGCTAGTTCGCCTCTCTATTGTGGGTTTATTTATGTGTGTGTGTGTGTGTGTGTGTGTGTGTGTGTATATCAAGAATTGTCCTAAAAATGCGAGTTCCGGGTATAGTTACAAATGAACGTGCGACAGCCATCACGATCTCTGGAATGTTTGAAATTGATTAAAAACCACTAAAAATTACTAAGATTTTCGTCAGTCCCTACTGACTTCATCAGAGTATTAAAATCCCCATTAAGATGTAAATATTGAAATAATCAATAAAAATTATGGCAAAAAAAAAGCCCCTTTGAAGAAATGCTTGCTTTTAATACTCTGGGATTTTAATACTGACACAGTCAGTAGGGACTGACGAAAGCTTAGTAATTTTTAGTCGTTTTATATAAATTTTAAATGTTTTGGAGATCGTGATGGCTATCCATCTACCCATCCATCCATCCATCCATCAATTTATCTGTCTATCCATCCATCCATCCATCCATCCAACTATCTATCTATCATTTCTCTTTTTCTAGGTGTACAACGTTTACATGGCGGGCCGGCAGCTGTGTTCGAAACGTTACCGCGAGTTTGCCATCTTGCACCATAACCTGAAACGGGAGTTTGCCAATTTTACTTTCCCTCGCCTGCCCGGCAAATGGCCCTTCTCCCTGTCGGAGCAGCAGCTGGACGCCAGGAGGCGGGGCCTAGAGGAGTACCTAGAGAAGGGTAGGTGGGGAACGGGTGGGGCGCCCCTTCTTCCTTCAGTGCACCATGGGCCATGCTGTTCTGACCTATACTTTCTGATTCAATGAAATGGCCCTAATGGCGCCTCGCAAACCTCATTTGATTTGTTAACGGCTGATAATTATAGTCATTAGCAGCCGGTTGTAAGTCCAAACGATGTGAAACAAGTCCACGTAAAGCAGCTATAGCGCTCGCAAACCTTGCTCTTCTTTGGCAAACTGCCAAAGACCAATTTGCAGGAAGAAACCAGCGAGTTCAAACAGGAGCAAAAACTGAGCCTAGAGTTGCAATGGCGAGAGCAATAGATGAAGCGAGTTGCTCCCTGCAACAAGCTCTGCTTTCTCCCTTCCAGTGTGCTCCATTCGGGTGATCGGGGAGAGTGACGTCATGCAAGAATTCCTCTCGGAATCGGACGAGGTAGGTCGGGCGGGGCAGGCAGGCTGGGGGAGGACAAAGGGGCTTCCCCCCCCAAGAGAAAATGGTTCATCCGGGCTCTTTCTCCCCCCAGAACTTCAATGGGGTGTCGGACGTGGAGCTCCGCGTGGCCCTTCCAGATATCACGACTGTGACTGTCCGGGTGAAGAAGAACAGCACCACCGACCAGGTCTACCAGGTAGGGGAGGGTCTCCGGGGAGGGGGGATTCTCAGGGGCTTTAGAGGAATTGGGGGCGCAGGAGGGAAGCTCCTAAGAGAAGATTTGGCTCCTTGGAAGGGTTTTGGCTTCTCAAAATGTTATGGTTGTTAAAATGCATTTCCTTCCACCTCTCTCTCCCTCCCTCCCTCCCTTCCTTTTTCTTCCCCTGCCCGTCCCTTTCTTTTTCTTTTTCCTCCCTTTCTTCCTTTCCCTCCCTTTTTAATTTTCTCCCTCCCTCCCTGTCCAGGCTGTTGCTTCCAAGGTGGGGATGGACAGCACCACCGCCAACTACTTTGCCTTGTTTGAAGTGATCAACCATTCTTTCGGTAAGGAGCGTTGAAATTCCGCACCCATTTTACACTTGGGGAGGGGAGGGAAACGGAACGAGGACCCTCGTCTCTAACCTTCCCCACCACGTCAAAACAAACAAACTTCCAGCAGATGTGGTTGGCCAATCCACAGGAACTGAATTGAAACACACCTGGGATAAACCTAGATCCACCCTGAGATAAAATACAGGAAATAGTATAAGGGCAGACTAGGAAGAGAAAGAAGGAAGGAAGAGAAAGAAGAAAGGAAGGAAGAAATGAAAGAAAGAGAAGGAAGGAAGGAAGAGAAGGATGAAAGGAAGGAAGAGAAAGAAGAAAGGAAGGAAAGAAGGAAGGAAGGATCCACAGGAACTGAATGTAAACATGCCTGAGATAAACACAGATCCACCCTGAGATAAAATACAGGAAATAGTCTAAGGGCAGACGAGATGGACCAGGAGGTCTTTTTCTCCCGTCAATCTTCTATGTTCCTAACCCTGTTTCTCTTCCTCCCCCCCACCCCCAGTGAGGAAACTGGCGCCCAACGAGTTCCCCCACAAGCTCTACGTCCAGAATTACACCTCGGCCGTCCCGGGAACTTGCCTGACGATCCGAAAGTGGCTCTTCACGACCGAGGAAGAGGTCCTCCTGAATGATAACGATTTGGCCGTCACCTACTTCTTCCACCAGGTGGGACCCCCCTTCAGGTGACCCTCGGCTTTTCCCCCCTCCACCCACTCCCCTGTCTCTTCTTCGCAGGGCGCGAGTTGTCCTCTCGGTGTCCTGGGCCAGGCAGCTGAAGGCTACGGTCTGATTTGAGAAGCCTTCCATGACTTAGCCATGGCTTCCTTTTCAAGAAGCACATAACCTACGGCCATATTTTATCACGCAGTTTGTCCGAGTGCAGTTTCTCCTGGAAGGGACGTGTCCAACACACCGATGGACTAACTGCAGATTCCAAACCCCTTTCCCTCCACTTCTTCCTTTCGTTTGATCGTCCTTCTATATTTTGGATCTGTTTTGATAACTCATCACTATCTGACAGGGAAAACCCCTTTCTGTAGTGTTCTGCCGGCGTTACAGGTTAATGAGTCCAAACAGACACACACACACACACAAGATAGAAGGCAAATAAATGTTCTTTATCAACAGAAGAGAAGAAAAAACTCCCTTTTAAACTTCAGAGGGATTTCTTGTAGCAACAAGGCACAGTTGGAATACAATACAAGAACGAAGTCCAGTTATTAACTCGGTAGCTGTGAAATTGGGTCACGGATACTGTTGTCCGAACAGTGATAAACACTCACAATGAAGTACAATCCAAAGTCCAGGAATCCAATCACAGTCTTGAATACAATCAGGAAACAAACAATTCACCTTGACGAATGACGATCAGATAATCTGCGAGTCTGTGGAGAGGGGAGGCATACAAATTTAATTAATTAATTAATAATAATAATAATCATCATCATCATCTTCCACAACGGCCAAGCCAGCACGTTGCTATTTTATCAGCAGCTCTAATTACTGGAGCCCCACCCAAACACAGGTGGCCTCTCTTATCTCCTGTAATATGTCTTAAGTTGTTCTCTCCTATGCATAACTACGCATGGGTGGCTCAGTCATACGTTCCTCCTCTGAATCCAAAGAAGATAAGGAAGATTGGTCTCCTCCTGGGCTGTCAGCCAAGCCCCCCTCTTCCATCAACCCCCCACTTCCTTCGTCGGAGGATACTTCGCTGGCAGACTCTGTCGGGAGATGTTTCCCCCCACATCCACCTCCACATTCCTTGGGGGAGGAGCTGGGCCAGAGCTAACCAAAATAGATAGTAACGTCCGCCCCCCCCCTAAATCACCGTCCCCTTCACTCCCGTCTCCAGATAACCTCCCTAACCCAGGATAAACTAAGGCACTTGGTTCGTCATCTTCAGAATCAATAGATTTCCTGAGGCTGACAGGGATCACTCATGGGGGGAGTCGAGTGTTGTTCGGGGATCCGGGCAGGAGGGCACGAGGAGTGGACGAGCGAGGAAGCAAAACGGCATTTCGAGTTGGGGCCCTCTTGGGCGAGTGCCGTTGAACAGGTGCAATTGAAAGTTTTATGACCAGTGTATTTGTGGGACCACCTGCTACTTCATAGTTCTTTTGCTTCCCACCCCACCCACCCAGGCGGTCGACGACGTGAAAAAAGGCTACATCAAAGCCGAGGAGAAGTCCTACCAGCTGCAGAAGCTTGTCGAGCAGAGGAAAATGGTCATGGTAAGTAAGGCCACCTCCACTTCTGGAGATTCTGGGTCAGCCACGTCATGGTTGTCCCGAAAGGCAACTGGATTTTCTCATTTTTCTTCGAAGAGGTCTCGCTCCTCAACCAGGAGGCTTCCTCAGGTTGTGGCGGAATGTCGGCGAACGGAAGGATTTCTATTCCTTACAGTCCTCTGGTCGTTGGCGCTCGGGGGTCACCCGAGGCCGCTTAGGGGTCACCCGGCAACTGGATTCAGGTAATCCTGAGGGCTCAAGCGTCCACGAGGTCTCCGAGAGAGCGCCAACGACCAGAGGATTACAAGGAATAGAAATCCTTCCGTTCCCCATCATTCCGTCCGAACCTGAGGAAGCCTCTTGGATGAGGAGCGAGACCTCTTCAAGGAAAAAAACAAAGTCCATTTTGCCTTCTTGGGGAAAAAAAAAACCACCTTTGGAACTTTGAATAGGAAGCGTTGAAAGTTATGGGCTCTGGGCATCTCCAGATTCCCGGCAACCATCATCCATGTGAGAATAAGGGTTATTGAGGCAGAAATCATGGTTTGAAAGCTTCGTTCAAGCACATACCTCCCCCGTTTTGCATCTCTTCCATTGAACAACGTTGAATCTCCACACCCTATTTCCCACAATCCTTTGCCGTTATACTGCCCAGAAGTCCATCCCCCCAAAGAGGCCAAGGCTGTAAGTTAATACCTTTTACTCTGTAACCCCTTCCCCAAATCTTACATCTCTCCCCCCCTCCTCTTCTCCCCCGCCCTCCCCGCAGTACCTAAACATGTTGCGGACGTGCGAGGGCTACAACGAGATCGTCTTCCCCCACTGCTCCTGCGACTCGCGCCGGAAGGGCCACGTCATCACAGCCATCAGCATCCAGCACTTTAAGCTTCACGCCTGCACCGAGGAAGGGCAGCTCGAGGTTGGCTGGGGGGGGGAACGGGTGGCGTGGGTGGGTGAGCGGCTGGCGGTACCGGGTTCCAGATTATGCTAATTCGGTGTCTGTTGCATGCGCAGCAAGCGAAATCTTTTTTATTTTATTTTTTAAATTATAAATTTTATTTATATACATATATATACATACAATGAACCATACAAAGCATAAAGATTTGAAAAGGTAAAAAAAATTCGCCAAAATCTTGCGCGAGATTTTGCAAAGGATTTCAAGTGATTTACCGCCGTTTTTTGGGCCGATCCTCCCAGAACCAGGTCATCGCTTTCGAATGGGACGAGATGCAGCGTTGGGACACGGACGAGGAAGGGATGGCCTTCTGCTTCGAGTACGCCCGGGGGGAGAAGAAGCCGCGATGGGTCAAAATCTTCACCCCTTACGTAAGCGGAGGGAGGGGGGGCGTTTGGAGGTTGAGGTGGGTGGGTTTCCCAAACCCCCGGCTGGGGGAAAGCGCCCCGGGCCCTGAATTCGAATGTTGTGCTTTTTTCCAGTTCAACTACATGCACGAGTGCTTCGAACGCATTTTCTGCGAGCTGAAGTGGCGGAAGGAGGTGAAGGTGGGGAGGGTTGGGGAGGGCCGGTGGGAGGCCTTCCACCTCTGGGCGCTACAACTCCCGGCGCCCGGCCCGCTTCAACGCCTCCCCTTTTGCTTCTTACTTTGCAAGGTGGAAGAGGACGCCACCGACAAGGACAACAAGAATTGCAGTAAAGACAGCCTGTGCAGCAAGGTGACAAGGGCGGGGGACGAAAGATTGATGCTCCGTGTTGATTCGGTTTGATTTGTTACCCCGGCGTTAAGTATTTGTACTTGGACTAGAACTCCCCGTCTCCTGGTGACTGGCCCAAAGTCACCCAGCTGCCTTTCAGGCCTCTAAGGCGGGACTAGAACTCACTGTCTCCTGGTAATCGGCCCAGTCACCCAACCAACACCCATCCATACGGTGGGACTAGAACTCACTGTCTCATGGTAATCGGCCCAAAGTCACCCAACCAACATCCATCCTTAAGGTGGGACTAGAACTCATTGTCTGCTGGTAATTGGCCCAAAGTCACCCAACCAACATCCATCCTTAAGGTGGGACTAGAACTCACTGTCTGCTGGTAATTGGCCCAAAGTCACCCAACCAACATCCATCCTTAAGGTGGGACTAGAACTCAGTGTCTCCTGGTAATTGGCCCAAAGTCACCCAACCAACATCCATCCTTAAGGTGGGACTAGAACTCAGTGTCTGCTGGTAATTGGCCCAAAGTCACCCAACCAGCACCCATCCTTAAGGTGGGACTAGAACTCAGTGTCTCCTGGTAATCGGCCCAAAGTCACCCAACCAACATCCATCCTTAAGGTGGGACTAGAACTCACTGTCTGCTGGTAATCGGCCCAAAGTCACCCAACCAACATCCATCCTTAAGGTGGGACTAGAACTCACTTTCTCCTGGTAATTGGCCCAAAGTCACCCAACCAGCACCCATCCTTAAGGTGGGACTAGAACTCAGTGTCTCCTGGTAATTGGCCCAAAGTCACCCAACCAACATCCATCCTTAAGGTGGGACTAGAACTCACTTTCTCCTGGTAATTGGCCCAAAGTCACCCAACCAACATCCATCCTTAAGGTGGGACTAGAACTCACTTTCTCCTGGTAATTGGCCCAAAGTCACCCAACCAGCACCCATCCTTAAGGTGGGACTAGAACTCAGTGTCTCCTGGTGATTGGCCAAAGTCACCCAGCTCCCTTTCAGGCCTTTAAGGCGGGACAAGAACTCAGTGTCTCCTGGTAATCGGCCCAAAGTCACCCAACCAGCACCCATCCTTAAGGTGGGACTAGAACTCAGTGTCTCCTGGTAATCGGCCCAAAGTCACCCAACCAACATCCAACCTTAAGGTGGGACTAGAACTCACTTTCTCCTGGTAATTGGCCCAAAGTCACCCAACCAACATCCATCCTTAAGGTGGGACTAGAACTCAGTGTCTCCTGGTAATCGGCCCAAAGTCACCCAACCAACATCCATCCTTAAGGTGGGACTAGAACTCACTGTCTGCTGGTAATCGGCCCAAAGTCACCCAACCAACATCCATCCTTAAGGTGGGACTAGAACTCACTTTCTCCTGGTAATTGGCCCAAAGTCACCCAACCAGCACCCATCCTTAAGGTGGGACTAGAACTCAGTGTCTCCTGGTAATCGGCCCAAAGTCACCCAACCAACATCCATCCTTAAGGTGGGACTAGAACTCACTGTCTGCTGGTAATCGGCCCAAAGTCACCCAACCAACATCCATCCTTAAGGTGGGACTAGAACTCACTTTCTCCTGGTAATTGGCCCAAAGTCACCCAACCAGCACCCATCCTTAAGGTGGGACTAGAACTCAGTGTCTCCTGGTAATTGGCCCAAAGTCACCCAACCAACATCCATCCTTAAGGTGGGACTAGAACTCACTTTCTCCTGGTAATTGGCCCAAAGTCACCCAACCAACATCCATCCTTAAGGTGGGACTAGAACTCACTTTCTCCTGGTAATTGGCCCAAAGTCACCCAACCAGCACCCATCCTTAAGGTGGGACTAGAACTCAGTGTCTCCTGGTGATTGGCCAAAGTCACCCAGCTCCCTTTCAGGCCTTTAAGGCGGGACAAGAACTCAGTGTCTCCTGGTAATCGGCCCAAAGTCACCCAACCAGCACCCATCCTTAAGGTGGGACTAGAACTCAGTGTCTCCTGGTAATCGGCCCAAAGTCACCCAACCAACATCCAACCTTAAGGTGGGACTAGAACTCACTTTCTCCTGGTAATTGGCCCAAAGTCACCCAACCAACATCCATCCTTAAGGTGGGACTAGAACTCAGTGTCTCCTGGTAATCGGCCCAAAGTCACCCAACCAACATCCATCCTTAAGGTGGGACTAGAACTCACTGTCTGCTGGTAATCGGCCCAAAGTCACCCAACCAACATCCATCCTTAAGGTGGGACTAGAACTCACTTTCTCCTGGTAATTGGCCCAAAGTCACCCAACCAGCACCCATCCTTAAGGTGGGACTAGAACTCAGTGTCTCCTGGTAATCGGCCCAAAGTCACCCAACCAACATCCATCCTTAAGGTGGGACTAGAACTCAGTGTCTCCTGGTAATCGGCCCAAAGTCACCCAACCAACATCCATCCTTAAGGTGGGACTAGAACTCACTTTCTCCTGGTAATTGGCCCAAAGTCACCCAACCAGCACCCATCCTTAAGGTGGGACTAGAACTCAGTGTCTCCTGGTAATCGGCCCAAAGTCACCCAACCAACATCCATCCTTAAGGTGGGACTAGAACTCAGTGTCTCCTGGTAATCGGCCCAAAGTCACCCAATCAACATCCATCCTTAAGGTGGGACTAGAACTCAGTGTCTCCTGGTAATTGGCCCAAAGTCACCCAACCAACATCCATCCTTAAGGTGGGACTAGAACTCACTTTCTCCTGGTAATTGGCCCAAAGTCACCCAACCAGCACCCATCCTTAAGGCGGGACTAGAACTCAGTGTCTCCTGGTAATCGGCCCAAAGTCACCCAACCAACATCCATCCTTAAGGTGGGACTAGAACTCAGTGTCTCCTGGTAATTGGCCCAAAGTCACCCAACCAACATCCATCCTTAAGGTGGGACTAGAACTCACTGTCTGCTGGTAATTGGCCCAAAGTCACCCAACCAACATCCATCCTTAAGGCGGGACTAGAACTCATTGTCTCCTGGTGATTGGCCAAAGTCACCCAGCTCCCTTTCAGGCCTTTAAGGCGGGACAAGAACTCAGTGTCTCCTGGTAATTGGCCCAAAGTCACCCAACCAACATCCATCCTTAAGGTGGGACAAGAACTCATTGTCTCCTGGTGATTGGCCAAAGTCACCCAACCAACATCCATCCTTAAGGTGGGACAAGAACTGACTGTCTCCTGGTAATTGGCCCAAAGTCACCCAACCAACATCCATCCTTAAGGCGGGACAAAATCTCACTTTCTCCTGGTGATTGGCCCAAAGTCACCCAGCTGCCTTTCAGGCGGGACAAGAACTCACCGTCTCCTGGTGATTGGCCCAAAGTGATCCCCCGGGAACGCCCCGATTTCCAGCAGGAGGCGCGCCCCCCCCCCCCCGCAAACCTCCCAAGAAGACTCCTGTTCCCCTTCGGTCCATGTCCCGTTTTTTGAAGGAGCCTGGGGTGGGGTGGGTCAGTCTTCACGCCCCTTCCAGACACCCGCCCTCGTTTTCAGCCTCTTTCCTTCGTTCCCTCCATCTTTCCCCCCCCCCCCAGAACATCTTCCAGGTAATGCGGACAGAGCAACGAGACATCGCCACTTGAATCTGACCGACCGACAAGCGTATTATCCCCTTTTCCCCCCACCCATCAAAACCCTTCCTGGAGAAAAACAAAAAAAATTAACACTTTTCAAAACGAGGAAGAAGAAAGGAAGGAGAGAAAGAAAGGATGAGAAAGAGGACGAAAGAAAGAAGAGGAAGGAACCGGTTTATTGTATTAAAACTCATATTAATTCCATTCGTGAATGTCCTGTTCAACAGGGGGTATGTGGGGGGGAGGGGGGAAGGTGGGAGGGAGGGCAGGGAGACCACCATAATCCAGAATAAGTTTGTGGCGCACCCCACAATTTTTTAATTTTGGGGAGGGGGAGCCATTTTCAGTCACCCGTTGTTTGAAAGTTAAGACCGCCGATTTCCCCCCCACTGTTTTTTGTTTTTTAACAACTTGGATGCGAGACCCACACATCCGTTTGCACTGTCTGAAATATGTATGTATGTATGTAAAGAAAAAAATATATATATATGAGAGACAAACCTATCATGGCCGTCTATATACACACACATATATATATATATATCCCATGTTTTTTGCTGAAATTTTAAAATTCAGGGAGACTAGGATGGCACCATTTCGGCCTTGTTTTGGCCTCATCAGCTAGCCATACCCTGGTATATGTTTTGTTTTTTTTGTTTTTCCTTTGTTTTTTTATGTAGTGTCACCCTGGTGTGTGTTATGTTTTTTGGTTTTTTTTGTTTTTCCTTTTTGTTTTTTTATGTAGTGTCACCCTGGTGTGTGTTATGTTTTTTGGGTTTTTTTTGTTTTTCCTTTTTGTTTTTTTATGTAGTGTCACCCTGGTGTGTGTTATGTTTTTTGGGGTTTTTTTTTGTTTTTCCTTTTTGTTTTTTTATGTAGTGTCACCCTGGTGTGTGTTATGTTTTTTGGTTTTTTTTGTTTTTCCTTTTTGTTTTTTTATGTAGTGTCACCCTGGTGTGTGTTATGTTTTTTGGGGTTTTTTTGTTTTTCCTTTTTGTTTTTTTATGTAGTGTCACCCTGGTGTGTGTTATGTTTTTTGGTGTTTTTTTTTGTTTTTCCTTTTTGTTTTTTTATGTAGTGTCACCCTGGTGTGTGTTGTTTTTTGGGGTTTTTTTGTTTTTCCTTTTTGTTTTTTTATGTTGTGTCACCCTGGTATATTAAGGGGCCATCACAGCTCCTTTTTGCCTCTAGGCCCAACCCATATATTATATTTATATATATATAAATATAATTTTTTTTTTCCATATTGAGGCTGTTACGTCCGAGGGGCTAATAAACAGTTTCTGTTCTTTCCAACACCGGAGCTCACGCTGAGGCCCAAAACACAATTTGAACCGTGTTTTTTTAAAATAAAATAAAAAATAAATGAAAATTTTGCAAAAATAAAAACGCAGTAGGAAAGAAAAAAATCCCCCACAATTGAAAACTGTTTAAAATTCAAAGTAGATGTTGCAATCGTCTCACAAGGCACTGGAGTTTTGCTCTGCACCTGCAAATATATATGTGTGTGTGTGTGTGTTAAATGTTTTTTTTAGTGTATATATATACATATATACACACACACACACCCAGCTAAAAAGCCCCCCCCTCCTTGCTAATTTCATTGCTTGGGAGCGAGGGCTGGTTAGCCAGTTGCTAACCACAAATTATGTCCAGCGGAGACCATTGAGCCTAGTGGTTACATCATTTGAAGAACATGGTTTTTCAGCATCGGGCAAAACTAAAGGTGGCCCCCACTTACCTTAAAGAAAAAAAAGTCAATTTTCACGGGTGGGACAATGGAGTAATGGTAACCGTGTGCCCTCGATGCTTCCGGTTGCACTAAAAACCACGCAAAGATCCTTCTGGGTGTTTGGTCAGCGCTTAGGATGGTGCTTGGAAAGGCCCACCTCCTTGAGGACTAGCCCCTTGCTTTATCCCGAAGCCACCAGCAAGAACGAGAAAAAGCGGACATCCTAATTTCTAAGCGCCAATCGGGCAGCCCGGAATACAAATTTGGCCGCGTTTAAAATTTAAATTTAGTAGATTTTAAATAATTTAAATTTAGGGAAGCAATATACCTTGGCGATACATTGCCTCCCTGGTTCTTAACCAAGGATTTGGGGAAAGGTGGCTTAGGGATGCTGGTCTGACGTATAAACCATCAGGATGGGAGGGTGTCCCAAGGGAGTTGTGTAGGTGTGTTTGTGGGGAAGGACCCACAACTCTCAGCTGGGTAACAAAACTGCTTGCAAAGAGTTTTGTTTCCTGCATCAAAACCTGCGTTTTGGTTTCGAGTTGCAAAAGTGACCCCCGTTTCTAGGCAAATTGCGCACGTGTCCATTACCCCTTTTCTCAATTGGGATGCAACAATTTAAAAAAAAAAAAAGACCCCAGCATTTTGTTGCAAAGTGTTTTTTCCCACCCACCGCTGGTTTGCTCTTTTATAAAAATATATTTTTGATTCTTTTCTGTTACAGGATTGTGAGTTTGTTTCAAACGTCCCCGTCTGTTATCCAAAGATTATATAGGTTGAAAAAAAAATAAAGGTTTCCATGTCCCTCAATTTTTTTTTTAAAATATCCTTGGTTCGGGTCAATATATATATATATAAATAAATATATTTATATTTATATATATATATATATATTTAAGCTCTGGGTTTCCTGGTGCTTTCCGTGTGTGTGTGTGTCTCTCACTGTTTTAATTTATTTGACAGACTTCTAATTGTAATGTTTTCACTGCATACTCCTCGGCGTTTCTTTTCCGTTTGCGATTTTTTTAGGATGTGAAGAAGGAATATCCTTGCGAAGGAGGACGAAAGGGCTCGGAGAACATTTTTGGGGGGGCGGGAGGGCGGGTTGGGGGTGGGAGGGCAGGACGCAGGGCATTCTTCATCTTTAGAGCGAAGCTCCTCTGAAACAACAACAACAAAAAGTTTGGTAAGAATCAATTAGTACAACTAATTGTAACATATTCTTTTAAATAAATTGATTTATTCGATGAAATGGGCCCCGTCTTCATTTAGTTCACTTGTTTTTTTTAAACAGGTAATTTCAGGTTTATAATCATTCTTGCAAATTCAATAATATATCGAACAAAAACTTACTATAGTTTAAAATAACAATGCTAGCAATTCAATCAGGTAAGAAGCAGTTAGAAGAATCTACTTAAGATCTTTAAAACAGTATACAGTGGTTGGTTATTTAAAAAGATAAAGTAATATTAAGTCATAAAAATAGAAAGAAAACCAACAAGTTGTCAGTAGAGGGCTTTTAAAAATCTGTTTAGGTTAAAATATTCTGCCCCCTTCCCATTTAGTTCACTTTTGATGTATATGTGTGTGTATGTATGTATGTATTTCTCTATACAGCGTTCCCTCGATTTTCGTGGGTTCAAACTTCGCGAAAAGTCTATACCACGGTTTTTCAAAAATATTAATTAAAAAATACTTCATGGTTTTCCCCCCTTATACCACGTTTTTTTCCACCCGATGATGTCATATGTCATTGCCAAACTTTTGTTTGCCTTTAATAAATATTTTTAAAAATAAACTTTAATAAATAAACAGGGTGAGTAATCTAAATGGTTGCTAAGGGAGTGGGAAATTGCAATTTAGGGGTTTAAAGTGTTAAGGGAAGGCTTGTGATACTGTTCATAGCCAAAAATAGTGTATTTACTTCCACATCTCTACTTTGCGGAAATTCGACTTTCACGGGCGGTCTCGGAACGCATCATCTTTCATCTATCTTCATTATATCCATCCATATCATCTAATCTCTCATCTGTCTGTGTCTCTCTCTATAGTCAATATATCATCTATCATCCACCCACCCATCTATATCTCTGTCTGTCTAATTACCTACCTAATTTGTCTTTCTTTCTTTATTTATGGGATTTGTATGCTGCCCCTCTGCGCAGACTCGGGGCGGCTAACAACAGCAATAAAACAGTATATAACAAAATCCAATACTAAAAACAGTTAAAAACCCATTATATTAAAACCAATCATACATACAGACATACCATGCATAGAATTGTAAAGGCCTAGGGGGAAGTGTATTTCAGTTCCCCCATCTATCTCTTATTATCTATCTACCTACCTATATCATTTATCTCTGTCTCTATCTAATTTTGATATCTATCATCCACCTATCTATATATCTGTCTACCTATATCATTTATATGTCTTTGCTTCTCTGTATCTAGTCTCTATCTGTCTATCTTTTATCTATCTCTGTCTGTCTGTTGTCTCTATGTCGGTCTGCCTGTATCTATCATCCATCTGTGTCTACCTACCTACTTACCTATATCTGTGTCTATATCTAATCTCTGTCTGTCTACCTGTCTGTCTATCTATCTATCCATCTATCTATCTATCTATCTATCATCTATCTATCTCTCCACATATCTATTGTATTTACATTTCTATCTATTCACTCATTTGTCTATCATCTATCTCAGCTCTCTATTTATTTATTTATCTATCTCTCAATCCATCCATCCATCATCTATGTATGTATGTATGTATGTATGTTTGTATGTATATATGTCTGTCTGTCTATCTATCTATCTATCTATCTATCTATCTATCTATCTATCTATCTATCTATCTATCTTCCATCTACATCTGTCTCTACCTATCTCTGTATCTGACTATATCTAGCCTGCCTGTCATCCATCTATCTATATCTACCTACCTACCTACATTTATCTCTGTGTCTGTCTATATCTAGTCTCTATGTCTCTATCATCTCATCTGTCTATCGTATCTATGAAGGTAGGCAGACAGATCTGTCTGTCGGTCTCTCTCTCTTTCTTACACACACACACACACACACACACACACACTGTTGTGCAAATTTGCTCAAGCAGCTGTGAGGTTTCAAGTTTCGGGGCCAGAACAGCAAGCCTGGATGAATTTCCATTAAATGGGATTTTTGCCTGCTGGACATTCCCCCCGCCCTTGTGTCCAGACTCTACTTCCGACGGATGCTTTCACGCCCGTGGGGGATCCTTATGCCACGCAGGGTAGGGGGGGGGGAAACCAAGGAAGCCCAAATGTCCCCTCCAGCAACTGCAGCTGTGACTGAAAACCAGGGCTCGGTTTGGAAAACTCTTAAACCACAGCGGTGGAAGCAGCCGGGGGAAAATCCCAGGGGGAATCTGCAAATTCATCCTTTTTTATAAAAAAAATGAATTTTGGAACTTCTTCCATTGAGTTGGATTTGGCATAAAATGGAGAGAGAGAAAGAGACAGGAGAGAGAAAGAGGGGAGGGAAGAGAAGAGAGAAGAAAGGAGAGTGAGAGATAGAGGAAAGGAGAGAAGAGAGAAGGAGAGAAGAAAAAGAGATGAAAAAGGAGAAAGGAAAAGTGAGAAGAGAGGAGGAGAGGAAAGGGGAGAGAAAGGGGAGAAGAAAGAAGAGGGGTGGGTTAGCAAGGCGCCTGCATGACCCCAGCATCTTCATTCCAGGTGGCCTTCTAATTCCAGAGGGGCTAGACTGGATGACCTCTGGGGCTCTGCTGGGCTTGGAGGAGCTTCCTGCTGGGACCACAGCGTGGTTGGTCCTTCCCAGCCGCCGCCTCCTCCTCCTCCAGGCTGGCTGGCTGCAGCCTCTCCATCTTGGCTGCTTGTGGAGCCTCCGGGCCCCTTCTACCCAAACCCACCCACCCCTTTTTCTCATTCCTGGGGGGGAGTGTTCCTTGGAAATGGGGAGGGGGGGTCTTCCGAAGAGAGTGGAGAGAGAGAGAGAGAGAGAGAGAAAGGCTTCAGGCCCCCCTGTAAAAGGGACGGAGGATGGCCGGAGTGCAGGTTCTCCCTCCCCTCCTTTTCTTTCTTTCCGTCCTTCTTTCCTTCCTTCCTTCCCTCCCTCCCTCTCTCCTAAATGAAGCCCTGGTTTGCTGTCTTTGCTAAGCTGCAAAACGTCTCTTCTTTCTTCTCCTGCGGATTCTAGCAAAAAGCAGGAAGGGAGGAGGAAAGATTCCGGGGAATTTAAATCCTTTTTTTTCCCCTTCCCCCCCAAACCGACATGAATACAGAATTTTCTGCTCACCTCCTCGTCTTCGCCTCCTTCTTCCTTCTCTTCCCAGGTAAGGCCCTTCCTTCCTTCCTTCCTTTCTTTTCTTCCTCCCTCCTCCATTCTTGTTTTCCTTCCTTCCCTCTTGTTCTTCCTTCTTTCCTTCCTTTATTCTTTCCTTTCTTCCGCCTTCCTATCCTTCCTTCATTCTTATTTTCCTTCCTTCCTTCCCTTCTTCCCCCTATGAATTTTCAATGTGATGAAAACCGAAGGTTCCTTCCTTCCTTCCCTCTTGTTCTTCTCCCTTCCTTCATCTTTTATTCTTTCCTTCTTTCCTTTCTCCCTCCCTCCTACCTTTCCTCCATTCCTGTTTTCCTTCCTTCCTCTTCTTCCCCTTCCTTCCTTCCTCTCTCCCTCTCCGTCCACCCACCTGTCCTGTCCACGGTCTCCCGGCATAGGAGCAGGTGGGTGGCCTCCAAAGGCTTTGAGGTGGGAGCTTTGGGAAAGGGGGGGTTGATACTGATACACACACACACCCACACAACCTTATGAATTTGGACCTCTGCTTTGAAGGCTGCCTGGTTTTCAGAGACGTCAAAGGAAGGGAAAAAATTCTGGTCCAGCTTGAAAATGGGCTTTGCTGGCTGTTCTGCAGAACAACCATCTCATTGGTGTGTGTGTTTGTGTCTCTCTCGGTTTGTGTGTTTGTATATGTGTTCTATTTTGCCACACTCTGCCTGTTGGTGCGTTTGTGTGTGTGGTGTGTTTTGCTTTGCGGGCACGAAAGACGACACAACCATCTTTAGTGCCGGCGGAGTGCAATTTTTTTTTGCATGTTGCGTTGCCGCTTTGCTGAATGGGGAAGGATGGTGGGGGGGGGCTGGAGACTTCCCCCAAGAGGGGGGGCACCTTCTCCTCACCCCCCCTTTTCCTCGCCTCTTCCATTCGAGATCAGATTTGCAGTAGCAGAGTTGTGGAGCCATGGGAGTTTTCGGACTCTCCTGCGCTGCCATTTGCATGGGGTGGGGGGCAAATCTTTGGGTTGGGGGGATTTAAAATCTGGGGGCAGAAGCTTTAGGGTGGAAAGATCAGGTTGGGTAAGAGGCAGGGGATTATGGGTAACAGCATCAGGGCCTGAAGAGAGTCTTGAAAAATCCCAGGAACGGATCACACAATGTATGATAATAATGCTGGAAGGGACCTTGGAGGTCTTCTAGCCCACCCCCTGCTCAAGTAGGAGACCCAAACCATCTCACAATGGCTGTCCAGTCTCTTCTTGAAAACCTGCAGTGTTGGAGCGCCCACAGCTTCTAGTGGCAAGCTGTCCCGCTGGTTAATTTGTCCTCACGGTCAGGAAATTCCTCCTTAATTCCAGGTTGCTTCTCTGTGTCCAGTTCTGGAGACCTCACTTACAAAAAGTGATGGATCAAATGGAACGGTTCCAAAGACGGGCTACAAAAAGGGTGAAAGGTCTTACGCATAAAATGTATCAGGAAAGACTCCATGGACTCCACCTGTCTCGTCTGGAGGACAGAAGGGAAAGGGGGGACACGATTGAAGCATTTAAATATGTGAAAGGGTTAAATATTGTCCAGGAGGGAAGTGTTTTCAATAGGAAAGTGAACCCAAGAACAAGGGGACACAATTTGAGGTCAGTTGGGGGAAAGATCAGAAGCGATGTGAGAAAATATTATTTGACTGAAAGAGGAGTAGATGCTTGGAACAAATTTCCAGCAGACGTGGTTGGGAAATCCACAGGAACTGAATGTAAATATGCCTGGGATAAACATAGATCCATCCTAAGATAAAATACAGGAAATAGTATAAGGGCAGACGAAGTCTTTTTCTGCCGTCAATCTTCTGCGTTTCTATGAAAAAAAATCTCCCTGAATTCTGGATCTTGATGTTCTCCTCAACATTCATGCCCAACTCTTGGTTTGAAGACTCTGAAGGAGGCCTCCACCAGCGCCAACTTCTGAAGGACCTGATGGAAGACTACATTCCCCTGGAGAGACCTGTCGGCAATGATACCCAAGCCATCACTGTCCACTTCACCCTCAGCCTTATGCAGATCATGGATCTGGTAAGTCCTGGAGATGAACGCCAAACATGGACACCTCTTTGGTGGCTCCACCTACGTCCTGAGCAGCTGATTCTGAGCATTGAGAGACGGGTGTGGGTTGGTATCCTAGGCCAGGGTATTTGGCACCCGAGTCTGATGTGGGATTAGAGGCTGAAAGCCAACTGTTGCACCTCCAGAGGTGCCCATGAGTAACTCAGAAGGGGAAGAGCTTCTTCTCGACGCCAGAGTATGCAGAAGTGTCAGAAGGCAGAAGTGGCTGAACAGGAAAAGGCCTTTGTGTGGATAGATCTATAGAACACTTGGTCACGCCTTTCGGCTATATAAGGGCAAGCCTCGTGACAGCAAGTGTGGAAGTCAACTTCAATTGTGAGAGACGGCTGAATCAAATCTACTTTTGGACTGTTTGTGGGAAATACAGATTAAGAAAAGCAAATCTTGATTCCCGGGCTTCCTGCCAATTCAGAGTGAATCATAGTTAAGTAGAGGAAAACTATTTTGGAGTTGACTTTATGCCCGAGACTTTAATGAATAGCCGAGATTGCAACGGACAGATTCCTTGCTTGATCTAATAATTGATCTGGCCAGACAGAACAGGTTATAACTTTAAATCGGTCGTACGTTGAGGATTTGCCTTATTTTTAAACAAAATTGCCTGTGGCTAAGATGGATTTTTCAATTTTTAAAGAGTGTGTGGCTTTTTAAGAAACCTTATTTTTATTTTCCTGTTGCCTGCACAGGATGAGAAGAACCAAGTCCTCATCACCAACGTCTGGCTGCAGATGGTACGTTTTAAATATCTACCTCTATGGCTATAATTGAAGGAGGATAAAAGGGAAAGGGCACCCCAAAATTAGGCGCCTTGCAAAACACGGTCTGTTTTTCTTTTTTTAAGTACTGGTACGATCACTATTTGCGATGGAACGAATCTGAATATCCTGGAGTGAAAACGTTACGTTTCTCAGCCGAGCAGGTGTGGAAACCTGACATTCTTCTGTACAACAGGTAAGGCAGGGCTACAAAAATCGAGGGTGGGGGGACGACTTGGGGGGTCCCTGGAGGTAATACAAAACCAGTTAAGAAAAATCTCGCGGAAGGGAAAAAGCCGGCGGCAGTTGTGAAAACCTCTTGGCCGGTTTTGAAATAATTCTTTTTAGTTAAAATATTTAAATTTCTTGTTGGGGGTTTCTTTTTAGTTAAAGAGTTTTAATTCTTCTCTAATTTTTTTTTCTTAGTGCCAATGAGGAATTCGACTCTACACTCCACACTCACGTCTTGGTCAACTCCAGCGGTTACTGCCAGTGGCTGCCTCCAGGTGAGATGGGAAGGATGCAAAAATAAGACCTGCTTTTCTGGTTCATAAAAAAAAGGAAGGAAGGAAGGAAGGAACCTTTAAGAAGGAAAGGAGGGAGGGAGGAATCTTTAAGAAGGAAGGAAAGAAGGAAGGAAAGAAGGAAGGAAAGGAAGGAACCTTTAAGAAGGAAGGAAGGAAGGAAGGAAGGAAGGAAGGAAGGAAGGAAGGAAGGAAGGAAGGAAGGAAGGAAGGAATAAAATTGTTCGACTACTCCAATATATATTGCGTAGGGTTCAAATTGCCGAGCAGGATGGCTGTCTTATTTTACACGCAGGCTCCCGTGTTGGCTGTCTTTCAAAAATACATTTAAATTTTAGAAAAGGCGTTGGAGTTTGGGAGAGTCCCACTTTTCTTCCTCCCCTTCCGCTCCAGGGATCTTGAAAAGCACCTGTCGAATCGACGTCCGTTGGTTCCCCTTCGACACCCAAAAATGCGACCTCAAATTCGGGTCCTGGACTCACGACGGCTGGCTGCTCGACCTCCGTATGCTGGAGAGCGACACGTCGGGCTACATCTCCAACGGCGAGTGGGACCTTGTGGGTAAGAATGAAGCCGACGTTCCTAATCCTGAGGTCCCCTTTGGCATTGCTAGGACCATAGTTCCCTCTAAGCTGAGCAGTGAGCCATCGCTCACTTAAAAATCATCATCAACTCAGAGTTTTCCAAACCTGCCCAGAAGCCGAGGGAAAGAGTGAGAGGGAAGGAGAGAGAGAGAGGAAGAGAGAGAAACAGATAGAAAAAAGAGAGGAAGGAAAAGAGAAAGAAAAAGAATGGGAGTAAGGAAGAGAGAAAGAAAATCAAAATCTAGTTTGAAACTAGCTCAACTATTTAAGTGGCATTTTGATATTGATAGAGTTGCCCTATTATGAGCTCAGTGTTATAGACACACAGGACAGTATTTTATTTTGAAATTCTCTCAGTCAAAACAGGGTGGGTTTTTTATTTGTTTGTTTGTTTGTTTATTTATTATTTCTGTGACGCCCAGCCCCGAAGGGACTGCCGCTCAGACACTATACTTTTCCGCCCCCCCCCAAAAAAAAAATTAGAGGGAACACTGGCTAGGACCCTGGAGGAGGGGGACTCTTTCCCTTTGACTCTTCCTCTCCATCCTTCCATCCTGCAGGGGTCCCTGGCAGTGAAAACCGGGTTTTCTACGACTGTTGTCGGGAGCCTTACCTTGATGTCACCTTCGTGGTCGTTATGCGTCGACGGACGTTGTACTACGCCCTGAACATGCTAGTTCCTTGCTTGCTGCTCTCGGCTGTGACATTTTTGGTCTTCCTCTTGCCTGCTGATTCAGGGGAGAAGATTTCTTTGGGTAAAAACTGTTGGGCCCAAGGAGGCGGCGAGGTTGTCATGCGCAGTTGGGCGAGGGGGAGCAAGAGTTTGACCAATGGACGAAATTTTCAAATTCTGTAGAGCGAGGACGCTGATAGTCCTATGACAAAAGTGTGAGCTCTGGCCCTTTTATGACTTGTGGACTTCAACTCCCAGAATTCCCGAGCCGTCATGGCCAAACACTGCTGGCCGAGGAATTCTGGGAGTTGAAGTCCAGAAGTCTTAAAGTCACTCAGTTTGGAGACCAAACATGGCCAGCTGAGGAATTCTGGGAGTTGAAGTCCACAAGTCATAAAAGGGCCATAATTAATTCCTCACCCTTGGTCTACAAGGGCACACAAACAAAAAATCCCTTTCCTTGTGCGCTGAAAACTGGTCTAACAGATTTGGAGGTCTAAAAAACTCTCCCCATTTTGCAGACTGGGAAGACTGGGGCTGAGGTAGGCGGGGCTGACCCAGGGGTCCTTCTTCTAGGAAGGCTCCATGGGACACCCCCCCATCCCCTACCACTAACCTTTCGGGGTCTCCCTTTTCTTTCCAGGCATCACTGTGCTGCTGTCGCTTACTGTCTTTATGTTGCTGGTGGCCGAAATAATGCCAGCCACCTCCGATTCGGTGCCACTAATAGGTGAGACTGGAAAAGGGGAATCCAATTTCAAACAAGAGTAACTCCCCCTCCTGTCCTTTCGCCCTCTCCCAATTCCGGGGTGCACCTGCGTCACCTCCAGTTTGTGTGGGTTTTTAAAGGGTGTGTTGATCAAAGGCTTAAATTTGTTTTAATGACCCATTTCTACAAGAATGCGGAATGCCCTCTGTGCATAGGATAGGATTAAAACCTAATCAAAGATGTACACTGAAAAGCCCAGGTGAGATGACTCCGGGATTTCTCCAATCTGCTTCTCTCTTTGCAGGGCAATATTTTGCCTCCACCATGGGCATGGTGGGTCTCTCAGTAATGACCACTGTCTTTGTCCTCCAGTACCACCACCACGACCCCGAGGGAGGCTCCATGCCAAGATGGGTGAGTGCCGCCTCCTGTTTCAGATTTGGGTGGGTGGGTTCCTACAATGGGAACCCTGAATCTGAGTTTACCATCCCTTGTCCCCCCACCCACAAACCTGTCACGTTGCCCACTCAGATTGTGCCAGCATGGGAAGTCCTCCTTCCGCTTCCGCCCAGGTCGGTGGATATAGGATGTCCTTGAACTCCTCTAAAGCATACTTTGTGGCTGCATCTTCTCCCTCCTGGAAATCCCCCCACCCAAGTTCCAATCCACATCAGGCCTTCTGCAGATAGTGTGGCAAGCTGTTGATTTATCCCCAACTTCTACACTGGATTGACCGTTATCCCTGTTCTCGCCATCAATCAGAAGCTTCCTTGAAAACATTTCAGGCTAAAAATATGAACTTTCCACAACTTTCTGCCAACCAACCATTTCTGCCGCCTGCTGGGGAATGGGGGGTGGTCTCCCTTTGGGAATCTCGCCCCTGGGCTGCCATAAGGTGGCACTTTTGAAATCACTGGAGATGATGCACTTTCATTAACTTGAACGGCAGATTCTTTGTCCTGACTGGCTCTTTTATTATTTTTATAATTCTCTGGTTTGGGTGTGTTAAAAATAAAATAAAATAAAAACAGTAGCTTCGTATTCTTATAGGAGAATTTGGGGGCTTCCCTCAAAATGTGGCACAGCCCAGAGCAGTGTTGGGCACTTTAAGAGGGGAAGACTTCAACACCCAGAATTCCTTAGCCAGCATGCTTAAGTGGAGAGGACTCCAACTCCCAGAAATCCCTAGCCAGCATGCTTAAGTGGAGAGGACTCCAACTCCCAGAATCCCCCAGCCAGCATGCTTTAAAAGGAATGGACTCCAAGTCCCAGAATCCCACCAGCATGCTTTAAGAGGGGAGGACTTCAACTCCCAGAATCCCCAGCCAGTATGCTTAAGTGGAGAGGACTCCAACTCTCAGAATCCCCAGCCAGCATGCTTTAAAAGGAGTGGACTCCAAGTCCCAGAATTCCCCAGCCAGCCTACTTTAATAGAGGAGGACTCCAACTCCCAGAATCCCCCAGCCAGCATGGTTTATGACATGCTGGCCGGGGAATTCTGGGAATTGAAGTCCACAAGTCTCCCCTTTCTTTGCTCCGTTCCAAGACAGACTCCTGAAAAGTTGGGGGTCCCCTTCTCTCATCCAGTGGTTTCTTCCACGCAGGTCCAGGTCCTGGTGCTGAACTGGGGTGCTTGGCTCTTGAGGATGCGCCAACCGGGAGAAGAACCCCAGCGGCGCCCCCCGTGCACCCCCAGCTTGCTGAGCTGCAGCTCAGACAACAGTGACGGAGCGAGCAGCAGCCCGCCCACCCGTCCGGCTGGGCCCATCGCCAACGGCCACCTGGTCTACGCGGGGATCCCCATCGCTGCCGTGGCTCCTGCCCCCTTCCCCACCACCAAGCCCCCTGACATACCCCGTCCCTTCCTCTTCTCCCCGGAGCCTCCGTCCTCCATCCCTGAGGACCCCCACCTGAGTTCCATCCTGAAGGAGCTGAGATACGTCGCTCAACGCTTCCGCAGCCGAGATGCGTCTCGGGCCGCCTGCAACCAGTGGAAATTTGCCGGCGCCGTCATCGACCGACTCTGCCTGGTCCTCTTCGCCCTCTTCCACATCGTTTGTTCCATCGCTATCCTCATGGCGGCTCCCAACTTCGCAGAGGCCATCACCAAGGACTTCCTCTGATGGTCGTCCTTGAAAATGTCGAGAAGGATCAAACCCCGGCAGGAGGAGGACGGAGCGGCTGGCTTTGCTTAGGAACAACAGTAGGGCAAAAGAGACCAGGATGATGCCCAGATGTTCTTCATAAGACAGGAAGGTTATAACTTTGGGGATACATTGGACTTTGTCCTCATTGGGATATTTATCATCGGGACACTGGGTGCATTTTTCAGTATCTGAAAAATAAAAAGCAATATTTCTTTAATACAGTGATACCTCATCTTACAAACGCCTCGTCATACAAACTTTTCGAGATACAAGCCTGGGGTTTAAGATTTTTTTGCCTCTTCTTACAAACTATTTTCACCTTACAAACCCACCACTGCAGGTGGTATGCTCCGCCTCCAGACTTCCGTTGCCAGCGAAGCGCCCGTTTTTGTGCTGCTGGGATTCCCCTGAGGCTCCCCTCCATGGGAAACCCCACCTCCGGACTTCGCGCTTGGGATTCCTCTGCAGCATCGCAAAAACACAGAAGTCCGGAGGTGGGGCTTCCCATGGAGGGGAACCTCACCTCAGGGAAATCCCAGCAGCGCAAAAACGGGTGCTTCAGCTGGCAAAAGGGGTGAGTTTTGGGCTTGCACGCATTAATTGCTTTTCTATTGATTCCTATGGGAAACATTGTTTCGTCTTACAAACTTTTCACCTTAAGAACCTTGTCCCGGAACCAATTAAGTTTGTAAGACAAGGTATCACTGTATTTTATTTTTTTACATTACAAGAAATACATTTTTTGGACAACACCTAATTCCAGGGACATTTTCCAAGACGTATTTCTAAACAATTCCATTAAAAAGAACTAAGAAGAATATTTTTTAAAAAAATCTAGCTAGGTATATGCAGTTGAGGGGAGTAAAGTCTCTTCCCAGCCCTCCTTCAAAGTCTTTTTGATCTACAGTGATCCCCCGGGTATCGCGCTCCCGATCATTGCGAACGGGCTAAATCGCGATTTTTCAACCCGGAAGTCAAAACACCATCTGCGCATGCGCGCCCTTTTTTTCTATGGGCACGCATGCGTAGATAGCGCCGGGCAGATCAGCTGCTGGGCGGCTTCCCTGGGTCTTCCCCCTCTTGCTGGCGGGAGGGCGAAGCCCCCCCCAGCACCCGCTCCCCGCCGTTCGCCCGGCTCGCCCGCCCGCCCTTCGCCCGGCCACCCGCCGTTCGCTCGCTGCTCGCCCGGCCACCCGGGTTCGTTTGGCTTCGGGACATGCCGGCGGCGACGTTTTAAAACAGCCGCGCGGCTTCCCAACTGAGTCCTGAAGTTCGCCTTTGACTTCGGGACTCAGTTGGAAAGCCGCGCGGCTGTTTTAAAACGTCGCCGCCGGCATGTCCCGAAGCCAAACGAACCCGGGTGGCCGGGCGAAGGGCGGGCGGGCGAGCAGCGAGGAGTTTGCGTGGGCAGTGGTGTTTTTACTTCCGCAGAGCTACTTCGCGCAAAACCGATCATTGCGAGGGGTCCTGGAACGGAACCCTCGCAATGATCGGGGGATCACTGTACTTCCTTTTAGATAAGAAATTGTGCAGGTTGAAAAAACCCCTAGGTTTGCTCCAATCTGCCTTTTAACTTGCACTTTCATGATAATGTTCTGGATGGATCCAGTTCCACCAAACCTCCCATTTTCCTCAGTGTCACCCACCTTCCTGAGTGGAGAAGGTCCCCTCCGGACAAGGAACGCAGTCATAACAGCAACCTGGCTCTCCTTCTCAAGCCCTCTTGACCAATCCAGGACGACAACTTTCCACACATCTGGACTCAGGCAGAGACTGAGCAGAAAAAAGAGAACGTGTTAGGAAATATGTTAGGACTCTCCATCCATGGAAAGTGGAGGTAGACAAGTAGCCTCTGGTCTTCAATGAGATAAACATGAAATCTCTGATTTCTTCTAAACAGATGCAGGAGGTATAACAACGGGCAGATTCTTCATTTAATTCCTCCCTTTTGCTTTTGGAATTTAACATTACAATAAAGTACTTTTCTACTTAATAAAGTATGGAGGATGAAATTGCAGAAAAAAAATTAAGTATGATGATATATTCATATTAAAACTGAGAATAAAGTTTACTGTAAAAGATTTAGTAAAGTTTTATTTCATTCAGTTTTTTTAATGTAGAATAAAACTGTGATAAAGAAAGAAACCTCTGTCTTAACCAAGAATTGTAATCAAGATCTTAATAAACTACTAATAAAAGATGTTTTAATGTTTCAATCATGTCCCCCCTTTTACTGGAGGACAGAAGGAAAAGGGGGGACATGATCGAAACATTTAAATATGTGAAAGGGTTCAATAAGGTTCAGGAGGGAAGTGTTTTTAATAGGAAAGTGAACACAAGAACAAGGGGACACAATCTGAAGTTAGTTGGGGGAAAGATCAAAAGCAACGTGAGAAAATATTATTCCACTGAAAGAGTAGTAGATCTTTGGAACAAACTTCCAGCAGACGTGGTTGGTAAATCCACCGTAACTGAATTTAAACATGCCTGGGATAAACATGGATCCATCCTAAGATAAAACACAGGAAATAGTATAAGGGCAGACTAGATGGACCAGGAGGTCTTTTTCTGCCGTCAGTCTTCTATGTTTCTATGTTTCTATGAAACAGGTTTCCAAATAGAAAAAAAAATTAAATATTTAGGAATTTGGTTTACGGCAAGGTACTCTTCACTAAAAGAACTAAATTATATGAAACTACTAAATAAAACAAAAGAAGACTTAGAAAAATGGACAAACTTAAATTTATCCTTAATGGGAAGGATTAACACCATAAAGTCTAATATACTTCCAAGGTGGCTCTATCTCTTCCAAACAGCACCAATACAATTAAACAAATTGTTCTTTACTAAAATAAATGAAATAATTTCTAAATTTATCTGGTGCAAGAATAAACATGAAAGCCTTACAAGATCTAAGAACAAGAGGAGGATTTGGTTTGCCCAACTTAGAAATATACCACCAAGCCACTAAATTACTATGGATTAAAGAATGGGTCAACCTTGAAAATCCTAGAATTTTAACACTAGAAGGTCACGATATAAATGAAGGTTGGCATGCACATTTATGGGGAAATGAACATTCAAAACACTCACATTTTAAACAACATCAAATTCAGAATACATTGTTGAAATACTGGCAAAAGGTCAGGAAAAAACATTATAACGAAATACCCAGATGGCTATCTACTCTGAAAAGCTAAAGAATCAATTCTCAACAAATGAACCAGCAAACATGTGGAAAACTCTCAAAAACATCACCTGTTACAGCAAACCACCTTCCCAAGCTGAAGGAGATCAGCAATTGGCAGATGACCTGAATGTGTTCTACTGCAGGTTTGAAAAGAAGCCTCAACCTCTTATGTGCACAACCTCCATCCCAGACACACCAACAACAGCCAAATCTTCTACAACTGAACCCATCCCATTGTGTTTACAACCCTTAGTGATCACAGAAAAGGAAGTGAAAGATCTATTTCTCAGACAGAAGCCTGAAAAAGCACCAGGCCCAGACAAGATAACTCCTTCTTGCTTAAAAGTCTGTGCTGACCAATTGGCCCCCATCTTCACCCAAATCTTCAACAAATCACTAGAGTTGTGCTATGTTCCTTCCTGCTTCAAACGCTCGACTATCATCCCAGTGCCGAAGAAGCCCTCCATCAAGGAACTGAATGACTACAGACCAGTTGCTCTAACATCTGTAGTTATGAAAACCTTTGAAAGGCTAGTGATGTTCCATTTGAAAGCCATCATGGATCCACTGTTAGGCCCCCTGCAATTTGCATACCGAGCAAATAGATCAACAGATGATGCTGTTAATATGGCTCTACACTACATCCTTCAACATCTTGAATCTCCAATGACCTACGCCAGGGTCCTCTTTGTGGACTTCAGTTCAGCATTCAATACCATCGTACCGGACATTTTCTTAACCAAACTAAATTATCTAGCGGTACCTGAACACACTTGTAAGTGGATCACAAGCTTCCTAACAGACAGGAAGCAGCAGGTGAAGCTAGGAAAAATCACATCAGATACATGTACAATTAGCACAGGTGCCCCCCAAGGCTGTGTACTCTCACCACTTCTCTTCTCTCTATACACTAATGACTGCATCTCATACGATCCATCTGTTAAACTACTGAAGTTTGCAGATGATACAACAGTGATTGGACTCATTCGAGACAATGATGAATCCGCATACAGACGGGAAGTTGAACAACTATCCTTGTGGTGTGACCAGAACAATCTAGAACTGAACACACTCAAAACCGTAGAAATGGTGGTAGACTTTAAGAGAAACCCTTCCACCCTTCCACCTCTCACAATACTAGACAACACAGTATCAACAGTAGAGACCTTCAAATTTCTAGGTTCTATCATATGTCAAGACCTAAAATGGTCACCTAACATCAAAAACATCATCAAAAAAGCACAACAAAGAATGTTCTTTCTGCGCCAGCTCAGGAAGCTCAAACTGCCCAAGGAGCTGCTGATACAGTTCTACAGAGGAATCACTGAGTCTGTCATCTGCACCTCTATAACTGTCTGGTTTGGTGCTGCAACCCAACAGGACCGACACAGACTTCAGAGGAGAATCAGAACTGCAGAAAAAACAATGGCTGCCAACCTGCCTTCCATTGAGGACCTGTAGACTGCACGAGTCAAAAAGAGGGCGGGGAAAATATTTACTGACCCCTCACATCCTGGACACAAATTGTTTCAACTCCTACCCTCAAAATGTCGCTACAGAGCACTGCACACCAAGACAACTAGACACAAGAACAGTTTTTTCCCGAACGCCATCACTCTACTAAACAAATAATTCCCTCAACACTGTCAGACTTTCTCCTAAATCTGCACTTCTATTCTACTAGTTTTTCTCATCATTCCTATCACCCATTTCCTCCCATGTTGACTGTATGACTGTAACTTGTTGCTTGTATCCTAAGATTTTTATTAATATTGCTTCTTCATTGCTTATTTGACCCCTATGAGAATCATTAAGTGTTGTACCACATGATTCTTGACAAATGCATATTTTATTTTATGTACGCTGAGAGCATATGCACCAAGACAAATTCCTTGTGTGTCCGATCACACTTGGCCAATAAAAATTCTATTCTATTCTATTCTATTAGAAGCCCAAATCCATCCAAATATAATTAGCCAAGAACAAATAATAACCTATGAAGCCCTCCTAAATACCAAAGGAAGTCTAAAAACTAGAGAAAGACTTAAAGAGGAAGGCATAGTAATAGATTGGCTGCCATATTACCAAATTCAAAGTACAGTGATCCCTCGAGTATCGCGAGGGTTACGTTCCAAGACCCCTCGCAATACTCGATTTTTCGCAATATAGTGGTGCGGAAGTAAAAACACCATCTGCGCATGTGCGCCCTTTTTTCCATGGCCGCGCATGCAGAGATGGTGTTTTTACTTCCACACCTGGGAAGACCCAGGGAAGGTTCCTTGTCCGCCTGCCGCTTTTCCGCCGCTTGTCCGCCCGCCGCTTTTCCATCCGCCGCTCGCCTGCCCGCCGCGGGGAAGACCCAGGGAAGGTTCCTTCGGCCGCCGAGCAGCTGATCTGCTCGGCAGCGCAGTAGCAGCGAGGAGCCGAAGATGGGGTTTCCCCGTTGCCCACGCAAAGGGGAAACCCCATCTTCGGCTCCTCGCTGCTACTGCGCTGCCGAGCAGATCAGCTGCTTGGCGGCCGAAGGAACCTTCCCTGGGTGCCGCCCACCGCTCGAGAGCAAGAGGGGGAGAGATAGAGAAAGAGAGAGAAGGAAAGAAAGAGATGAGAGAGGGAGGAAGAGAGTGTGAGAGAGGAAGAAGCAAGATAGAGAAAGAGAGAGAGAAAGAAAGATGAGAAAGGAAGGGAGTGACGTCATCGGGTGGAAAAATCGCGATATAGCGTTTCGCAAAGATCGAGATCGCGAAACTCGAGGGATCACTGTAGATACAAAAAGGACCTGGTGAAATTCGGAATATGTAAAAAACAAAATGAAATAGACAAAATATTGACAGGATCTGTCAAAAAATTCATAACCCAAATGTATAATTACCTACTAAATTATGAAAATATTGAAGAAATAGTTAAGCCTAATATGATAGCTTGGATGACCAACTTTGGCTATGCGATTCAACTAGAAGACTGGGAAAAACTGTGGTCAGTAAATTATAAGTTTCAAGTTTCAAGTTTTATTGGATTTATATGCCGCCCCTCTCCGAAAACTCGGGGCAGCTAACAACAATCATAAACAATGTACAATAAAATCCAATACTAAAAGCAAATTAAAACCCCTTAATATATAAAAACCAAACATACATACAAGCATACCATATATACAGTTGTAACGGCCTAGGGGGAGAAAAAGTCTTAATTCCCCCATGCCTGGCCGCAGAGGTGGGTTTTAAGTAGCTTACGAAAGGCAAGGAGGGTGGGGGCAATTCTGATATCTGGGGGGAGTTGGTTCCAGAGGGCCGGGGCCGCCACAGAGAAGGCTCTTCCCCTGGGTCCCGCCAAGTGGCATTGTTTAGTTGACGGGACCCGGAGAAGACCCACTCTGTGGGACCTAACTGGCCGCTGGGATTCGTGCGGCAGAAGGTGGTCCCTGAGGTAATCTGGTCAGGTGCCATGAAGGGCTTTATAGGTCATAACCAACACTTTGAATTGTGACCGGAAACTGATCAGCAACCAATGCAGACTGCGGAGTGTTGGAGTGATATGGGCATACTTAGAGAAGCCCATAATTGCTCTCGCAGCTGCATTCTGCACGATCTGAAGTTTCCGAACACTTTTCAAAGGTCGCCCCAGGTAGAGAGCGATGCCTTGACCACGGCTCCAGATTGGCTCTCACCACGCAAAGAATGTACATCATCTACAACCCGAGCCACCAATTTCTTCTACAATTTCTAAATCTTGCAATGTTTCAGGAGGCTGCAGCTAGGATGCCACTTTGGCCGAGATGCCTTTGCTCTGTTTTTAATCAGTGATGAAGTTTGCGCCATGAATTATAGCATGGTGTTCCCTTCCCACCGTGCCAAACTGTAGCTGGACCCAAATGAGATTTATGGCAGATTAATTATACCCCATCCCAAACGAGAGAAAACAGCTTTGCCAGTAACAAACACCCATAAATATTTTAATGCACAACCGTTGGACTGGGAACACGGCGACCTGGGTAGCAACCTCTTTGGCTAATGTCTGTCTCATCCCTCATCCCTTCACCTCCCCTGAATCCCCAAATAGTCTAGCCAGCCAGTAGTGACAAAAGATCCTGGACTTAGGTAAGGACAAGAAAATGCTCAGGTGTACTATATGTAGTACTTTGCTCAACAGGAGTAACTGTGAGAGGGATCTGGAGTCCTAGTGGACGACCATTGAAATAGGAGCCAGCCGTGTGCAGCAGCTGCCCAAAAAGCCAACACAGTTCGAAGCTGCGTCAACAGAGGGAAAGAATCGAGATCATGTGAAGTGTTGATACAACTTTACAAGGCCTTGGTAAGGCCGTGCATTCGGTTTTGGTCGCCACGGTGCAAAAAGGATGTCGAGACTCTAGAAAAAGTGCAGAGAAGAGCGACAAAGATGATTAGGGGACTGGAGGCTCCAACATAAGAAGAACTGGTTGCAGGAACTGGGTAGAAACATAGAAGGCTGACAGCAGAAAAAGACCTCATGGTCCATCCAGTCTGCCCTTATACTATTTCCTGTGTTTTATCTTAGGATGGATCTATGTTTATCCCAGGCATGTTTGAATTCAGTTATTGTGGATTTACCAACCACGTCTAGTGGAAGTTTGTTCCAAGCATCTACTACTCTTTCAGTGAAATAATATTTCCTCATGTTGGTTTTGATCTTTCCCCCAAATAACTTCAGATTGTGTCCCCTTGGTCTTGTGTTCACCTTATTTAACCCTTTAACATATTTAAATGTTTCAATCATGTCCCCCCTTTCCCTTCTGTCCTCCAGACTATACAGATTGAGTTCATGAAGTCTTTCCTGATCAGTTTTATGCTTAAGACCTTCCACCATTCTTGTAGCCCGTCTTTGGACCCGTTCAATTTTGTCAATGTCTTTTTGTAGGTGAGGTCTCCAGAACTGGACACAGTATTATTCCAAATGGGGTCTCACCAGCGCTCTATATAGTGGGATCACAATCTCCCTCTTCCTGCTTGTTATACCTCTAGCTATGCAGCCAAGCATCCTACTTGCTTTTCCTACTGCCCGACCACACTGCTGACCCATTCTGAGACTGTCAGAAATCACGACCCCTCAATCCTTTTCTTTTGAAGTATTTGCTAACACAGAACTGCCAATGCAATACTCAGATTGAGGATTCCTTTTCCCCAAGTGCATTATTTTACATTTGGAAACATTAAACTGCAGTTTTCATTGTTTTGACCATTTATCTAGTAAAGCTAAATCATTTACCATATTACAGACGCCTCCAGGAATATCAACCCTATTGCACACTTTAGAGTCATCGGCAAATAGGCAAACCTTCCCTACCAGACCTTCCCCTATGTCACTCACAAACATATTAAAAAGAATAGGACCCATAACAGACCCTTGTGGCACACCGCTTGTAACCTGTCTCTGCTCAGAATACTCGCCGTTAACAATAACTCTCTGATGTCTACGCTTCAGCCAGCTGCAAATCCATTGAACTATCCAGGGATTAAGTCCAATCTTCACTAATTTATCTATCAGCTCTTTATGTGGAACCGTATCAAAGGCTTTGCTGAAGTCCAGGTAGGCAATATCCATGGCACCACCTTCATCCAACACCTTTGTGACATAGTCAAAGGAATCAATGAGATTAGTTTGACATGATTTGCCTTCAATAAAGCCATGCTGATTTGGCTCCAATAAGTTATTGTTCTTTAGGTGCTGATTTATCCTCTTTTTGAGTAGAGTCTCCATCATTTTATCACTAGTTTAATAAAGAGAAGGACCAGGGGAGACATGATAGCAGTCTTCCAACATCTCAGGGATTGCCACAAAGAAGAAAGAGTCAAGCTATTCTCCAAAGCAGTTGTGGGTAGAACAAGAAACAATTGATTGAAACTAAATAAGGAGAGTAGCAACTTAGAACTAAGGACAAAATTCCTGACAGTGAGAACAATTAACCAATGGAACAGCTTGCCACCAGAATTTGTAGATGATCCATCACTAGAAGTTTTTAAGAAGGGACCAGACAGCCTCTTGCTTGAAATGGTATAGGCCATTTCTTTAGCAGGGGGTTGGACTAGAAGACCTCCAAGATCCCTTCAAACTCAAGGATTGAGTTTGAATTTGATGATCATAGTGTTGTCATCAGCCTGCGCCGCAGCCGGGCCAGGCTGGGATCTCGCGGATCTCGCGAGATCCCGGCAGAACAAGATGTCGGCTACGCGGGGGGGCGTGTCTACCCGGCACCGCCGCAAATCCTGCCAGCGGCAAGTCACCGGCTAGGCATTGCCAGAGCTAAATTATGCCAGGGAAAAAATATATAAAATCTATTATCAATTAATGGCCACATCAGCATTAAAAATGGCCATTGAGGTTTTATTACTATCATTCACATCAGACCAACAATGAAGAAATACAGAATGTCCCATCAAGGAACTGCCAAAGAAGCTAACAACACAAAATCTCCAAGACCACAAATCTTCTATGATTTCTAGACATCAACTCCCAGAATTCCTGTGACAATCATACTAGTTCAGGAATTCTGGGAGTTGAAGTCCAGATGTCATAGAAGAGCCAACCTTGCCTACCCCTGTCCAAGACCCTTTACACCAACATTGAAAGAAGCCACTAAAACCATAAATTGAGAGCCAACTGCACTCCCTTCCAGCACTGATGATGTTCCCTAGCTTCCTAACGAAACCTCTACAAGGAAGCCACTGAGCTCAGACACCACCAAGGACGCCTCATTTCAATGGTGAGCCACCAATATTATCCTCTGTCAATATACCTCGTATCCAATTGCATCGCTTTCGGTTTTAAGAAGTCTGGCTGGTACTGGCATTATTTCTAAGATGGGAGGGGGGTGATCCCAAAGGATTCCCTTCCGGTCTGAGTCTCACTGAGGGGTCCTCAGGCATTGGAGGAGGCTTTTAGCTGAGCGCTGTTGTCTCTTCCAGTGTGATTCGCCCTCACTGCTTACTCAGGGACTGAAAGGGCATCCCCAGAGACGGAACGCTAAAGTGCGCTCATCGCCACAGCTCGTAAGTTCTTGCAGGACCAGTGCGATTTTGCTGCTGCACCTGTGGAGGTAGGAGACACAGGTAAAACCAGCTTTAAAAAATCATGCACGGAGCCACAGGTAAAACCACGCTGAAACACAGGCGCAATTTTGCTACCTCCACAGGTTCAACAGCAAAATCGCGCTGGTCCTACAAGAACTTACGAGCCGCAGTGGCAAGTGCAACTTAGCCTTCCGGCTCGCTGCCATTGATACATTTTAATGTTGGGTTTTTTTAATAAACAACTTTGCCAAAGCAAGTAAACTTTAGCAAGGTGTAAACATTTTTGTAGCAACGTGTCGCAAACAGTACCTGCCTTCAATACACTGAAGAGTAAATGAAACCATCTGTCTGACTGTTGATGTCTTCTTCTTCGTCTATTGGATTCATGCCTTTGGGGGGGGAAAATAAATATCACCAAATAACCAAAAGATGTTCAGAAACTAGAATACTAATCCTGTAATTTTATGTGCTTTTAGCCCACAAGGGCATGGCTATAATTAACTGCGGCTTTACAGGGAAGCAAATTTTAATTCTCATTCACCTGTGGTGGTTTGGTCTTTTTACAAGGAGATGATTGAGATTACCTCAAGTTCCACCAAAATTCTATTCTAATAATTTGGCCAAACCTCAAGAATTGACTTAGTTCCTAGAAAATAAGATCAACTCCTGGACCTGAAGTAATATTAGTTAACTTTTGACCAGTTATTTGAAGTAGATACTTTCTGCATATTTTGCTTCTTTAACCCTGGTGTGCTGCTCAATAACACACCCTAATCTGCAAATTGTTCATTTTAGGTGTTTATATTTGGTCTTTTTGAAAGCTTTTTTCACTTGGAAACAACTCTGAACATTTCTGCACGGAATGAAAATTGAAATGAAAGAATTAATGCTTATTGGTGTAGTATTACTTCAGGTCCAGGAGCTGACTTTTCTCTCACTATATAAAGCTGAGTTGTTGTTTTTAAAAATATACTTTATTTGTAAATATAGGGGGGGAAAGGAAATAGGGAAAGGGTAGTGGAGAGTAGGAAGGAATATACAGAAAAGAAAAAAAGGGGGGTGGGGGGGATAGGGAAGGGAAATACGAAATCAAGCAGTTCAGGTAAGTAATACGATTATACATTGTAAGTTGTAGATTATAATACAAATGCCTAGGTAAAGTTAACAGGGCTTATAATACATGTAATTCTTGATGACAGTGTGGTATTTCTTAAACATTGTAAATAAACAGTAGATAAGCAATATCCTTGATATTATCAAGAATTTTCTTAGGTTTTAATAATAAACGTTACATCTCATGTTAATATATATTAGCTAATAACAAATTGATGAAAATATTTTCTAAATTTGAAGAGTGAAAAGAGATATTAAATTTACAGGAAAAAAAGGGTAGTGGAAAGAGGGGGGAAAAGAGGAAAATGAATAAAAGAAAAGAAAGAATGCAGAAAAGAAGAGAAAGATCTGCGTGTGACACAGACGTTTTCAGGGACGACTTTTTGTGGAAAAGTAATAGGAGTATATGCATAATGCAGTAAATGTATTTTATATGTAAAAGAAAAAAAAGAAAAGAAGAAAGTATATGTTAGTAGGTATTAGTAGTAATGTGTTATGTGATATGTATTGCATTAGTTTAAAAACGGATAAAAAGAGATATGGTATAAGTTTTGTTGCAAATTAATTAGTTTTTGGCGCTAAGTCTTTTAATTAATTTGAGTTTGGTTGGAACGTTCAAGAGTAAAACAGGATTAATGGTTTGATAAATTACTGGTTTTATAATATAAAAGTTTGATATTGTTTTTGTGAAACCCATTTGTACCAATTTTCCCATATTTCATAATATTCTGGGAAATTACCACAGGTGAACAAGCATTAAAATTAGCTTCAAGGCAAAATACAGAAGCCTCAGGATCTGCAGTTGCCCTTCATTTCTTGAAGAAAGTCATTTGTTGGGACCTGAGGAAATTTTAGCCAAAGCTCAAGTCCTTAAAAGAAGCAAAATATATAAGAAAACTAGTTGCCTGAAGGAACTACAGGCAAAAGTTAAGGAAAAATAGTCCAAGTCCAGGGGTTTGACCTTATTTTCTTGAAATAAAGCCAGTTCTTAAGGTAATTCTGAGATTATGTTAGTAAAATAGATGGAATATTAGGTCATCTCAGCCATGTCCTGTTAACCCAACCACCACAGGCAGAACAAAATCAGAAACAGAGAAATATAGATTGATGGCAGAAAAGACCTCGTGGTCCATCTACTCTGCCCTCATGCTACTTCCTGTATTTTCAAATTAAAATTAACAGTTTTAAAGGTAAAGGTAAAATTACCACAGGAGGTGACCTTGCTCTCAGAAATAAAGTGACATTTTAGTCAAGGCTCAAATCCTGAAATAATCGAGATATTCAGCTGTCCCGGGCATTTTACTCCTTAGAATACACCCCCGGGGTTAAAATTACTACAGGTGCTATCTAACACTAGGGGCTATTAAGCGGCTAAAGAACTCGTGCTCCCCTCCCCTCCCTATCCGGCAAGTTTTAAAAAGCCTGAGGGGAAAAAAGCCTTACCTCAAAAGCTCAAAAGGCCCTGCCCGGCCTCGAGCTCGAGGAGTTGGGCTGCGGAGGCGCCGGGGCGACTGTTTTTGGGGCTCTCCGGCGCCCCGCAGCATCGAACGAGAGACCCTCCAGCCGCAGACTCTGCTCCTTCGGGCAACGTGCTTCCTAATTTTCCACACAGGCAAATCACCGGCTTTGTAAATGCTCCCCGCCCCTCGAGCGAGGAGAGGCATCCCGACCAATCCGAGGGAGGGGTTTTCAAGAGCAGCCAATAAACGGGCGAGAGGGGCGGGGAGAAAGACCCCCGGGGAGCCTCTGAGGGGGTTTGGGCGGAAAAGGCCCGGTTGCACTCGATCCTCAGCACGGGGCCCGGCACCTGGAGGGGTTGCCATGGAGACGGCTCATTGCGGCCTGGTGAGGAAGATTGGAGGCTTGAGCCAGGTGAATTCAATGAATCTTAAATGAGAACGAACTGTAAACGACCCATACAAACTACTTTTGCAGAATACCCTGTGTGTTGTGTTGGGCAAATCCAGCTCCTGAAACAAATTGGCTCTTTTCTACTTTGGAGTTGTTTAGAGTGAGTGGCATATAAATACAATCAATAAATAATAATGTTTCAAAATAAAGTTGGAATGGAGAAACTGTGGTCTTTTGGATATTGCATTACACCAGTATTACACCAAATATCTTCAAGTTGCCAAGGTTGGGAAACACTGTATTACACAGACACCTGATTAGGGACACCTGGCTTAGGAGATCTAGGGAGAAACATAGAAGATTGACAGCAGAAAAAGACCTCAGGGTCCATCTAGTCTGCCCTTATACTATTTCCTGTATTTCATCTTAGGATGGATCTATGTTTATCCCAGGCATGTTTCAATTCAGTTCCTGTGGATTTATCTACCACGTCTGCTGGGAGTTTGTTCCAAGCATCTACTACTCTTTGAGTCAAATAATATTTTCTCAGGTTGCTTCTGATCTCCCCCCCCCCCCAACTAACCTCAGACTGTGCCCCCTTGTTCTTGGGTTCACTTTCCTATTAAAAACACTTCCCTCCTGAACCTTATTTAACCCTTTCAGGTATTTAAATGTTTCAATCATGTCCCCCCTTTCCCTTCTGTCCTCCAGACTATACAGATTGAGTTCACGAAGTCTTTCATGCTAAGTTTGATGCTTTAGACCAGGGATCCCCAAACGTTTTTCACAGGGGGCCAGTTCACTGTCTCTCAGACTGTTGGAGCGTGGAGCGAGATCCCCCCTCCTGCCCCCTCCCTCCCCCTCCCCCTCCCCCTATCTCCGCTTCTCTCTCTCTTCCTAAATTCAGGCGAAGCCACAGAGGACTCTGCCCAGAAACCGATGATGCTGAAGCAGGGAGAATTCCCATTGGTATTGTCCCTCGATCTGCCCCCTCCCACCTCCAACGGCCGAGATAAACGCTTCTCCACGACCCCTCAGAACCAAGGATTCTTCCTCTGGGGCTGGAAGCGTCTGGCTGCACACACACTGTTTATAGAAACATAGAAACATAGAAGTCTGATGGCAGAAAAAGACCTCATGGTCCATCTAGTCTGCCCTTATACTATTTTCTGTATTTTATCTTAGGATGGATATATATTTATCCCAGGCATGTTTAAATTCAGTTACTGTGGATTTATCTACCACGTCTGCTGGAAGTTTGTTCCAAGGATCTACTACTCTTTCAGTAAAATAATATTTTCTCATGTTGCTTTTGATCTTTCCCCCAACTAACTTCAGATTGTGTCCCCTTGTTCTTGTGTTCACTTTCCTATTAAAAACACTTCCCTCCTGAACCTTATTTAACCCTTTAACATATTTAAATGTTTCGATCATGTCCCCCCTTTTCCTTCTGTCCTCCAGACTATACAGATTGAGTTCATGAAGTCTTTCCTGATACGTTTTATGCTTAAGACCTTCCACCATTCTTGTAGCCCGTCTTTGGACCCGTTCAATTTTGTCAATATCTTTTTGTAGGTGAGGTCTCCAGAACTGAACACAGTATTCCAAATGTGGTCTCACCAGCATTCTATATAGCGGGATCATAATCTCCCTCTTCCTGCTTGTTATACCTCTAGCTATGCAGCCAAGCATCCTACTTGCTTTCCCTACCGCCTGACTGCAATGTTCACCCATTTTGAGACTGTCAGAAATCATTACCCCTAAATCCTTTTCTTTTGAAGTATTTGCTAACACAGAACTCTCAATACAATACTCAGATTGAGGATTCCTTTTCCCCAAGTGCATTATTTTACATTTGGAAACATTAAACTGCAGTTTCCATTGCTTTGACCATTTATCTAGTAAAGCTAAATCATTTACCATATTACAGACCCCTCCAGGAATATCAACCCTATTGCACACTTTAGAGTCATCGGCAAATAGGCAAACTTTCCCTACCAAACCTTCCCCTATGTCACTCACAAACATATTAAAAAGAATAGGACCCAGAACAGACCCTTGTGGCACACCGCTTGTAACCTGACTCTGCTCAGAATACTCGCCATTAACAATAACTCTCTGATGTCTATGCTTCAGCCAGCTGCAAATCCATTGAACTATCCAGGGATTAAGTCCAATCTTCACTAATTTATCTATCAGCTCTTTATGTGGAACCATATCAAAGGCTTTGCTGAAGTCCAGGTAGGCAATATCCACGGCACCACCTTCATCCAACACCTTTGTGACATAGTCAAAGGAATCAATGAGATTAGTTTGACATGATTTGCCTTCAGTAAAGCCATGCTGATTTGGGTCCAATAAGTTATTGTTTTTTAGGTGCTGATTTATCCTCTTTTTGAGTAGAGTCTCCATCATTTTAACTACAACTGATGTCAAGCTAACTGGCCTGTAGTTACCAGCTTCTTCTCTACTGCCCTTCTTGTGAATAGGCACAACACTGGCCATTCTCCAATCCTCAGGAACTTCTCCTGTTAACAAGGATTGGTTAAACAAATCAGTCAGGGGGGTCGTAATGACAGATCTGAGTTCTTTAAGAACTCTGGGGTGGATGCCATCTGGACCCATTGCCTTATTTATCTTTAATCGTTCAAGTTCTTCTAAGACATCGGCTTCTAAGATGACTGGAGCTGAATCCGTACAGCTGGAAGCAATGCTATATCCCTCTATAGTATTATTTTGTCTTTTGAGAAAACTGAACAGAAGTAGCTATTGAAATGGTCAGCGATCTCCTTATTCCCATTAATGCATGTATTATTCCCGGTACTAAGTTTCGTGATGCCGCAGTTTTTCTTCTTCTTATCACTAATATATCTGAAGAAGGTTTTGTGAAATCCAGAAGTTTCTGTTACCAGGGAAATTAGTTAAAGAGTTATTGTTAAGCAAAAGTCATTAGAGTCAGACAGGACTGTTTACTTACCTCTGATTGGCCGCTGGGCTTTGGGCGCCAAACTAAAAGAGCTGTCAGGCGTCGCTTGTTGCCGGGCGAAAGTTTTCCTGTGCTACCGGGCTTACGCGTCTCCTGTCAGATTGCATTCGGCAGTGAAAGTAAGCCGCGGCTGTAGTTTCTCTGTGAAAGAATAAAGCGTTTTAACTCAAAGCCGTTACTCGGATCATTTCATTGGCGATGAGGGTCTTGAGGACTGCTTTTTCTCCTTAAATCATTATGTCTACCCCGTCAATCATTCAGCCGCCAGAGCTTTTTGACCCTGAACGGTCAACCTGGACTGCCTATATGGCAAAATTTGAAATTTTTCTGGAAGCAGCCGGCATGCAAGATGCCACTGACAGCCGCAAAAGAGCTTTATTCCTAAACTATTGTGGCACTCAAATTTTTGAGCTGGCGGGCACCCTGACAGACCCAGAGCCTGCCAATTCCGTCTCTTGGCAAATTCTGAAAGAGAAATTAGCCTCTCATTTCAAACCAACTAAGCCCGCTAGGGTTTACCGACACCAGTTTTCCCGCACGGCCCAAGCCGAAGGGGAAACAATTAATCAGTTCGCAACTCGCCTCAGGACAATATTGGCAAAATGTCAATTTGATAACCCTGAGGCAAGGTTGACAGATGCCATTATCTTCGGCATGAAGAATGTCTCCATCCGAAATAAGCTGTTAGCAACGGAAGATTCTACCCTGCAAGATGTGATCAAAGCTGCCCAGACAGCTGAAGTGGCAGAGTCTGCTGCCGCTGAATTGAAATCGAATGACAAGCTGTCAACGGTATGCAAACTCACTGCACATCCTCGCGCACAAGTCAACTCTTCTTTGGACTACTACACCGCTGATTTTGATACCCAGGACGACGACTGCTGCCTGATTCGTGGACCCCCTAACCGGCAACTCCGCCAAAACTTCCCTGCTTGTGCTGGCTGCCGAGGTCAACATGCACGCTCTAGATGTCCCTTCAAGGACGCCTTCTGCCGCCGCTGCGACAAACGAGGCCACATCGCTGCTGTATGCCGTGCCGCCCTGCCTGATGACAACTCAGGGAACCAAGACCTGCTGCCAACGTTCCCTGCCCAGCGTTCCTACCGGCCATTCCGACAACAAGGACGGGGAAATAGGAGACCGTGGTCCAACCGAGGTAACCTTGCAAGCCCTGCTTCTGCAGCTACTCCTTCTCCCCTTAATAAAATTGTTGTCCCTCTCCTATTAAATCAACATCCCTGCCACATGGAGCTGGATACGGGCTCCAAATATACTTTGATGCCGTGGCACAAACTAAGACTTTATTTACCTGATGTGTCTCGAGACTCTTTGCTGCCATCAGATATTGTTATCAAAGACTTTCAGGGACACCCAATTAGTGTGTTGGGTACTAATAGCGTCCCTATCACTTTTAAAAATGTGCACCATAGGTTGCCCCTATTAATCGTGGACGGGGCCAATCATTCTTTGTTGGGTTTGAATTGGATGGCTCCCCTAGGATTAGCCATCACCGGTGTCCACAAAATTTTTGCACCCAACACACCTGATTTTGTGAAAGAATTTCCAGATGTCTTTAAACCAGGGTTGGGAACATATAAGGGACCCCCAATCTCCTTCTCCTTAGACCCAGCCATTCCCCCCTTGAGATTGAAGCCTCGGAGGGTACCTCTGCCCTTGCTTGACAAATTAGATGCCCAATTGGACAAACTCCAATCCCAAGGCATTTTGGTTCCTATTGAGCACGCTCCCTGGGAGACACCTATTGTAACCCCCCTTAAACCTGATGGATCTCTGCGTGTGTGTGCTGATTACAAATCCACTTTGAATAAGGCATTACAGCACAACTCTTATCCAATTCCAGTTGTGCAGCACTTGCTGCACACTTTAGGGTCTGGGAAGGTCTTTGCAAGGCTGGACCTTGCCCAGGCATACCTACAGCTTCCTGTAGATGAAGCCACTTCTTTAGCCCAGACAATAGTTACCCACAGAGGTGCCTTCAGGTGCACACGCCTGCAATTTGGCATTAGTGTAGCCCCAGGTATTTTCCAGAGACTAATGGAACGCTTGTTATGGGGGCTTAAAGGGGTCGTCCCTTACTTCGATGATATTCTAATTTGTGGGGACACAAGGGACCAATTACACTCTAGAATCCGACAGGTGTTGACCAGGTTACAATCAAAAGGGCTGAGGCTGAACCCTGACAAGTGTGTATGGGGAACTCCATCTGTAGATTTCCTAGGATTCAAAATCGATGCAGCAGGAATTCATCCCACAGATGACAAAATTAGGGCCATTAGAGACGCACCTGCCCCCACTTGTAAAGCAGAGCTGCAAGCCTTTTTAGGGTTATTGAATTTCTACTCAGTTTTTCTGAAGCATAAAGCCTCTGCAGCTGAGCCGCTTCATAGACTTCTCCACAAGGGGGCGCAATGGCAATGGGGAGATACTGAACAGGCATCTTTCACTGCTGTCAAACAACTCCTGACTTCCCAAAGTGTAGTCGTGCAATATAGTCCCACATTACCCCTCAGACTCACATGCGACGCTTCGCCATACGGGGTGGGATCTGTCCTAGCCCATTTATTACCAAATGGTCAGGAGGCACCTATAGCTTACTTTTCAAGAACCTTATCCCAGGCTGAACGAAATTATGCCCAAATTGATAGAGAAGCTTTAGCTTTGGTTGCCGGCGTTAAAAAATTCCATAATTATTTGTTGGGCCGCCCTTTCCAATTGATTACTGACCACAAACCGTTGCTGGGATTATTAGCCACTGGGAAACCTACCCCTCCATTCATGTCCCCCCGCATGTCCAGGTGGGCTATATTTTTAGCTGGCTATGATTATATTCTAGTGCATAAAGGTGGCTCTCAAATTAATCATGCCGATGCCTTGAGCCGCTGCCCATTGGGTCAGCAGGTGGTAGACCCAGCCCCTGCTGGAGATGTCCTCTTAATAGACATAGGCACTCCATCCCTCGTGACAGCAGAAGAGGTAGCCAAGGAAACAAAACTTGACCCTGTCTTAGGAAGAGTCCTTCACTATATTCTAAAAGGATGGCCAGCCAATGGGGATGACCCAATAGTAGGTGAGTTTAAGACAAAACGGCTAGAACTGTCGGTTATGCATGAATGTGTGTTGTGGGGTGATAGGGTAGTCATCCCCCATTCCCTAAGGCCTCAAGTGATGCAGCTGCTGCATCAAGGACACCCCGGGGTGGTCAGGATGAAGGCCTTGGCTAGGGGGTATTTATGGTGGCCAGGGCTGGACAGGGCTATAGAGGACTGGGTTGCTACATGTAAGTCCTGTCAGGAGACCAGACCAAATCCTCCCAAAACCACCCCTGCACAGTGGGACACCCCTAGGGGCCCTTGGTCAAGAATACATATCGACCTAGCGGGGCCAGTGAACAATAACATGTTCTTAATAGTGGTGGATGCATACTCCAAGTGGTTGGAGATACTGTTACTAGGGTCCACTACAACGACATCAGTGTCAAAGGTGTTACGGAAATTGTTTGCGACACATGGGTGTCCAGATGTTCTGGTATCGGATAATGGGCCCCAATTTACTTCCAAGGAGTTTGAAATGTTCCTCGCCGGGTTGGGGGTGAAACATGCTTTGGTCTCAGTCCACGCAGCGTGGGCTAATGGGATGGCTGAAAGGTATGTCCGAGTGGCCAAAGAGGCCATCAAAAGATCATCCCCAGGGGAAATTCAAGGCAGACTGGACACTTTCCTTCTAATGCAACATATCACACCAAGTATGACTACAAATAGAAGCCCGGCTGAATTACTGATGGGGAGGAAGTTAAGGTCACCTTTGGATAGGCTGCACCCAGCCTATGTCCAGTTAAAAACGGTAAATGTCACCACTCCGGAACGCTCGGTATGTATCGGTCAAAATGTGTATGTTAAAAATTTTGATAAGGGCACATTGTGGGAGAGTGGAATAGTCACAGAACAAACAGGTCCAAAAACATATACAATTGCCCTAAGTGATGGCCGCCTCTGGAAGAGGCACATAGATCACATTAGAGGGAGATTGGCATCTGCCAGTATAAGGGACAATATGGCTGCCATAAGTAATGGGGCCTCTCCTCCTTCCCACCCCACAGGAAATTACTCAAGACCTACTAGGAACCAGGAACAAATAGACTGGGACTTACCTGGATTTACTAGTCAAGCCAGCGCAGCTGCAGCTCCGCAAGGCTCCAGCCATGGGGGTGCTGGACAGTCTCATCCGGAAGAGCCATCTTCATCGGTGGATACCCAGGTCCTCCAAGACCCACGAAGGTCTGAGCGGGCACCCAGAAGACCAGCCCGTTTGGACGAATTTATTACATATTTATCTGAGTGAACATCTGTAATAAATCAACCAGAAGGGGGAGGGATGTTAAATCCAGAAGTTTCTGTTACCAGGGAAATTAGTTAAAGAGTTATTGTTAAGCAAAAGTCATTAGAGTCAGACAGGACTGTTTACTTACCTCTGATTGGCCGCTGGGCTTTGGGCGCCAAACTAAAAGAGCTGTCAGGCGTCGCTTGTTGCCGGGCGAAAGTTTTCCTGTGCTACCGGGCTTACGCGTCTCCTGTCAGATTGCATTCGGCAGTGAAAGTAAGCCGCGGCTGTAGTTTCTCTGTGAAAGAATAAAGCGTTTTAACTCAAAGCCGTTACTCGGATCATTTCAGGTTTTATCCCCCTTCTTTACAGATTTGGCAATTTCTTCCTCTTTTGAGGCTTTAGCAGCATATATTATCTGTTTCACCTCCTTCTGTCTCATTTTATACACCTCCCTATCAGCTATACTTCCAGACTCTTTATACCTCCTATAGGCAGCCTTTTTTTCATTGACTATAGCCCTTACATCATTGCTAAACCATAGCGGTTTCTTCTTCCTTTTACCTTTAGCTATTTGTCTTACATACAGTCCAATGGCTTTTAAGATGGCCTTTTTTAATACAGTCCACTGGGTGCTCGCTCCTGCCATTTTATCCCTCCCCTTTAATTCATTTTCTAAATATTCCCCCATTGCATTAAATTTTGTTTTTCTGAAATCCAATACTTTGGTTGCATTATAGGATTGCTCACAATTAGTTTTTACATCAAACCACTAATAGCAGCCTCACTAATGACCCCAGCCCCACCCAACCACAGGTGGCCTCATTTTCTTTGATAATAATCTCTCAGTTGTTGCTGCCTATGCATCGCTCTCCGCATGCGTGACTTTATCATTAACTCTTGTTCCGAATCCAAGGAGGAGCTAGATAATTGATCTCCTTCTGAGCTGTCTGCCACACTCTCCTCCTCCCTGTCACTCATGTCTTCTTGGTCAGAGGAGCCTTCATCAGCAGATTCCACCAGGAGCAAAACAGGCCTGCGGCATGTGGATGTCTCCCCCACATCCACAGTCCTTGGGGCAGGAGCTGGGCCAGAGCTAACCACAACACCTAGAATGTAAGATGGCTGAGTGTCCAATCCTATGTGGTGAAATTAGTGAAGGGCTACCACAATTTTTACTAACGCACTGTGGGTGTAGTTTATGCAGGACGCTCTGCATTTTATTTCAACATCTTTCAGTGCAAATTGGGTGGAGCTCCATTTTTACTACACCACTGCGTCCCCCCCTGTCCGGGCAGTAGCCCAGCCCTGGGTGAGATGGAGGGAAGTGAAAGAGGGAAAATGCCTGTTCCATGTTGGGCAAAGCCATAAATCTCCACCTTCTATTTGTGGGAGAACCACAGGTATTTGTGTGGTCACTGCGCATCTTGGACTGACCTTCATTTCATCCATCAGAGCTTTTCTTATTTCCTTAAAATGGAAGTTGCAATTATTATTAGGAGCCATATTGAGACCTAAACATTGATTCCCAATTGATCAGCAATCTGTGTGGTTGGAGAGCAGAACAGTTTCCATGGGAGCCTCTTCCAGAAATCTATATGTTCCCACCAGTGGTGAGATTCAGCCAGTTTGCACCACTGGTTATTAATGTTCTGAGCAGTTTGACAAACTGGTTATTAGAAGAAATTATTAGTGCAGGTTGTTAAATTACTTGAATCTCACCACTGATTCCCACCCTTATTCAATCCCTTCTTGGACCTGGATGAATATTATGGAGCACTGAACTTTTGTGACCTGCCTTTAGACAGGATACCTTCAATATCCTTCTGGGAAGAGTCACCAGGTCCTTTTTCTCTGGACATCTTCTCCAGCCCTTCACAGCCAAGACAAGCTATGAGCCATGGTGGCGCAGCAGGTAGAGTGCTGTACTGCAGGCCACTGAAGCTGACTGAAGGTCAGCGGTTCAAATCTCATCACCGGCTCAAGGTTGACTCAGCCTTTCATCCTTCCGAGGTGGGTAAAATGAGGACCCGGATTGTGGGGGCAATATGCTGGCTCTGTTAAAAAAGTGCTATTGCTAACATGTAGTAAGCCGCCCTGACTGTAAGGAGAAGGGCGGCATAACAATCGAATAAAATAAATAAGTAAATAAATAAATAAGCTTGGAAGAGGAGCAGAGAAAATGCTTCAGGCAGAAATTGTAGACTGGAAAATTAAAGGATCTGAAAACTGCTATTTTATTTCTCTGCTTGAAAGAAAAAAACCACAGTGGAAATTTCAATTGAAACTTTATTTTTTAAATTTACTTTATTTTTTTATTTTGGTGCAAAGTACAGAAACAAAAAAATAATAATACTAAACTGAAATACCAAAGAAGGAAGAATTATATAAGCGGGATGAAAATTTTGCTTCCAAGCTGAGAACCTATCAAACACATCATTTCACATCATTCTGGCATTCTCACGGAGAGGATCAGTCCACCAGGCTGGTACTTGGTTCCAACAGTTTTGTCCTGACATCTTTTCCTACTTTGTCTCTCACAAACACCTTTAGCTGCTGTCATTAGGAACAAGTGCCCACATTATTTTCTATAAGCTTTCACATTCAGTAGGTGTTGCTGAACAGCTGAATTCCTCTGAATTTTACACAAATCTCTTTAGCAAGATTTATTGAGAGGGGATGGAGCTGCAAGGATACTCATCAGTGAATAACTTCCCATTTTGAAACATATAGATTGGGTTTTCCTTGACTTCTGCATACTATCTAAATTGAAATCAAATGAACGTCACAATTTTTCCACTGTCACAATGGCATTATATATCATGTTTTTACATTTGTTCTGGCTGTGAGATGCTCCTTTGTGTTCAGGTCTGGCCTCAGAAGAATAATGTAGCACTTGGGGATGAAGATGCAGCCCAGAAGACCAGCACTGGAGGCCAGGATGGAGAAGACCTGCACAGCCACCATGTATTTCCCTTTGGTGCTCAGGTAGGTGGGCACAAAAGTCACCCAGACACTGCAGAAGACCAGCATGCTGAAGGTGATCAGCTTGGCTTCGTTGAAGGCCCCAGGCAGATTCCTGGCCAGGAAAGCCACCGTGAAGCAGATGGCAGCCAGGAAGCCCATGTAGCTGAGGGTGACGTAGAACATGACAACAGCCCCTTCGTTGCATTGTAGGATGATCTCTCCATGCTGGGAGTGGGGGTCAGATTCAGGGAATGGGGGAGAAACTCCCAGCCAGATGGAGCAGATGACAATTTGGACAGCAGAAGAAGAGAGGATGATGGAGTTGGCCAAGCTCTTCCCCAACCATCTGTTCATTTGGTTTCCTGGTTTTGTGGCCAGAAAAGCCAGCACCACTGTGATGGTTTTGGCCAAGAGAGAAGAAACAGCAACTGAGAAGATGATGCTGAAAACCGTTTGTCGGAGAAGGCAGGTGGCTTTCCTTGGTTGACCAATGAAGAGAGAAGAAGACAAGAAGCAAAGCAGGAGGGAGACCAGGAGGATGTAGGAGAGGTCCCGGTTGTTGGCTTTGACAATGGGGGTTTCTCGGTATTTTATGAAGATGATTAAAACAAGGTCTGTGATCAAGAACAACAGTAGGGCAAAAGAGACCAGAATGATGCCCAGAAATTCTTCATAAGACAGAAAGGTTATAACTTTGGGGATACATTGGACTCTGTGCTCATTGGGATATTTATCATCCGGACACTTGGTGCATTTTTTAGTATCTAAAAAGTAAAAAGCAATATTTCTTTTATATATTTTTTACATTACAAGAAATATCTTTTTTGGACAAAACCTAATTCCAGGAACATTTTCCAAGAACTATTTCATTAAAAATAGCTAAGAAGGGTATTTTAAAAAATGTAGCCAAGTATATGAAGTTGAGGGGAGTCATAGGGCGTTAATTATTCTCTGTGTAATGTGTAGAATCTTCATAGTAACTTACATTAATAGAGGTTAATAATGAATCATATAATCTTTTTAGCCAAACATCCTGAGTCCTGCCTCATGGCAGTTAATATATGGGACTTGGAGGATGCCTACAGTATCCTGTAACATCTGGAAGCAATATGGAATTAAAAAGAAACTTCCTAACAGTGAGAACAATTAACCAGTGGAACAGCTGGCCTCCAGAGGTTTTGGGTTCTTCAATATTGGAGGTTTTTAAGAAGAGACTGGACAGTCACTTGTCTGAAATGGTAGAGGTCCGTGATGGCAAACTATGGCACGAGTGGCAAAGGTAATACGCAGAGCCTTCGCTGTGGGGACATGTGCCATTGCCAGATGATGTTTTGATTGCCAGTGTACATGCCAGTCTTTGCAGGAACTGGAGCACAGGGAAGCAGCCTGAAAACACCCTGAAAAATGGTCCAAAAAACAGCCAAAAGAAAGACAGTTTGCAGGCCAAAAATGACCTGGAAAAGAGTCAGAAAATGGCCCCAAAATGGTCAAAACAGGCATATGCACGCTGACCAGCTGGTCTTTCAATTTCCAATGCTCTACCAAGTGTATCTACATGTTCCGGTTTGGGAACTTGGTGCTCAAAAAGTTCACCATCACTGGTATAAGTTCTCCTGTTTGAGCAGGGGGCGGGACTAAAAGAACTCCAAGGTCCCTTCCAACTCTATTTTGATTGATTAATCGATTGATCTATATGATTGGCAGAGTATTTGTGTAATGAATTCCTCCCATTACTATCCACAACACCACATTATGGACCTGCTCAGTGATCATCAAGGGGAGGCCAATATATACTGAATTGCCCTCCTTCACCGTCTTTTTGATTTACTTCCTTTTAGATAAGAAATTGTGCAGGTTAAAAATAAAAATCCAGGTTTCCTTCAATCTGCCTTTTAACTTGCACTTTCATGAAAAGGTTCTGGATGGATCCAGTTCCACCAAGCCTCCCATTTTCCTCAGGGTCACCCACCTTCCTGAGTGGAGAAGGTCCCCTCCGGACAAGGAACGCAGTCGTAGCAGCAAACTGGCTCTCCTTCTCGCGCCCTCTTGACAAATCCAGGATGACAACTTTCCACACATTGGGACTCAGGCAGGGACTGAGCAGAGAAAAGAGAATGTGTTAGGAAATACGTTAGGATTCTCCATCTATAGAAAATGTTGGTAAAAATGGCAGGAGACCATTAGCCTCTGGTCTTCACTGAAGTAAACATGAAATCTCTGACCTTTTCTAAGCAGATGCAGGAGGTATAACAACTGGCAGATTCTTCATTTAATTCCTCTCTTTTGTTTTTGGAATTCAACATTACCATAAAGTACTTTTCTATTTAATAAAGTCTGATGGGATGGAATTGCACAAAAAAATATTTAATTATGAGGATATATTCATATTAAATCTGAGAATAAAGTTTACTGTAAAAGGTTTAGGAAACTTTTATTTCATTCAGGTTTTTTTTAATGTAGAATAAAACTGTGATGAGGAAAGAAATCTGTGACCAGTAAGATCTTGAAAGATTTCCCTAAAACATGGCAAAACTACTCCAGTTAGGTCCTATCTATTGAAGAACTTCCATTAGATGACACCAACTGGCATGGAAGGCCAACCACCCTGGAGACTCCAGGCTTTCCCCACTTGAAATAGGACCTCAGGCTTTGGAAGACAGAGAAAAGAGAGCAACATTTCTCCCACCTTATTAAGCAACTTTAGCCGTGAAAGAGCATCTTGGTCAATAGAAAATCTCTGTCTTACAAAATACGCCAGAATCTCTTTCTTGGGGTCCTCCTTGGGGAGCACCAAGTAGTAGCCAATGCCCAGATCTGCTTTTATCTCTCCATTTTGGTCCAAGTACAGTTTAACTTGTGAAATATTCCACAATCATTCTTCTCCAGAAAGGGATGAAACTAGAATGGGAACATTCATGAATTTGAAATACCGAAAACATTGTTTCTTATCCCACACTGAATCTTTCTTCTAGAATTCTCCAAATATGGTTCAATAATACTGACATTATCTTCAAAGGTGAATGAAAAAGTTGGAGAAAAAATAGTCAATCATATACTGACAAAATATAGAGAAAATATAATTGACACAATTGGTCAATTATAGGCAGGGGTGGGCTACTGCTCGGACGGGGTGGGTGGGGGAACACAGTGGGGTAGCAAAGATGGAGCTCCACCCAGAGCACCCAATTTTCACTGAAAGATGTGGAAAGAAAAGGCAGGGTGTCCTGCAGAAGCCATGCCCCAGGGTGGTGGTAAAATTTTGCTAGCCCTTCCCTGAGGCCCTGTATACCTTGCACTTACCTGCATTCAAAACAGGCCATATGGGGAGTCCTTCGATGTTGGGTGGGTGGGGTCAGCCAGGAGAGAAATTTCTCCGTTCTCTAAACTGCACAGAATCTTAACCAGAGCTTCTCCTAAACCAGTGGTGGTTCTACTTACCTGCCTACCAGTGTACTGTGCACAGGAAGCAAAAATGCACCGAAATCTCGAGAGGGGATTTCAAGATCAGCTGGGGCAGGGGAGAAACGCAACAGCAGAATGCAGGGAAGCCAAAAAGACAGAGATGGGGTGGAAATGCATGAATGGGAGAGATGAAATGGAGATGAGCGTTGCAGGGCAGGAGGAGTATGAGAACCTTATACAGTGATACCTCGTCTTACGAACTCAATTATTTCCGGGACGAGGTTTGTAAGGTGAAAAGTTTGTAAGACAAAACGTTTCCCATAGGAATCAATGGAAAAGCGATTAATGCATGCAAGCCCAAAACTCACCCCTTTAGCCAGCCGAAGCGCCCATTTTTGCGCTGCTGGGATTCCCCTGAGGCTCCCCTCCATGGGAAACCCCACCTCCGGACTTCCGTGTTTTTGCGATGCTGCAGGGGAATCCTAGCAGTGCAAAAATTGGCGCTTCGGTGGCAATGGAAGTCCGGAGGTGGGGTTTCCCAGCGAGGGGAGCCTCAGCAAAATTGCAGCATCGCAAAAACACGCAAGTCCTCAAAACCCCACCTCCGGCGATTTCGCTGAGGCTCCCCTCACTGGGAAACCCCCACCTCTGGACTTCCGTTGCCAGCGAAGCGCCCATTTTTGCACTGCTGGGATTCCCTTGCTGGAAACATGGAAGTCCAGAGGTGGGGTTTCCCATGGAGGGGAGCTTCAGGGGAATCCCAGGAGTGCAAAAACGGGCACTTCGCTGGCAACAGAAGTCCAGAGGGGGGGCATCCCAGTGGCGGCGGCTTGGGTTTGTAAGGTGAAAATAATTTGGAAGAAGAGGCAAAAAAATCTTAAACCCCAGGTTTGTATCTCGAAAAGTTTGTATGACGAGGGGTTTGTAAGATGTAGTCTCACTGTATAATGATTGCAGCTGTGTCTACTGGAGCTGCTGTTGCTAAGTGGATTTGCCCAATGAGATTCTATTTGCAAATCGGGTTCTTAAGTGAGGACAACCTATTGTACAGTTTGTCCTTGACTGACGTCCAGAATTGAGTTGCTAAGGGAGACAGTTTTTAGATGATTTTGACTCACTTTACAACCTTTCTTGTCACAAACAACTGAATCACTGAAGCTAAATTAGTAGCCGTTGTTAATTGAATCCAATTAAAAATTAACAAGGCCCAAAGGCAGAAGGGGTCTCCTTAAGCCATGGGTGTCAAACATGATTTTATTGATGGCCGCTTCAGGGCTGTGCTTGACCTTGGGGGGAGGGGGCATGGCCAGTTGGACATCACTCCTGTGATCAAATGCCACTTTTGCTAGTAGTTTGTTTTGCTAGCACTCTGCCAGTGAAATGAAGTGCATGAGGGCTATGCATGGCCCTCACAGGTTCCGTTTTTGGGTGGACAGCCTCCTGCAGCCTCTCTGCCAACAAAAAGTGGCTGCCATCAGAGCCAAAAATGGAGCCCTCAAGCACTCCGTTTTTGCTGGTAGAGGCACCATGGGCCGGTCCTTCTCTATTTCCAGGGTGGCCCTATGGGTTAGATCTAAGCCCCGTGCAGCAGGGGTGGATGACTTCCTGGACAGGTGGGAATACAGTGGGGTAGTGATAAGGGGTCTCCACCCCAGAAGACCCAATTTGCACTGAACAATGTTGAAAGAAAATGCAGGGTGTCCTGCACAAGCCACGTCCACAGTGTTTGGGTGGGTGGCAGTGAGGGAGGTAAAAAAGAAAGAGGGGGGGGAGAGAGGGAGAGAGGGAGGGGGAAGGAGGCAGGGATGGAGAGAAGGAGGAAGGAAGGAAGGAGAAGTTGAGTCGGTGGGTGGAAGGAATGGAGAGAAAGAAAGAAAGGGGGAGAGAAAGGAAGGAAGGGGGAGGGAGGGAGAGGGAGGGAGTGGAGGGTGGAAGGACTGAGGAGGAAGTTTGGGTGGGTTGCAGTGAGGGGGGGAAAGAAAGAAAGAGGGGAGGAGAGAAAGAGAAAGGAAGGAAGGAACGGAGGGAGAGAAGGAGAGGGGGGGAGAGAGGGGGAAGGAGGCAAGGAGGGAAGGAAGGAAAAAGTTTGGGTGGGTGGAAGGAATGGAGAGAAAGAGAGAGGGGGAGAGAAAGGGAAAGTGAAAGAATGAAAGAGAGGGGGGAGGGAGGGAGTGGAGGGAGGAAGGACTGAGGAGGAAGCTTGGGGGGTGGGAGTGAGAGAAGAAAAGTAAGAAAAGGGGAGAGAAAGAGAAAAAAATAAAGAAAGGAGGGAGAGAGAAAGAAAGAAAAAAAGAAAAAGAAAGAAAGAAAGAAAGAAAGAAAAGGAATAAAGAAAGAAAGAGAGAGAAGTGAGGGAGGGTTGGACGAAAGAAGGAAGGAAGGAAGAAAGGAGAGAAGAAGTTGGATGTGAGGGAGGGAAAGTAAGAGAGGGAAAGAGAAAGAGAGAGAAAGAAAGGAGGGAGGGAGGAAGGGAGGGAGGAAGGAAGAGGAAAGTCGGGTGGGTAGGCAGGAGTGAGGGAAAGAAAGAAAGAGAGAGAGAGAGGAAGGAAGGAAGGATGGATGGAGGAAGTTGGATGGGTGGGTGGGAGGGAAGGAGGGAAAGTAAGATAGAGGAAAAGAGAAAGAGAGAGAAAGGAAGGCGGGAGGAAGGAAGGAAGGATGGAGGAAGGTGGATGGGTGGGTGGGATGGAGGAAAAGTAAGAAAGAGGGAAAGAGAAATAGAAAGAAATGAAGGAGGGAGGAAGGAAGGAAGGAAGAAAGGAAGACGAAGGTTGGGTGGGTAGATAGATGGGAGATAGGGATGTAAAGAAAGAAAGGAGGGAGGAAGAAAGGAAGGAAACAAGGAAGAAATAGATGAGAAAGAAAGAAAAAGAAAGAGAGAAAGAGAAAAATCCTATTATTTTTATTTATTTATTTATTCTATTTATTCTATTTATTCTATTTATTCTATTTATTTATTTATTTATTTATTTATTTATTTATTTATTTATTTATTTATTTATTTATTTATTTATTTATTTATTTATTTATTGGATTTGTATTCCGCTCCTCTCCGTAGACTTTTAATTGTTCCATGACATGACCACCAGCATCACCTGCTGAATCACATGACCATGAAGCCACCCCCCACCTGGTCACATGGCTAGTAAGCCCCTCCCACCCAATCACATGACCATCAAGCCACAGCCACAAAATAAGCCACACCCACAGAGTGGTAGTGAAATACTTGGGAAACACACACACACACACAGCTTTGGAACCATTATTCCCTGAGTAATTAAATTGGGCAGATCTGTTGAGGTGGTTCCCCTCCTTCTCCTCTGGATACCTTCTCCAAAGGATCTGAGATTCATGGATCCCTATCTGGACCCCGTACCTGCCATGGCTGCAGCCTTGGTGACCCCGACCTCTTTTCTCCCTCCGTCCTTCTCCTCCTTGATCTGGGGGAATAGGCGGCATTCAAGACATGGGCCAGAGTCTTCATGAGGTTGTAAAGGTCATAAAAATTTCTGATCCCTCTTCTGTTCCTTTTCCACTGGGTCTCCAGTGGGGCTTTCTGGGTGCATCTCCTGCGGCCTTTGACAGAAAAGACGTTCTTTGAAAGAGAACAGAGAAAATAAAGATCTTGAAAATTTAGTTCCATAAAGAAACCATGTTCAAAGGCTTCATCTTTTGGCCTTCTGCTGGGCAGATGACCAAACTTCAAAATACTGTGGATGTATTTGAGAAGTCTGCGCTTGTTTATTGTAATCCCTGAAAAAGTTGTGAGGATCCAGACTTTCTCTTCAATGAGTCCCGGCAAGCGCAGAAATGTTGAATGGAAAGGAAGAATTCTGTCCCAAAGGAAATCATCTTCCATGAAGTGAACAAAGACATTGACTTGTCTCCACTTAGAGAGGGCATCCCTGAGATAGGCTGTATATCCTGTTGTTGAGAATTGTTGTGATAGAACCACACAAATTCCATTCCTGACAAGCATAGGAGGGAAAGTCCTCATGAAATTATCTCCCTTCTCTGTGTCTGAAGCAAAGAGGCCAATCAAGGTCCATCTGAAATGGAGGAGCAGTTGGACAATGGCTGGATAGAGGAACCCTTCTTTCTGTCGTGTCTGGTGGAAAAAGGGGAATTTGCTTTTATCAATCAGAGCCTCTGAAGCAATTCCATGTTTGATCTGAAAAAGCAATGAAAATGCTGTGTTTTATTTGGGGTCAGATCAAATCCAAACTATTAGATTTTAATAAATCCAACCTGCTTCTCATGAATGTATTAGAACAATTTGTAGTTAGACATTGAAATATTAAAGATAGAATATTAGCAAGATTGTATAATAAGAATGAATTTTTTTTTTAACTATAAACAATGTAAATAGTATTACTGCATCACCTCTACAATTTACCACTATTATATTAACATTTTGAAATACTGACTGAAGTATTATATTCCAATAAAGGGCCTAATATAATTTTTGAGGATTGGTGCATCTTTTTCTGTTTCTGTATCCCAGATTTTTTCTGAAGGACTTTTTTTAGCTTCTTCTCCAATTATACAAGAAACAGGGAGACCTCAGTTCCTAATACGATTTGTCAGTTGTATAATCCAAGATTTCTCTTTAACTGAAATTTTGTCTCTTTTCAGAGCCTGTCAGTTTTCGTAGACTAGAATTTATGCCGATATCCATATTTTCTGAATTTAGACATAGCAGAAATTGTATAAATTCCCAATACAATGGTGAGGGCAGCAGCTGGAGTCCTCTTACTCACCCCAAGACCTCAGAGGCCATGATTGGGTTGGTTCTGCTAGAGATTTCTCTCTGAGGGTTTAGGACATTTTTCCTCCGCCACTTGGACGAAGCTCTTTCTTCCGCAGCAGCTGATCGGCCGCTGCCTTCTCTCCCTCGTCCAAAGTCCCCTAGCTCTTCATCCCAGCCCTTTCGTCACAAAAATCCACCTTCAGCCCCAGCCTTTTGAGCTGGGGGTCAGGCTAGATGATAATAATAATAATAATAATAATAATAATAATAATAATAATAATAATTTATTGGATTTGTATGCCGCCCCTCTCCGCAGACTCGGGGCGGCATACAAATCCAATAAATTATTATTATTATTATTATTATTATTATTATTATTATTATTATTATCTAGCCTGACCCCCCAGCTCAAGCAGAAGAATGAAACAGAATGATAGAGATGGGGGGACCTCAGAGGCCATCTAGTCTGACCCCCAGCTCAAGTTGGGGCCTCTGAGGTCCCCTCCATTCTCCTGCTTGAGCTGGGGGTCAGCCTAGATGGCTACTGAGGTCCCTTCCCTCCCTATCATTCTGTAAGTCTCCTGAATGAGAAGGGGGGTCAGCCTAGATGGCCACTGAGGTCCCTTCCCTCTCTATCATTCTGTAAGTCTCCTGAATGAGAAGGGGGTAAGACTAGATAGCCACTGAGATCCCTTCCCTCTCTATCATTCTGTAAGTCTCCTGAATGAGAAGGGGGGTCAGCCTAGATGGCCACTGAGGTCCCTTCCCTCTCTATCATTCTGCAAGTCTCCTGAATGAGAAGGGGGTCAGATTAGATAGCCACTGAGGTCCCTTCCCTCTCTATCATTCTATAAGTCTCCTGAATGAGAAGGGGGGGTCAAACTAGATGGCCACTGAGGCCCCTTCCCTCTCTATCATTCAACTGGTGTGTGTGTGTGTATGAAAGAGCAAACTGTTCCATTCTTTCCTTCCAAAAGGAGCATTTTGCAAGAACCGTTCTGATTGGATGGTGGTGAAGTGTCCCATGTGGCCAAAAGGCTGTGGCTGAATGTGGATTTTTGTGACAAAAGGGCTGGGGCCAATAGCTAGGGGCTTTTGGGCGAGGGAGAGAAGGCAGCGGCCAATCAGCTGCGGCGGAAGAAAGAGCTTTGTCCAACTGGCATATGCAAAAAGTCCCATCCCCCTCTCTGAAGCCCCAAACATCAGAATGATGTAAGAGCATGGGGGAAACCTTGGCCTCTTATGCTTTGATAGTTGGGGCTGAGGAAGCTGGAGAGCTACGAGGTCTTTCATTTAAGCACCACTCTCACTCAGGCCCTTCCTCTGACTGAGCCCCTTTGATGGTGAGGGTCCCAGATTCAGTCTCAGAGAGAACAACCCCTGGTAAGGAAAGGTGTTACACACTCCATTGGCTGACCAACTGTGGCTAACATGTCAATTCCCAAAGACCGTAACTTTTAAACTTGATTGATTAATTATCAGATAATTATTATGACGAAAGAATCCAAGTCTTGTTCACAAGTATACAATCCAATGTATAAGTATGGTAATATCATTTTGTTAGTGTAAATTAGTGAGTTCCAATAGGTATTTAGCATGCTCAACATGTGTACCTATAAAAGAACTTAAAATAAAATAAAAGAATTGGAAGGGACCTTGGAGGTCTTCTAGTTTAACCCCCTGCTCAATCAGGGGTCCCTATACTATTCCAGACAAGTAGGTGTCTAGTCTCTTTTTAAAAACCTGCAGTATTGGAGCACCCACAACTTCTGGAGACAAGTTATTCCACTGATTGATTGCTCTAAATGTCAGGAAAGTTCTCCTTAGTTCTAGGTTGTTTCTCTCTGTGATTAGTTTCAATCCATTGTTTCTTGTCTTATTTTCCAGTTTTTGGAAAATACATTAACGCATCCCCCCTATTCTTTGGGGCAGCCCCTGAAATATTGCACATTGTTATTAGGTCACTGTGAGAAAAGGAAAAATAATGACACAGGAGCCAGGTGAACAGGAACAGACGTTTACAATCTCGTTAATCAAGGAGAGGCCAACTCAGGTAGAGAATCACCCCTGAAGAAGGCAATTGACATCTTCACACCTCCATTTTTATACCAAATCAACAATACATACATGAGTCCCAGTATACCGAATACGCCGATAAGTCATGACGTGAGCAATGACATATGTTCTTAATGTGGTTTGTCCTCTTACTTAGGGACTAGCCCCAGTTTCATATCCTGTTTTTCACACAGTGAGCTAAAAATACAATATGTGTTCATAATACTACTTCACACGCATGGTTATATAATGGTACAGAGGGAAGGTCATTTGAGTATCAAAGACAACTTGGTATCACAATATGGCTGCACTTTGGTTGCCTTCTTTACACAAAATAAACCATCTTTACATTTTCCTCTCAGTCACCCCCGGTCCTTTTCATTCAACTAGACATAATCAATTCCTGCAACTGTTCTTCATATGTTTTAGTCTCCAGACCCTTAATCATCTTAGTCTCTACATTTTTAAAATAATATTGTGATCAAAATCGAATGCAGTATTCCACGTGTGGTCTTGCCAAGGCATTATAAAGTGATACTAATACTTCACATGATTTTATCCATCTGTTGATGCAAATGTTTTTGGCTTTTTTGGCTGGTGCCAAACATTGTTGGTCCATTTTTAAGTGATTGTCCACTAAGACTCCAAAATCCCTCTCACAGTTACTACAACTGAGGCAGATTTCACCTAATCTGTAAGTGAACATTTGCTTTCTCTAGGCTAAGTATAAAACCTTACATTTCTCTACATTGAATTTCATCTTGTTAGGGTTCAAGTCTATCTAGATCCATCTGAATCTTCACCTTATCTTCTGGGGTGCTGGCTATTCCTGCCACTTTAGTGTTGTCTTTAGTTTTGATGATATCCCCATTTCTCCCCCCATACAAATCATTCACGAATTTGTTGAAGAGTCCAGGGCCTAAAATGGAACCTGGGGGTCCTCCACTGCTGGTTTCCCTCCAGACAGACGTAGTTCCATTGTGGACCACCGGCTGACTCCATCTGGGCATCAGGCTGTCTATCTCACATAGTTTTAGCTTACCGAGAAATAGGTTGTGGTTGACTTTGTCAAAGCCTTTCTGAAATCCAAGTGCTGTATACTATGTGCACTGCCTTTCACTGGTACATTAATTTAGTAAATGAAATAACATTTATTTATGATCTGTTTTAGTCCTAGGAAGTCATTCATATCTATACTGAATAACAAGGCTTCAAATATGTATCTTTCTTTTCCAACCTTACCCTGCTGCTCTGTTCGGGTCGTATGTGACCCGAAGCCAAGTTTGAGTCCCTGTAAAAAATTTTCCCTGCATATCTGAAACTTGAAATTTCATGACTATTCATCATTTCAGGGGTTCTCTCTATGAGAATTTTTTTTGGGGGTGGGGGGCTTAGTTTTTGCTGGGCAAAAAAAGTTACAAATCTTCTGTTCCCGGGTCACCCTGACCCGGACCGAAAACTCTTCATTTGCAGTGCTTATGTTTGGTCTTTTTGAAAGCTTTTTTCACTTGGAAAGTAGTCTGAACATTTATGCACACAATGATATGAAAATTGAAATGAAAAAAGTAAATCTTATTGGTTTATTTTGCGGATATAATGCACGCCCCCCCCCCCGTTTTGTGAACTTTTTTTCAATTTATGGATAGTTTTGCTTGCAAAATGCATTCTATTTTACTGGAGTTGGTGTGGGATTGGTAGCTTGAACATTTCTGAATATAAGAAAAATATAAAGGAACTGAAAAAAATGATTCTTATTGGTTTTTTAATATCAGAAATAAGCCCCCCCCCCCCGGCTGCTTGCAACCATTTTCACTTTTTATTTTTTTATGCTCCAAATCCGAAATATTCTTTAAAATCTTAGGCATTCATTTACTCAATTTAACAATGCTGATCATCAAAAAATATTTTTAGGGTGGTGGCTAATTGTTTTCTGGGCAAAAAAAAATCATAACTTCGAGTCTGTTTCTGTTCGTATATGACCGGACCAAAAATAATTTTTTTAGGTACTTGAATTTGATCTTTTTGAAAACTTTTTCAACTGGAAAACTAGTTTGAACATTTATGAACATAATGATATGAAAATTGAACTGGAAAAATTGATACTTATATTTTTATTTTGATCAAAAAGCCCCTCCCCCCATCCTTTTTGAATTTCGTGTCAATTTCTATTTTTTAAGGCTACAAATCCCTAAGGAATTTCCCCCCAAAAGGTTTGATATACTAAATTGAACATTTCTGAATATAAGAAAAATATAAATGAACTGAAAAAAACGGTTCTTATTGGTTTATTTTTGCCACAAAAGGGCCACCCCCCACCCCCCGGCCTTGCTATGTGCCATTATTGTCACTGTTTATACATATTTGTCTAGAAATATTTGGAATATCCTTTTGAAAATCAACCACATTGTAGCCAGAGAACTAATTTTATGAAACAAATCCATTTTACTAAAAAAAAGTATGTAAGTTTGAAATTAACAGCATAATTTTTATATAAATTGAAATAATTGAACACGGGGGGGAGGCATACATTTATGTGCAAAATAAACCAATATGCATCAATTTTTCCAGTTCAATTTTCATATCATTATGTTCAGAAATGTTCAAGCTACCAATCCCACACCAACTTTAGTAAAATAGAATGTATTTTGCAGGCATAATTATCAATAAACCTAAAGAAAATTCACAAAAACGGGGGGGGGAGGCATATTTATGTGCAAAATAAACCAATAAGGATTAATTTCTTCAGTTCAATTTTGATATCATTGTGTGCAGAAATGTTCAGACTACTTTCCAAGTGAAAAAAGTATTCAAATTGACCAAACATAAGCACTGCAAATGAAGAGTTTTCGGTCCGGGTCAGGGTGACCCGGGAACAGAAGATTTGTTACTTTTCTTAAACAGAACAGCAGGGTTTTTAAGCATAGGTCCTTCTTCTCGTGGCTCCATTGAGCCCAAACCTCCCTCTCAAACAAGGCCTTGGATCAGGGCCAACAGGCTGAGCTCCATTTGGAGGGCAATCCATTTTCTCCATCCTATTTCCCTGTTCATTGAGTCAAATGCTGTACTAACATCTAGAAAGCCTGTAAACCTTTTTTTCCTCACTGATATAGATTAGATATTTCACGACCAATTTGAGCCAATAGATGATCATTAACTTATGCATTGTTTCTTATAAAATCTACATAGCTTCTAACTCTGCTTAAAACCTTCTGGTTCTTCTGCAAGGAATGCATTTTTCTCAAGTTTAACTAAGAGGATCATGGCATAAATTTTAGCCACAATATCTGCAAATCCATTTGGTCCATAATTGCTGGAGTCCTTTTTATTCCATATTTTAGTTACATAAAATGCAACTATTACAAACTTCAATCCGAGTGGATAGGGCAGGACTTGTCTTCTAAAATGAAGATGCCAACAGGGGCCCCAACAACTAGAGATATTTTTGGATCAATTAACTAGTTGGTAGAATGTCTTGTCCAGGGAAGGTATTGCTTGCATCTCAGGCCTTTTATGATTAATCTCAACATGGACATAATGGGGTAGAACATTGACATTTTTGCTAATATGGAGGAAATACTGAATTCCATGCAGAAAACATGATTGCATCTATGGCTCATCTACTATCACCCACCACTTACTTTTACCAGATGGAGAAAAGCACAAACAAACCTGTGGGACTTTGTAGGTGCCTCCTATTGTTGACATCTGGATGGAGATTTCCCTTTCAGTCATATCAAGAAGAGCCAGAAGGTTGTCCTTCCTTCCACAGCCGTAGTTGGGGACATTGGCTTCTCCAGTGGAGAGAATGTCCAGCAAGGCATCTGAAGTTTGGAAAGTGCTCATATAGTTGTCATGGATATTGTAGCCAAGTGTGAGGTTGTGCATGAACTGGGAATTCTTGTGGATCAGTTGAATGTTGAAAATTAATATTAACCCATAGTAAAAACTATAAATATCCCTATTGTAAAAAATATGTTATTATAATCAACAGCAACAACAAATACTTCTTTTAATATATACTACTCAAAAAAAAAATAAAGGGAACACTCAAAGAACCCATCCTAGATCTGAATGAATGAAATATCCTCATTGAACACTTTGTTCTGTCCAAAGTTGAATGTGCTGACAACAGCATGTGAAAAGCAACACAATCAGTGTTGCTTCGTAAGTGGACAGTTTGATTTCACACAACTTTGATTGACTTGGAGTTATATTCTGTTGTTTAAGTGTTCCCTTTATTTTTTGGAGCAGTGTATAATCTTCTACACGCCTAGTAAACCAAAAGCAATGATCAGTTACACAAATATGGAAATTGGCTGAGGTTCGACAACTACAACTGATTCAACCACAATTTAAATAAAAATCATTACTCAAGGGATAAATCAAGGATTGAACAGAGAGAGGAAAATAATCTGCAGCCCTTTCAGCTTGTTCTCAGACCCTTTTTGAGCCTCTTTCACAAAATCAGACAAATGAGAGAAGCCGTGGAAATCAAAATCATTCAGGAAATTACACATATTCACAATATAGGAATAAATGAGGAAAAAACATGAAATAAGGAGAGTGTTAGAATGGAGGGAATGCAACTCCATCACCCTGAATGACTTACTGATGAGGAAGAGAAGGAGCCACGTTGAAAAGCAACTTTGTATGCAATGTTTTATCTCCATAGAGGACTATACCAATGAGATGGTCTCCTGGGTTGTAAAAGCTTGGTGGTTGTTTTCCATCCTGGTGCTCCAAACTCAGCGGGCATTTCCTTCTCAGCTTCCCAGAGACTGGATGGGACACAAGCAGCACCACAACCAGAAGCAGGAGGTCCATCATCCATGGGGTGACTCAATCAATCTCCTTCCTGTTCCTACAGAAGAATTCAGAAGATTTTCAGAAGGTGGGATATGATGCAGTTGCTTTCCTGATTGAAACACAGCTTCACCTGGAAAGGAGAGAGACGTACATGCAAGAGACTCTGCCTGTCTCCAAACTCCCTATTTCTCTGCCCAAAGTCTCCCCTGGAGGATTCAGCCCAAGAGCAGAGCTGAAACGTTGATCGTAATAATTCTCCCTCTCGGGAGAGATCCCTGGATGATTCAACTTTGGCGGATTCTCTGGAGAGGAATGAAAGGGAAATAATCCCCCTATGGCACCTAATGGCAGGGGCAGAGATGGAATTAAATCGGTCATCTGGAATTGAGAGGTTTGGAAGCTCCATGCTTGAAACTGACCCCGAAGGGAATACGTGGCAACTGTGGCTGAAGAAACAAATAAATCTGACATTTGTGGGCACGGAGACAAAATCCCAGGGGCCAGTTAATGCCAGAGTATCTCACAGGTCTGAAATAGCTGCCTGCTGAGTTAAAGCCAACATGTATTTAACTTTATTGTGAACATTAAAGCTCAAAGGCTCCACACAAAAGGGCTGATGCAACTTTAGTGAACTTTGAACATTTAAACATTTCTCTCTGTGTCTCTCACATACACACAAACACACAGACACTCACAAAGACATGCACAAAAAGTTAGAAAAAAACTGGCTAGCTTAGCAACCTGCAGATGAGTGAACTTCAGCTCCCAGAATTCCACAGTCAGCACTCAGGGACCTTCCTCCCCTGGGCCTTTCCATGCTTTAGCTGTCCCTTTCATTGCCTGTAGGGGGCAGTCTGTGTTCTGGCCTTTAAATTGTAACTGACCTCTTCAGGCAGTGAGTTGGACAACTAAAGCTGGCAAAGACCCATCTGGGGTTTTTTTAGGCCCATTCTCACCAGGCCTTTTGAACATGTTTGTTTGAAAATAAATGAATGAATGAATGAATGAATGAATGAATGAATGAATGAATGAATATAGGAATGTGCAGATGTGGGCACATGTAAAACTACATTACCCAGAGTGCCATTTCACTACATTTCCCCTAATGAAAATGTCTTAAAGAAACGTGTCTCAATAGAATCTCACTATTTCTGCCTGTGGTGACTTTTTGGGGTCCGGGGATGGCCACAGATTGGGGAGAAGGGAGGCCTTTCCCCCCTCCTGTCTCTGTCCCTCCCCCTCCCTCTGGGAAGTGTCTTGAAGGGCTTTGGGCCTGTTGTGGCCCCTGTGAGGAAAAGGCCTTTCCGTCTAGAGGTGCCTTGGGGGCATCAATACAGGCAGCCCTCAACTGACGACGGTTCCCTCAGAGACCGTTTGTAGAAAGAAGGGACTCAGGACCATTGTCCACCCTTAGGACCCTTGCAGCATCCCCAGGGCCACGTGGTTGACATTCCGATGCTTTGGGGCTGACTCACATTTGTGACGGTCGCAGTTTCTGGGAGTCACGTGGTCCCCTTTTGGGACCTCCTGACAAGCAACGTCAATGTGGAAGCCAGGTTCACTTCACATCCTGTGTGAGTCACTCAAAAACCGCAGTGATTCACTCAACAACTGTGGAAGGATAGGTCGTACAATGGGGCCAAATTCGCTTAGCAACGGTCTCGCTTAGCAACAGATAATTTGGGCTCCACTGTGGTTGCAAGTCAAGGACTTCCTTCATGGTGGACGTAGAAAGTCTGCAGAGATGTTTCTGAGATGCAAATAAATAAAAATCAAACCAAAATAAATAACTCCCCCACCACCACCTTGAATACAACAACTAAGCTATTCAATTCAACTGAAAATCTATTTGAATTATTTTAGGTGGAAAAATAACAATCCAGAAAGTAGATGAATGTGGCCGTGCAAACATTTCCTGATCTTTCAGTTTTCCCTGAGCATTTCTAATATACCTGATCAATGGTTGCACCTTTTTCTCTTGTAAGGCGAAGCTTCTGATCGTCTGAGCAGAAATAGCAAAATTGGATTTTTATGTGGGCAACTACACTAAGGTGACCTACGTTGTTTAGCTGATGGGACCTGGAGGAAGCCAACTCTGTGTGCTCTTATAGGTCTCTGGCAGGTATGTGGCAGGAGGCCGTCCCATAGATAGCCTGGCCCTGAGCCAGAGAGGGCTTTATAGGGAAGACCCAACGCCTTGAATCGTGCCCAGAGACAAATAGGGAGCCAGGGCAGCTCAGGGGGAGTATAGGTATTGTATGGGTGTACAGAGGTGCACCCATGAGAACTCGTGCGGCTGCATTCTGGACCATTTGGAGTCTGCGAACCCTTTTCAAGGGGAGCCTCATGTAGAGCACATTGCAATAACCAAGACAGGAGGTGATGAGGGCCTGACTGATTGTGCTTAGAGCCTCTTGGTCCAAATATTTAAAAAAATATTCATTGATTTTCTACACATAAAAGAAACATTCAAAACAGGCAAACATACATGGGGAAAGGGGAACAAAGCAGTATGTTAACATATATAGTATTAAATTTCAATACAGTGGAACCCCGACATACGAGCAGCTCTACTTACGAGCTACTCGAGATACGAGCTGCGAGAGCAGAGAAATTTTTGCTCGACTCACGAGCTCACATTCGAGATACGAGCCGAGAAGAGCCGGGCTGGTTTGCTTTGCTTCCGAGCGGAAAAGCCGCGCGTGTGTTTTAAAACATCGGAGCCGGCATGGGGAGGCTTTCAATCAACCCCCGAGTCCGGGTTGGGGGCTCGGGGGTTGATTGCAAGCCTCCCCATGCCGGCTCCGATGTTTTAAAACACACGCGCGGCTTTTCCGCTGACTCCTAAAGCGGGGAAGTTCGCCAGGAGTCAGCGGAAAAGCCGCGCGTGTGTTTTAAAACATCGGAGCCGGCATGGGGAGGCTTTCAATCAACCCCCGAGTCCGGGTTGGGGGCTCGGGGGTTGATTGCAAGCCTCCCCATGCCGGCTCCGATGTTTTAAAACACACACGCGGCTTTTCCGCTGACTCCTAAAGCGGGGAAGTTCGCCAGGAGTCAGCGGAAAAGCCGCGTGTGTGTTTTAAAACATCGGAGCCGGCATGGGGAGGCTTTCAATCAACCCCCGAGTCCGGGTTGGGGGCTCGGGGGTTGATTGCAAGCCTCCCCATGCCGGCTCCGATGTTTTAAAACACACGCGCGGCTTTTCCGCTGACTCCTAAAGCGGGGAAGTTCGCCAGGAGTCAGCGGAAAAGCCGCGCGTGTGTTTTAAAATATCGGAGCCGGCATGGGGAGGCTTTCAATCAACCCCCGAGTCCGGGTTGGGGGCTCGGGGGTTGATTGCAAGCCTCCCCATGCCGGCTCCGATGTTTTAAAACACACACGCGGCTTTTCCGCTGACTCCTAAAGCGGGGAAGTTCGCCAGGAGTCAGCGGAGAAGCCGCGCGTGTGTTTTAAAAGATCGGAGCCGGCATGGGGAGGCTTTCAATCAACCCCTGAGTCCGGGTTGGGGGCTCGGGGGCTGATTGAAAGCCTCCCCATGCCGGCTCCGATCTTTTAAAACACACACGCGGCTTCTTTGCTGACTCCTGGCGAACTTCCCCGCTTCAGCCGACGTCTTTTCCCCTCAGCCCCCAGGCTTGCACGCATTAATCGCCTTTACATTGTTTCCTATGGGAAACAATGTTTCGACATACAAGCTTTTCGACGTGCGAGCCTCCTTCCGGAACCAATTAAATTCGTAAGTCGGGGTTCCACTGTAGTGAATAAAAACAAAAACCAACATAAGTCGTCAACCATATTGTTGACTATCGTTGTTGAGCAACCTTAGGTTAGGTGTCGATGTCTAAGGCATGGAATTGTATACTTGTTTTCTTAAATTGTAAATTATTTGTTGATATTTCTCTTAGGGATTTTTGGTGGGGTGCAATTTCAAATCCAATTAGATGCTGGATGTTTTGCCCTCTCAAGTCTCTAGTTCTGGGTGAGGACAGTCCCCTCCGCCTCGCCCACCACTTCTGATTTTCAAGTCCAATTAGTTTGTACTGCTTGTTCTTGAACAGCGAATATTAAACCTTCTGTTTCTTTCCCATCTTAAGCCATGGCCATGTAAGGTTGTCATCTCATTTTCCTTCAATGTTTTTCAAGCGTTGTCCATGCAAAGCTTTGATTTTCCATCTATTTAATCTGACAACAACCAGCTGTTTTTCCTTATATTCTTCCTTTGTTTCTGTTGTTTTTATCATTTTCTCTGTTTTCACTGCTTGCAGCATATTTTCTGTTCTTTGGTTCACATAATCGTTCAAACTTCGTTTTTCTCCTTCTAGAGTTTGATGGATTTGCAATAGCCCTCGGCCTCCTATTTTTCTTGGCAGGTACAACTTGTTGATGTCACTTCGTGGATGTAAAGTGTGATACATATTCAAAAGTTTGTGCATTTTCCAGTCTATTTTCCAGTTTAGCCAAAGTCCACCTTGACGTCTAAATCCTCACGTACCAATGAAAATTATCTGGCTCAGAGTTCTAATCCTCCCTTAGCATACAAGAGCCGAGGTAGTGCAGTGGGTAGAATGCACTACTGCAGGCCACTAAAGCTGACTGCTAGATCTGCAGGTCAGCAGTTCAAATCTCATCACCGGCTCAAGATTGACTCAGCCTTCCATCCTTCCGAAGTGGGTAAAATTAGGACCCGGATTGTGGGAGCAATATGCTGGCTCTGTTAAAAAGTGCCATTGCTAACATGTTGTAAGCCGCCCTGAGTCTAAGGAAAAGGCCGGCATTAAAAAAAAAAAATCAAATAAATAAATAAACATCCTGGATGACTTTGGGTCAATCCCCAGGAGACTCCAGAGTTCCAGTCCCACCTAAGTACTTTTTGATTGGGAGTATGAAACTTGCAAAAAATATCTCAGATAAATGTGGGATACTAGAATTGGGGATTCCTAGAATCAGGGATGGCTCCCACAGGTATGGTCAGGTATGCAGAACAGGTAGAAAAACGTTGGTCAGATACACAGAACCAGTAGAAAATTTTTGAAATTTTGTCTTTTTTTTCCCTTCTGAGCTCTGGGTATGTTTTTTTCTACTGCAGTAAAGGAATTTGAATATGCATAATTTCAGAAGAGCTGTTTGTGCATGTGTTTGTGTACATACACAGTTTATATAGTAGATAATGTATATTTTTGTGTGTGTGCGTGTAATATGTATGTACACATGTGGAATATATACATAGAATTAAATAGTATATTTTGGGATGTTCAGTAATAGTAAATATTGGGGGAACTGAGATATTCTTTCCCCCTAGGCCTCTACAATTTATGCATGGTATGTTTGTATGTATGTTTGGTTTTATAATAAGGGTTTTTTAGTTGTTTGGTATTGGATTGTTACATGCTGTTTTTATCACTGTTGTTAGCTGCCCTGAGTCCACAGAGAGGGGCGGCATACAAATCCAATCAATCAATCAATCAATCAATCAATCAATCAATCAATCAATCTATATAAATAAATGAATGAATAAATAAATAAATAAATACACACACACACACACACACACATATATATAAATAAATAATAGGGAAATTGTATCTCTTTGACACAAGGAGAGGCCAGGCACCCTAACCCAAACTCTTGATGCGAGTGACATCAAGTTGAACCACTTTTAAGTCAGTTACATGACTTTTAAGCTATCCCCTGGTCACATGGCTGGCAAGCCACAGTCACAAAATAAAGGTCAGGGTGTTAGTAAAAAATTTTTGCAGCCCTTCACAGCCTAGAATGTAAGATGGCTGAGTGTCCACTCCTGTGTGGTGAGATGGAGGAAAGTGAATTCAAGGGGAAAATGCCTGTTTCATTTTGGGCAAAGCCATAAGTCTCCAGCTTCTGCTTATGGGATAACCAGGAGTATTTGTGTGGTTACTGCACATCTTATTTATTATTTATTTATTTATTTTGTCCAATACACAATAATACACATTGAAGGTTATAGAGGATGTAGTAGAGAAGAAATATAAGATATAGGCGAGACTATAGGACAGGGGATGGAAGGCACTCTAGTGCGCTTATGTACGCCCCTTACTGACCTCTTAGGAATCTGGAGCGGTCAACACTGGATAAGGGTAAAATGTTGGGGGTTAGGGGATGATACTACAGAGTCCGGTAATGAGTTCCACGCTTCGACAACCCAATTACTAAAGTCATATTTTTTACAGTCAAATTTGGAGCGGTTAATATTAAGCTTGAATCTGTTGTGTGCTCTTGTGTTGTTGTGGTTGAAGCTGAAGTAGTCTTTGACAGGCAGGATATTGCAGCATATGATCTTGTGGGCAATACTTAGATCATGTTTAAGGCATCGTAGTTCTAAGCTTTCAAGACCCAGGATTGTAAGTCTAGTTTCATAGAGTATTCTGTTTCGAGTGGAGGAGTGAAGGGCTCTACTGGTGAAGTATCTTTGGACATTTTCAAGGATGTTAATGTCTGAGATGCGATATGGGTTCCAAACAGATGAGCTGTATTCGAGGGTGAGTCTGATCTTGGATTGATTTTAATCAGTTCCATCAGAGCTTTTCTTATCTCCCTAAAACGGAAGTTGCAAAGGGATTCCATTCGCTATTAGGAGCCAATTTGAGACCTAAACATTGATTCTCAATTGATCAGCAATCTATGTGGTTGGAGAGCAGAACAGTTTCCATGGGTGCCTCTTCCAGAAATCTAATTGTTCTCACCAGTGGTGAGATTCAGTCAGTTCGCATCATTTCAGGAGAACTGGTTGTTAACTTTCTGAGCAGTTTGCCCAACTGGTTGTTGGAAGAAATCATTAGAGCAGAGAACAGGTTGTTAAGTAACTTGAATCCCACCACTGGTTCCCACCGTTATTCACCCCTTTCTTGGACCTGGATGAATATTATGCAGCACTGAACTTTTGTGACCTGCCTTTAGAGAGGATCCCTTCAACCTCCTCCTGGGAAGAATCTCAAGACCTTCTCCAGCCCTTCACAGCCAAGACAAGCTTGGAAGAGGAGCGGAGAAAATGCTTTAGGAAGAAATTGTAGAGTGGAAAATTAAAGGGCCCGGAAACAGCTATTTTATTTCTCTGCTTGAAAGAAAAAACACAGTGGAAATTTCATTAGAAACTTTATTTTTTAAATTTACTTTATTTCTTTTATTTTGGTGCAAGGTACAGAAACAAAAAAAATAATAATCCTAAACTGAAATACCAAAGAAGGAAGAATTATATAAGCGGGATGAAAATGTTGCTTCCAAGCTGAGAACCAATCAAACACATCATTTCACATCATTCTGGCATTCTCACGGAGAGGATCAGGGAACCAGGCTGGTACTTGGTCACAACAGTTTTGTCCTGACATCTTTTCCTACTTTGTCTCTCACAAACACCTTTAGATGCTGTCATTAGGAACAAGTGCCCACATTATTTTCTATAAGTTTTCACATTCAGTAGGTGTTGCTGAACAGCTGAATTCCTCTGAATTTTACACAAATCTCTTTAGCAAGATTTATTGAGAGGGGATGGAGCTGCAAGGATACTCATCAGTGAATAACTTCCAATTTTGAAACATATAGATTGGGTTTTCCTTGACTTCTGCATACTATCTAAATTGAAATCAAATGAACGTCACAATTTTTCCACTGTCACAATGGCATTATATATCATGTTTTTACATTTGTTCTGGCTGTGAGATGCTCCTTTGTGTTCAGGTCTGGCCTCAGAAGGATAATGTAGCACTTGGGGATGAAGATGCAGCCCAGAAGACCAGTACTGGAGGCCAGGATGGAGAAGACCTGGACAGCCACCATGTATTTCCCTTTGGTGCTCAGGTAGGTGGGCACAAAAGTCATCCAGACACTGCAGAAGACCAGCATGCTGAAGGTGATCAGCTTGGCTTCGTTGAAGGCCCCAGGCAGATTCCTGGCCAGGAAAGCCACCGTGAAGCAGATGGCAGCCAGGAAGCCCATGTAGCTGAGGGTGACGTAGAACATGACAACGGCCCCTTCGTTGCATTGCAGGATGATCTCTCCATGCTGGGAGTGGAGATCAGACTCAGGGAAGGGAGGAGAAAGTCCCAGCCAGATGGAGCAGATGACAATTTGGACAGCAGAAGAAGAAAGGATGATGGAGTTGGCCAAGCTCTTCCTCAACCATCGCTTCATTTGGTTTCCTGGTTTTGTGGCCAGGAAAGCCAACACCACTGTGATGGTTTTGGCCAAGAGAGAAGAAACAGCAACTGAGAAGATGATGCTGAAAACTGTCTGTCGTAGAAGGCAGGTGGCTTTCCTTGGTTGACCAATGAAGAGAGAAGAAGACAAGAAGCAAAGTAGGAGGGAGACCAGGAGGATGTAGGAGAGGTCCCGGTTGTTGGCTTTGACAATGGGGGTTTCTCGGTATTTTATGAAGACGATTAAAACAAGGTCTGTGATTAAGAACAACAGTAGGGCAAAAGAGACCAGAATGATGCCCAGAAATTCTTCATAAGACAGGAAGGTTATAACTTTGGGGATACATTGGACTCTGGGCTCATTAGGATATTTATCATCTGGACACTTGGTGCATTTTTCAGTATCTAAAAAAATTAAAAGCAATATTTCCTTATATATATATTTTGACATTACAGGAAATATCTTTTTTGGACAACATCTAATTCCAGGAACATTTTCCAAGAACTATTTCTGAACCATTTCATTAAAAAGAGCTAAGAAGCGTATTTTTAAAAAATGTAGCTAGGTGTATGAAGTTGAGGGGAGTCATAGGATGTTAATTATTTCCTGGGTAATGTATAAAATCTTCACAGGAACCAACATTGTTAGAGGTTAATAATGAATCATGACATCATTTTAGGCAAGCATCCTGAGTCCTGCCCCATTGCAGTTAATATATGGGACTTGGGGGATGCCTAGAATATCCTGTAACATCTGGAAGCAATAAGGAATTAAGGAGAAACTTCCTAACAGTGAGAACAATTAACCAGTGGAACAGCTGGCCTCCAGAGGTTTTGGGTTCTTCAATATTGGAGGTTTTTCCAAAGAGACTGCACAGTCACTTGTCTGAAGTGATATAAGTTTTTCTGCTTCAACAGGAGTAGGATCTAAAGACCTCCAAGGTCCCTTCCACTTCTATTCTGATTGATTGATTAATTGATGTACATGACTGGCAGAATATTTGTGTAATCCACAGCACTACATTATGGACCAGTGTCACCTCCTCAGTGGTCCTCAAGGGGAGGCCAATATATAGTGAATTAGAAGGTCTTTCAGAAGGTGGATCTAAAACAATTCATCAAGTTTCAAAGATCTCAGATGTTCCTAGAAAGGTAAACGTAGCAGCATATATCTAAAGTAAAAAGTGTAAGAGATATTTACTCCCCTGTTAGTAAAGCTTGCCCAGTCCGCCACCCCCTGCAACCATCTCTTCCCAGCCCTCCTTCAAAGTCTCTACTTCCTATTAGATAAAAAATTGTCCAGATTAAAAAACAAAACAAAACAGGTTTCCTTCAACCTGCCTTTCAACTTGCACTTTCATGAAAAAGTTCTGGATGGATCCAGTTCCACTAAGCCTCCCATTTTCCTCAGTGTCACCCACCTTCCTGAGTGGAGAAGGTCCCCTCCGGACAAGGAACGCAGTCATAACAGCAACCTGGCTCTCCTTGTCGAGCCCTCTTGACAAATCCAGGATGACAACTTTCCACACATTTGGACTCAGGCATGGGCTAAGCAGAAAAAAGAGAACGTGTTAGGAAATATGTTAGGACTCACAATCCATAGAAAATGGAGGCAAAAATGGATGGAGACAAGTAGCCTCTGGTCTTCACTGAGCTAAATATAAAATCTGTGAAGATGCAGGAGGTATAACAACCGGCAGATTCTTCATTTAATTCCTCCCTTTTGCTTTTGGAATTTAACATTACAATAAAGTACTACAGTGATACCTCGTCTTACGAACCCCTCGTCATACGAACTTTTCAAGATACAAACCCGGGCTTTAAGATTTCTTTGCCTCTTCCTAAAAACCCTATCCGTCTTACGAACCTGAGCCTGGGTTCGTGGGCTCTCTTACTGCGCATGCGCTCTTACTGACAGAAGGATTCCCCTGCCTTGTGACTGCCCCAATGGGATTTTCCATTTGTTTCTGCGCCGGCCGGGATTCCCCGCCTCCCGTCTGCCAGCCGAAGCGCCTGGTCCAGATGTCACCCTTCCTCATCCAGAACCTGCCTCCCGAGTCCTCCTGCCCAGCGGGAGGTGAAGCGCTGGGGGGGGGGAGTCAGGCTCCGGGTCTGGAGTCGCCCCTCCTGCCTCCCCAAGTCAATTTGCCCACTTGATGGAGCCTCCTTCCTTTCTTATTTTTCCTCAGAACCGAAAGGGTTGGGAGCCAGCACGGCTTCTTTGCTTCGCATCCACCCCAATGCTGGGTGAAAATGACAGTGGGAAGCGAGGAAGAGGAGCCGAGGAGGGAAGGAAGGAAGAAACAACAGCAGGAGGTAGCCCAGAGATCTTAACACCTGGCCTCTTTCCTCCCTGGCTCCTCTTCCTCGCCAGCCGCAAGAGCACTTGGCAGGCAGTTCTGCCGGTCACGGGCGAGGGGCGGGGAGGACCGGGAGGCTTAAGCCTCCTGCAGCAGCGGCTGCTGCAAGGCTTTAGGTTTTTGGCTTGAGGGAAGGCAAGAGGGCCGGACTGATACTCCCCACGCCAGCACTTCGCCTCCCGCCGGGCAAGAGCGCTCGCAGGCAGTTCTGCCGGCCATGGGTGAGGGGCAGGGAGGATCGGGAGGCCTAAGCCTCCTGCAATGGCAGCGGCTGCAAGGCTTTAGGTTTTTGGCTGGGAGGGGGAGGCAGGAAGGCCGGACTGACACCCTCCTCCCTAGCGCTTCGCCTCCCTCCAGGCAAGAGCACTTGGCAGGCAGTTCTGCCAGCCATGGGCGAGGGGCGGTGAGGATCGGGAGGCCTAAGCCTCCTGTAGTGGCAGCGGCTGCAAGACTTTAGGTTTTTCGCTGTGGGGGAGGCAGGAGGACTGGACTGACACTCCCCTCCCCAGCGCTTCGCCTTCCTCCAGGCAAGAGCCCTCGGGAGGCAGTTCTGCCGGCCTACTATGGGGGATCCTTGCAGCCGAGAGCGATGTGCGGGAGGGTCGGGAAGGACTGAGAGGCTTAAGCCTCCTTCAGCGGCGAGGTCCCGGCTTCCGGGTTTCTGAGTTTGGGGCTTGCACACATTAATCGCTTTTCCATTGATTCCTATCGGAAACAATGTTTTGTCTTACGAACTTTTCACCTTACGAACCTCATCCCGGAACCAATTAGGTTCGTAAGAAAAGGTATCACTGTATTTAATAAAGTCTGAAGGGATGGAATTGCAGATAAAAGATTTAAGTATGAAGGTATCTTCGTATTAAAACTGAGAATAAAGTTTAGTGTAAAAGGTTTAGGAAACTTTTATTTCATTCAGGTTTTTTAACGTATAATAAAACTATGATGAAGAAAGAAACCTCTGACCAGTAAGATCTTGAAAGATTTCCATAAAACATGGCAAATCTGCTCCACTTAGGTCCTGTCTGTTGAAGAACTTCCATTAAATGACAGCAGCTGGCATAGAAAGCCAACCACCCTGGAGACAATAGTTTTTCCCACTTGAAATGGGACCTCAGGCTTTGGAAAACAGAAAAGACAGCAAAATTTCTCCCACCTTGTTATACCACTTTAGCCATGGAAGGGCACCATGGTTGATAGAAAATCTCTGCCTTACAAAATATGCCAGTGTCGTTGATGAGCCATACTCGTCGGGGAAAGCGAGGGAAATGCTCACATCTGCTTTTATCTCTCCATTTTGGTCCAAGTACAGTTCCCAGAGAGAATTATTCCAAAATTCATTCTTCTCCAGAAAGGGATGAAACTAGAATGGGAACATCCAGGAATTTGAAATACAGAAAACATTGTTTCTTATCCCACATTCAGTCTTTCTTCTACAATTGTCTAATCCCCAAATATGGTTAAATAAAACTGCCACTATCTTCAAAAGTGAATGAAAAAGTTTGAGAAAAAAATGTCAATCATATACTGACAAAATATAGAGCAGTGTTTCCCAACCTTGGCAACTTGAAGATATCTGGACTTCAACTCCCAGCCCGCATTTGCTGGCTGGGGAATTCTGGTAGTTGAAGTCCAAATACCTTCAAGCTGCCAAGGTTGGGAAACACTGATATAGAGAAAATATAATTGACACAATTGGTCAATTATAGAGAAGATTCTAGAGCAGATTAGAAATAAAATGAACAGAGAAAAACGATTCATAAACACTTTAGAAAGCACAGGTAGATTCCCAGAAAGCATGGGGGTTTATCAAGAAGAAAGGTGTCAGGCTAATCTTCTCCCTGGTCATCCGGATGGAAAACACCTCCAGATGTGCTAATTCTACTTGATGGTAATGCGACATTAACCAAATGTTGCAAAACTTCTCCCCTCTGATCTGATCCTTCCCTAGACAGCCTCTCTTCTCCTGATCCCTAAAGTCATTCTCAGATACCACTAAAGTAAATACCATATTTTTTGAGTATAAAATGCACTTTCTCCCCCCAAAAAGGAGGTGGATATGTTGGTGCTTCTTATACACCAAATACAGCCATTTTGGGCCTCCCGAAGCCCCGCCCCAAGTGAAAACAGTTGTGCACAGAGTTTGGGAGGTACGCAGAGTGCTCCTGGGAGTAAGTGGAGGGCAAAAACTATTTTCTTACTTACCTCTTTGAAATCTTGGTGCATCTTATAATCCGAAAAATACACTAGATTATAGGAATTCTGTTGATAAAACTGAATTTTAGTAAAGGACTCACAAACCGTTATGTGATGTGATTAGAAACCTGAGGGGTGGATGGTATGATAACTAAGTGGACAAAAATTGTCTTCAAAATAATGCTTAATCTTTCAAGAAGATTGAGGGAGATGGGGGAATGCATTTCTCATATTTAACTGGAAAATAAATCTTCAGAGTCATCATGTTTCAATTTAAACATTCAATTTAAACATGCCTGGGATAAACATAGATCCATTGTAAGATAAAATACAGGAAATAGTATAAGAGCAGACGAGATGGACCAGGAGGTCTTCTTCTGCCGTCAATCTTCTATGTTTCTATGTTTCTAATTTAAAGGAGCTCCTATGTCTTTGGGGACTGGAGTGCAGTTTTTGGAAAAGTTCGTAATTAAAAATTTAAGGACACGCATTATTATTAAGAATTGAATAAATATATTTAATCATTGGATGGATCAGATTCTGGATGGATCAGAGATAATGGTTGTGGCCTGTGTAAATAAGAAGCTCCTGTAAAATCTCTGTGAATTAAATACAATAGCGGAAAACCGATAACAGACAGTTTTGAAGTTTTACTTTATTGTTGGATTTCCTGTAAAATTACATTTTTTATATAAAGTAGATAGATGACAAATCCAGTGGTTGCAAATATACGTGTAGATGTTTATAATTGTGGGCCTATTTTGCAAATTTGAAATTATTAGTGCCGTAATAAGAAATAAAAAATGACAGCTCTCCAAAGACACCGACATGGCTGTATAAAGAACTCTCTGACAAATTGGAAGACAAAAAGGAGAAGTATAAAAAGTGGAAAGAAGGGGGGGAAACTAAGGCAGAATAGCAGCAAATAGACTGAGGAAAGCTAAGGCTCACAAGGAACTAAGGCTTGCGACAAAAGTAAATAATAACCAAAAAGCTTCTTCCTACATGTTAAAAACAAGGAAAAATTCAAAGAAACAATTAGACCACTGCTCAGGGAAAATGGCAAGAAGGTGACAAGCAACAGGGAGAAAGCAGAATTAACTCTTTTTTTGCCTCTGTATTTACGCAAAAGGAAAAAAAAACCAGTCCAAACTGTCAAAAACTGTACCACAAAAAAACAGATTAGGAAACATAATATAAAAAGGAAGAAAATTTTAAGTGAACACCTGTCTACATTCGATGAGTTCAAATAACCAGGACCAGATGGATTACACCCAAAGTTCTGAAGGAACTGGCAGACGAGATCTCAGACCCACTGAACCAGGGCCGCCATCAGGAATTTTGAGGCCCCATACAGCCTAAGGGGCATACATACATACATACATACATACATAGATACATATGTTGTTGTTTTTTTAATGTCGGATCACCTGGTATATTGAAGGAACGTCACAGCTCCTTTTTCCCTCTAGACCCAACCCAGGACCATTTCAGGGCAGTTAATTTATTTATAGCCGACAACTATATTCTGTATGTGTCAAATGTTTATTTAGCTGGAATTTTTAAAATTAAGGGAGACTAGGATGGTCCCATTTCGGCCTTGTTCTGGCCTCATCAGCTAGCCACACCCTTCCTTACTGGGATTTGATCTGGTGGACTCTGCCTTGTAAGGGCTTAAAAAAACTGTTTTTCCTTCTCAACATGTGCAGAAGCCGAGTTCCGGCACTGTACATGTGGCTGCCATGCTTTTCCACTTTTTTTTCCTTTGGCCACACTCTGCAGAAGGAAGCAAACTGTAGCAAGGTCAGTCACAACCCACCCCTTGTTTCCAGAGTCTCCTGCACCCCTTTTGGCCCCTGGGGGGATGGAGGGAGGCTTCCTAGGCACAAAACGGGGCGCAGGGGGCTTGCGGTGCCTCTGCTGACCTCGGAGATGCTGGCTGGCAGGGAGTTTTCTGGGCTGCCTTTCCTGTCCCTGCGGGCCAGCACCTCCTAATGCTCGTTCGGAGCTTTTTTATTTTATTTTATTTATTTTACTTTATTTTTATTTATTGTTAGAGTTGGAAGGGACCATGCGGGTCATCAAGTCCAACCCCCTGCCTAAGCAGGAACCCTTCTCTGGCTGGCACATGGTTCTTCCAAGTGGGAGGGAACCAGAGAGAGCTGCTGCCCCCTGTTCACCCCCTACCCTGATGCTGGGCTGGAGAAGCTCCGAACACGCGGCATAGATCTGCTCTCGTAACCCATTCCCACCAGCCTCTTCCGTCCTTTTTCTTTCATGTCTCTTCTGTATCTAGTCTAGTACTAGTGTCCCCCTGTGCTTCCAGGTTGTCCATATCTTTCAGAGAATGAGCCGCTTTTGAAGAGAGAAAAATTCCTTCTTGTTTGGCCTTCTGGTGCTTTGGAGAATACATTGCCCCCCCCTTCTTTCTGGCAGCCCCTTAAGAGCCTGTTGCCTCTCACGCTCTTGGGCAAAGCATGGGAGCCATTTCCTCCTTTCAGGGGTCCATGAAAGGACATCTACAGTATGGAAAGGTGGAAAAAAGGCGCACGACATTGTTGCAGAACTGTAGATTCATTGAGGCTGAGTGTGACAAGGAATGGTTGGGAGGGGAGGGGCCAGGCGAGGCATCCCTTGATGTGAGTGACATGCAATTGGCCACGCCCACCCAGTCACATGATCAACAAGCCTTGCCTGCTGAATCACATGACCATGAAGCCACTCCCACCCAGTCACGATTGCCGGGCCACCCCCACCCATTCACATGACCATCAAGCCACACCCACAAAGCAAGCCACGCCCACAGAGTGGTAGTAAAAAAATTAGGAATCTCTGAATAATTAAATTGGCCAGATCTGTTGAGGTGGTTCTCCTTCTCCTCTGGATTCCTCCTCCAAAGGATCTAAGATTAATGGATCCATATCGGGACCCCCTACCTGCCATGGCTGCAGCCTTGGAGACCCCAACCTCTTTTCTCCCTCCTTCCTTCTCCTCCTCAATCTGGGGGAATAGGCGGCATTCAAGACCTGGGCCAGAGTCTTCGTGAGGCCATAAAAGTCATAGGAATTTTGCATCTGTCTTCTGTTCCCTTTCCACTGGGTCTCCAGTGGGGCTTTCTGGGTGCATCTTCTGCGGCCTTTGACAGAAAAGAAGCTCTTTGAAAGAGAACAGAGAAAATAGTGATCTTGAAACTTTTCTTCCACACATAAAAGGGGTTCAAAGGCTTTATCTGTTGCCCTTCTGTTCATCAGATAACCAAACTTCAAAATACTGTGGACATATTTGAGAAGTCTGCGCTCCTTTGTTGTAGCCTCTTCAAAATTTGTGAGGATCCAGACTTTCTCTTCAATGAGTCCCGGCAAGCGCAGAAATGTTTCATGGAAAGGAAGCATTCTGTCCCTAAGGGACTCAAATTCCCTGTAGTGGACAAAGACCTTGACTTGTCTCCACTTAGAGAGGGCATCCTCGAGGGAGGCTGTAGGTTTAGTTCTTGAGAATTGTTGTGATATAACCACACAAATTCCATTCCTGACAAGCACAGGAGGGAAAGTCCTCATGAAATTCTCTCCCTGCTCTGTGTCTGAAGCAAAGAGGCCAATCAGGGTCCATCTGAAATGGAGGAGCAGTTGGACAATGGCTGGATAGAGGAACCCTTCTTTGGTCCTCATCTGATGGAAAAAGGGGTTGCTTTTATCACTCAGAGCCTCTGGAGCATATGAATAACAGATCTGAAAAAGCAATGAAGAATGCTGTGTCATATTTGGGGTCAGATCAACCAGCTTCTCATGAATGTATTAGAACAATTTGTAGTTAGACGTTGTTTGAAATATTAAAGACAGAATATTAGCAAGATTGTATAATAAAAATGAGAAATAATAAAGCTTAAAAAATATAAACAATGTAAATCATATTACTGTATCACCTCTGCAATTTACCATAATTAGATTAACACATTGAAATACTGACTGAATAAAGGGCCTATTATAATTTTTGAGGATTGGTGCATCTGTTTCTGTATCCCAGATTTTTTTTCTAGAGGACTCTTTTTAGCTTCTTCTCCAGTTATACAAGAAACAGGGAGACCTCGGTTCCTAATTCCATTTGTCAGTTGTGTAATCCAAGATTTCCCTTCAATTGAACTTTTGTCTGTTTTGTCAGTTTCCATAGATTAAATTTTATGCCCATATCCATATTTCCTGAATTTGGACAGAAATTGTGTAAATTCCCAAATCAGCTCTGAGGGCATCAGCTGGAGTCCTCTTACCCACCCCAAGATGCTCCTCAGAGGTTGTGATTGGGTTGGTTCTACTAGTGATGTCTCTCTGAATCTCCAAACATCAGATGGATGTAAGAACATGGGGGAAACCTTGGCCTCTTATACTTTGTTAATTGGGGCCGAGGAAGCTGGAGAGCTACGAGGTTTTCATTTAAGCACCACTGTCACTCAGGCCCTTTCTCTGACTGAGCTCCTTTGATGATGAGGGTCCCAGATTCAGTCTCAGAGAAAACAACCCCAGGTAAGGAAAGGTGTTACATGCTCTATTGGCTGACCAACTGTGGCTACCATGTCATTTCCCAAAGTCCATAAATTTTGAACTTGGTTGATTAATTATCAGATAATTATTTTGACAAAAGAATCCATGTTTTGTTTCCAGTGTATACAGTTCAATGTCTAAGTATAATAACATCATTTTGTTAGTGTAAATTAGTGAGTTCCAATAGGTGTTTAGCATGGTAAACATATGCATTTATGACAAATAAATCCAATGAATGAATGAATTATTATTATTATTATTATTATTATTATTATTATTATTAATCATTATTTATTGGATTTGTATGCCGCCCCATGAATGAATGAATGAATGAATGAATGAATGAATGAATGAATGAATGAATGAATGAATGAATGAATCTTTGGGGCTTCTGATAGATATCACTAGCAGAACCAGGAGTGGGCTGCTAACAGGATGGCATGGAACACCGTTCCACCGGCGAAAATGGAGTTGTGCGTGCAGCTCCATCACTGCCCACTGTGCACATGCTGTGCACATGCCGTGCATGCGAGATTTGGCTTCTGTACATGTGCAGAAATTGAATTTCGCCGCCCCAGCCTGCAGCAACTGCGCCCTATGAGCTCCGGCCACGCGGCCTGCTCTGCTCTCCGGTACCACAGGCTTCTCTTGGAGCAGCGATGGCAGATGCCCCGAGGGAGTCGTGACCTTCAGGAGCACAACACTAGAGGCCCGGCTGAATCTACTGATGCTTGGAGGACAAGGAGGACAGACAGAGCGCCCCTTCACCGAGCAAGATCTTCCCTCCTCCTCGCCCACTTCTGCACAGGTAAGACGTTGCAGACCACAAGGGAATGAGGGAGGTGGTCTCTCCTTGTGAAAAAGCGTCGGAGGGAGGATGTCACTTGGTGGAGATGAGCAGCGTCTCCTGCTTGGTCAGGCCCTGGCCAGACGGTGCCACCTAGGCAGGTCGGTAGCGGTGCAGCGCGTGCAGGACCTGGGCCTGGTGCTGCATTCAGATCTTCTCACACTCGCTGGTGCTTTGCTGCTGCCCGCCTCCCAGCCCTGCCTCGCCCGTCCGTCAGGCCCACTCACCTGCCAAGGAGCCGCAGGAGTCTGCGAAGGAGACCAGCAAGGCACTGGTGGCTCTGCCCTTGGCCAGGCTAGGCAGCAGGAGGGCTGTGGGAAAGCGGGGCCATGGCTGGGGCGCTTCGTGTCCGGGCTTGGTAGAGACCACAGCTGCACGGCTGGAGCTCCATAGCAACCCGGCTTGGCTGCCAGGCCGCGGTAACCAGGCCGAGTGTTCAAAGCGCAAACTCTTGGCAAATCCCCCTCTGCGTATTGAAAGTCAGCTTGGAAGTTTGCTTGGAAGTCAGCTTGGAAGCAAGGCAGCCTCTCCCACGGCCCCAGTCGGAGAAGGGTCGTTCTTTCCCCCATCTGGGCATAATGCTCTCTACCCCACATATCTTTAGCTTACCAAGAAGTAGGTTCTGATTTACTTTGGAAAGACTTTCTGAAATCCAAGTGCTGTATATTGTGTGCACTAAATTTCACTGGTACACTAATTTAGTATTTTTTAAAAAATAAAATATCATTTATTTATTCATGATCTGCTTTTTAATCCTGCACAACTCCTAGTACGACTTTCATATTTATACTGAATAACAAGGTTACAAATATGCATCTTTTTTTTCCTTCTTGACTTCTCGTGGCTCCGTTGAGCCCAATCCTCCAACTCAAACAAGGGCTTGAATCAGGGCCCACAGGCTGAGCTCCATTTTGAGGACAATCCATTTTCTCCACCATATTTGTCCGTTTATTGAATCAGATTCTGCAGTAACATCTGGGAAGCCGGCAAATCTTGTTTTATCTCACTGATATAAATTAGATATTTCAAGACCATAGATATTTCTGCAAGGAATGAATTTTTCTCAAGTTTAACTAAGAGGATCATGGCATAGATTTTAGCCACAATATCCGCTAGTCCATTTGGTGTATAATTACTAGAGTCCTTTTTATTCCACATTTTAGATATATAAAATACTACTATTGTCAACTTCAGTCCAAGTGGATAGGGCAGGTCTTGTCTTCTAAAATGAAGATGCCAACAGAGGTTCCAACAACTAGGGATATTTTTTGATCAGTGAAATAGTTGGTATGTCTTCTCCATGGAATGTATTGCTTGCATTTCAGGCCTTTTATGATTAATCTCAATATGAACATAATGGGGTAAAATGTTGACATTTTTGTAATATGGAGAAAAACAGTTTTTGAATTCCATGAAGACATGGTTGCATCTGTTGCTCAGCCGCCACCACCCACCACTTACTTTGACCAGATGGAGAAAAACACACACAAACCTGAGGGACTTTGTAGGTGCTTCCTAATGTTGACATCTGGATGGACATTTCCCTTCCAGATATTTCAAGAAGAGCCAGAAGGTTCTCCTTCCTTCCACAGCTGTAGTTGGGGACATTGGCTTCTCCAGTGGAGAGAATGTCCAGCAAGATATCTGAAGTGCAGAAAGTGCTCATATAGTTGTCATGGATAGTGTAGCCCAGTGTGAGATTGTGCAGGAGCTGGGGATTCTTGTTGATCAGTTGAGTGTTGAAAATGAACCTTAAGCGTTGTAAAAAACCACTAGGACTCCTATTGTAAAAAAAAAATGTTATTATAATCAACAGCAACAATACTTCTTTTAAATATATAACCCTCCACAAGCCTACTGAGCCTTAAGCCAGAATTGAACTAAAAGCAGTGATCAGTTACACAAATATGTAAATCGGCTGAGGTACGGCAACTACAACTGACTCCACTACTTTAAATAAAATTCATTATTGAATGTGATAAATTAAAGATCGAACAGAGAGAGGAAAATAATCTGCAGCCCTTTCAGCTTTTTGGATTTGAGTCTCTTTCACAAAATCAAACAAAGGAGAGAAGCCATGGAAATCAAAATCACCCAGGAAATTAGACATATTCCCCAATATGGGAATAAATGGGGGGGGGGGGCAGAAAAGAAGGGGAGTGTTAGAACAGAGGGAGTGCCACTCCATCTCCCTGAATGACTTACGGATCACGGAAAACAAACTGAAGAGAAGGAGCCAGGTTGAAAAGCAACTTTGAATGCAATGTTTCACCTCCAGTGGTGACTATACCAATGAGATGGTCTCCTGGGCTGTATAAGCTCCATGGTTGCTTTCCATCCTGTTGCTCCAAACTCAGTGGGCATTTCCTTCTCAGCTTCCCAGAGACTGGATGGGACAAAAGCAGCATCAGAAGCTGAAGCAAGAGGTCCATAATTCATGGGGTGATTCAATCAATCTCCTTCCTATCCCTAAAGAAGGATTAGAAGAATTCAGAGGATTCTCACAAGGTGGAATATGATGCAGTTGCTTTCCTGATTGAAACACAGCTTCATGTGGAAAGGAGAGAGACGTACATGCAAGAGGCTCTGCCTGTCTCCAAACTCCATATTTCTCTGCCCAAAGTCTTCTCTGGAGGATTCAGCCCAATAGCAGAGCTGAAACTTTGATCATAATTCTCCCTCTCAGGAGAGATTCCTGGATGATTCAACTCTGGGGAATTCTCTGGAGAGAAATGAAAGGGAAATAATCCCCATATGGCACATAATGACAGTGGCAGAGATGGAATTAAATGGGTCATCTAGAATCGAGAGGTTTGGGAGCTCCATGCTTGAAACTGACCCCGGGGGGAATACACAGCAACTGTGGCTGAAGGAACAAATAAATCTAACATTTGTGGGCATGGAGACAAAATCCCAGGGGCCAGTTGATGCCAGAGCATCTCACAGACCTGAAATAGCTGCCTGCTGAGTTAAAGCCAACATGTATTTAACTTTTTTTTGAAAGTTAAAGCTCAAAGGCTCCACACAAAAGGGCTGATGCAACTTTAGTGAAAAACTAGTTACCAGAACTTTACAGAATTAAAAAAAAAATTAACTTTGAAGAGTTAAAATAAACTTTTTTCTGTGTCTCTCTTTCTCTCTCTCTCTCTCTCACACACACACACAGACACACACAAACCCAGAGAGAAGGTAGAAGACAACTGGCTAGCTTAGCAACCTGAAGATGAGTGGACTTTAACCCCCAGAATTCCACTGTCAGCTCTCAGGGACCTTCCTCCCCTGGGCCTTTCCATGCTTTAGCTGTTCCTCTCGCTGCCTGTACGGTGCAGTCTGTGCTCTGGCCTTTAAGTCCCAACTGGCCTCCTCAGGCAGTGCCAGTGAGTCGGACAACTAAAGCCAGAAAAGGCCCATCTGTTGTTGTTTTTGTAGGCCCATTCTCACAAGGACTTTTGAACATCTTTATTTGAAGAAACACCAATCCTTTAGCCAATGATTTATTTGTGGGTAGAAGGGAAGAAAAAACCACCTGTGCACCTATCTTTTGGACTGTGTTGCCCAAGTGATCATAGTCTTTCATTATTTGATTCAGGTCTTTCCCTGTGTCCTTTGTTCTCCCACTGATCACCAGTAGGGGGCAGTAGTCAGCGGGCTTTATCATTTTGGTAAGGTTTTGCGTTACATCAGAGATTTTCGCTCCAGAGAGGCAGCACACCTCTCTGGTTTATTATATTTATTTTATTTTACTTATTCCATTTTTATGCCGACCTTCTCCTTAAACTCAGGGATGCTTACAACATGTTAGCAACAGCACTTTTTAACAGAGCCAGCATATTGTCCCCAACAATCCGGGTCCTCATTTACCCACCTCTGAAGGATGGAAGGCTGAGTCAACCTTGAGCCGGTGGTGAGATTTGAACCACTGACCTACAGATCTACAGTCAGCTTCAGTGGCCTGCAGTTCCACACTCTACCTGCTGCACCACCCTGGCTCCTGGTTTGATTGTTTGGTCTGTAGTTTCAGTTCCCCTGAGAATTGAGTCACCCATCACCACCTTTTTCCTTTTCATTGGGTTGGTGTGGGGGGTCTTTTTCTTTGTTGCGGTGGTGTCTGGTGGGGCTGTTTTATTCTGCTTTCTTTCTGGTGATTCTTTGTCAATTATCTGTGCGTTCTCTTGTGTGAGGAGTCCCAGGTATTGGTTGCTTGTAGGCACTGGGTTTGGGAGGGGATGAGTTGGAACTGGTAGTGGTTTTGTATTTGGTTTGTTTTTCCTTCGTTGTGTGACATGTGTCCATTCGTTTTCATCCTCTGGGGCAGAGATGGGGAACCTATGGCACGGGGCCACAGGTGGCAGGTGGAGCCATATCTACTGGCACATGAGCTGTTGCCCTCGCTCAGCTCCAACATGCATGTGTGTGCCGGCCAGCTGATTTTTGGCTCACATAGAAGCTCTGGGAGGGGATTTTTTGCTTCCAGAAGTTGGGAAACAGGCCATTTCCAGCCTTCAGAGGGTCTCCAGGGGTGGGGAGTTGTTTTTGCCCTCCCCAGGCATTGAATTATGGGTGTGGGCACTCGCGCAAGCAAGCAATGCTTTTTTGGTACCCAAGGAAAAAAAGGTTTCGCCATCACTGCTCTGTGGGGCTGGTTCTGTTTTGCTCCTCTGAGGTGTTGGCTCTACTAGGAGTTTGTTGGACTTTCTCATTTTGAAGTTTGTGTTTCCGACTTTTTAGGATTTTCTCTAGGTTTTCTATTCTTTCCTCAATTAGTTGGATTAATGTACACTGGTTGCATGTAAAGTTTAGGAGGTTTGAGGGCAGAAGTGTGTACACACAGCACAATCTGCAAATCACCATGGAGTCAGTTTGTTCCTCATCGTTGTGTGTGGTTGGTTGCAAGGTGGATGTGGGAAAGTAGAATGTCTTCCAGAAAGCCGTTAAATCCTGGCTTTTCCGGCAGGCCTGGAATTAGGATTGACTGCAAGTAGGAATGGTTTTGTAGGATATTATTGTTTTTATTGCAGCACTGATTTTATTGCTCTATTTTTTATCGTTGTTGTATTTATGATTATTGTTAGCCACTCTGAGTCTTATTTGGAGTGAGCAGCATATAAATACAATTAGAAAGAAAGAAAGAAAGAAAGAAGGAAGGAAGGAAGAAAGAAAGAAAGAAGGAAGGAAAGAAACAAAAAATAAAGAAAGAAAGAAAGAGAAAGAAGGAAGGAAGGAGGAAGGAAAGAAAGAAGAAGGAAGGAGGAAGGAAAGAAAGAAAGAAAGAAGGAAGGAAGGAAGGAAGGAAAGAAAGAAAGAAAGAAAGAAAGAAAGAAAGAAAGACGGCCAGCCAGACACCTTCTGATTGTCATAGCAGAAATAGCAAAATTGGATATTTATATGCACAATTACACACAAATATATGAAATTCCATGTAATATTATTTAAGAGTTTCAAGTAAAAAAGCCCAATGAGTCTAATTTCGTGCTTTTCTTCGTAATTGACAGGAACACAACAGAAAAATCTCCAACTAATTGCACAAAAGGAAGAGCTCTGCAAAAATTTGGAACAAAGACTGAGAACTTTTAGGTAGGAACCCCACCTTTTCTTCCAGAATTTCATATTAAATTCTCGACAGTTTCTCCACCCACCCCCGAACAAATATTCTATACTGTCATAGTTTGACATAATATGAGTTCTTATTGATTAGCTCTTGAGCCATATCAAACTGCAAAGTTCCAGAAACAAATAATTATTAAAATTTGACAAAAACAATTTAAAATTGAATTTAATATAATTTAAAATGAAATTGGAATACAATACGGTTTAAAATGAAGTTGGAATAAAATACAATTCTAAAATTAAATTGAACAAAATACAATAATTTAAGATATAGATAAGATATGATAAAAATATAATTTGATCTTTACATAAATAAATAGAGAACTGGTGCGGCCATCCACTGAGAGCCCACCAAAGTTCTTTGAAGACCTTACAAAGTGACCTTGTTCGTCTTTGGGGTCTGTGTATGGTTTGGCCTCTGCATTCAGGGTGTTGCATCACCAGAACCACCATCTGAAGATGAGGAGGTGGTCTCCATCACTGTGGATCCCCCATACAGCAATCCGTCAATTCCCACATCACCATAATTGATGAATGATGTCAGACATTCAGATATTAGAATATTAAAATGCTTGGAAATCTGCAAATTAGCCATAGAAATTCATGATAAAGAGGAAACAGAATTTTATAAAATGTGGAATAATTGGTATAATTGGTTGGAACAAAGACACAAAGTTAAATAGTTAGTAAGGTGGAAGATGAATAGATGTAGACCAGACGTTATGAGATAGAGATAATTGTAATGTGTTGGATTTTAATGAATTATGTGAATATAGACAAGTTAAGGAACAAGTGTTATAGATACACAGAAGATATACTGATATGCAACATTGCTAAATAAATATTAATTTTTACTGTGTTCTGTTATGTAATGTTATGTGGTGTCTTTTGAAAGTTGGCTTTACACATATGAATTTATATGTTTTTAAAACTGTTCAATTAAAATTAGTTTTTATTTTTAAAAAAGTCTGTGGAATGAAAAGAAAAGGCGAGGAGTGAAAGACCTTGGAAAGATCTGGGGCTAAATGACTTGGGGAGGGAGAGAGAAGGAGAGAGAGAGAGAGAGGAGGAAGGAGGGAAGGAGGGGGAAAGAGAAAATACAGGGAAGGGAGGGGGGATTTAGATGGTCCTCCTTGGTTCAGGAGGTTGGGAGTTCGATCCGAGGTAGAGGCAGATGTAGGGTCTCCTGCTTGGACAGAGGTTTGGACTAGATGACCTGCAAGGTCCCTTTCAACTCTGTTGTTGTGTTCGTCTGAACCGGCTGAATTGCCTGGTCCTGTCCCCTCCTTCTGGGCTCCCTTGCATGACGCCGCCCTGCCTCATCCCTCCCCTCCTGAACCCCCCTCCCCCCAGAAAAGGACCTGTCTCAAGATCCCGTAGGTCCCTTTGGATTAGGCAGTGGGATTCCCCGCCGGTTCCCTCTCTGCGCCAAGGAATCGTGGAAACGCTGCTGAGCCCAGAATGGGGCTTCATAAAAATTAAGAATTGGAAGTATCCAGAAAGGCGGACCAATGAGAATTCTCCCTTCTGCAGCGTCATCGGTCTCCGGGCAGACTCTCCCTTGACTTCACCCACTGGAGGAGAAACCGAAGACGCTCGAGCAGGGAGAATTCCCATTGGTGCTGTGCCTCGTGCTGGCCCCTCCCACCTCCAACGGCCGAGATCAACGCTTCTTCGCGACCCCCCTCCCCTTGCAGAACCGCGGATTCTTCCTCTGGGGCTGGAAAGGGGAAAGAAAGGGAAGGGAAAGCAGACGGAAGAAGGCCTGGAATTAAGGTCGATTGTTAGTGTTTATCTTTTTTTAAATTATGTATGTGATTTTAGTGATATTTTTAGTCTTTTTACTTGTGTTTATAACCATTGTTAGACGCTCAGAGTCCCTTTTGGAGTGAGCAGCATATAAACGTAATGAATGAATGAATGAATGAATGAATGAATGAATAGGAAAGGAAAAAGAAATTGAAATTAAAGGAAGGTAGAAGAAGGACAGAAAAAGAAAGGAAAGGAAAAGAAAGAGAAGGGAAAGGAAACCAAAGGGAAAATAAAGGGAAAGGAAGATAGATAGAGGAAGGAGAGAAAGGGAGAGGAAGGGAAGGACTGAAAAGCCAAGTCTCAGGATCTCTCGGATCCCTTTGGGTCAGGCAGTGAGCCGGTTCCCCCTCTGTGCCAAGCGAAGGGATGGCGGAGAGGCTGCCCAGCCCAGAATGGGGCTTAACTTATTTCTCACTTTCCTCTTTTTTTCTTTTTCTCTTTCTTTCTCTCCCTTTTTTCTCTTTCTCCCTCTTTCTCTTTCTTTCTTTCTCTCCCCTCCTTCCCTCCCTCTCATTTTCCCTTCTTTCTTTTCCTTTTCTCTCCTTCTCTCTTCCTTTCTGTCTCCCTCCTTCCTTCCTCTCTTTTTTCTCTCTCTCTGCAACTTTCCCACTCCTTCCCCTTCTAGCTACTGCGAGGTTGGCGGCCCTGAAACTGCTCCCTTTCGGCTCCGGCTTCTGCCTCCTTGCCCCCACCCCCACCCCCGCGCATGTCTTCAGCCTCAACAAAATTGGTGGGCGTCACCCTCGTCCTCCCACTGCCCCTCCCCCTGACGTTTCCTTCCCTCACTGAAAATGACGTGGGGGCGGGGGCAAGCTACGAGAGACCGACCGTTGGAGAAAGTTCCCTCGAGCCACCCAAACGGAGCAACAGAGCGCAAGCGCAGGGCAGGCGTGGGCGGGGGGGGGGGGGAAGAGAGGCTCGAGGCCATGAAGGGGGGGGGGGGGGGACGGCTTCAAGACTCTCCAGAACAGCCGAGGCTGAGGTGGGAGGGGGCGAGGTTGAGCAAAGGCCAAAGAGGAGCCAGGTTTCCTCACACAGACCGTCCATCCCCTCCCCTCCCCCGCCTTGAGAGAGTGGGGGGAAACGCAGGCAGACCCAAAGCCAAAGGAGAAAAACAATTGCCCTTTCCTGGTTAAAGGGGAGGGGGAAACCTGAGGAAAACTTACGTAAAGGGCCTGAACCCGAGGGCCTCTCCAGAGCTCAGCGCCGCGGTGCCGGCTGCTACGGTGGCCTCTGAGCACCATGCGGGCTCGCGCTCTGCAGAATACCCCACCCCCAAGCGCTGCCTTTGACCAACCAAGTGACGGTCAGCAGGGCTTGGTTGGGGCAGGGGGTGGGGGCAGGAAAAAGGAGGGGGAGGAAGAGGGGCAGAATTGAAACATGCCCCTTCCCCCCCCCCTCCCCCCGCTGGCCGTCCCCATTTTCCATGTTCCCGCGGGACAAATGGTCGGAAAGCGTGTCTGGTCACCTTAACTATAACCAATATAAAATATTTCTTCAGGGGGGTGGGGGGAAACTGTCGAGAATTTAGAATAGAATAGAATTTTTATTGGCCAAGTGTGATTGGACACACAAGGAATTTGTCTTGGTGCAGATGCTCTCAGCGTACATAAAATAAAATAGACATTTGTCAAGAATCATGTGGTCCGACACTTAATGATTGTCATAGGGGTCAAATAAGCAATGAAGAAGCAATATTAATAAAAATCTTAGGGTATAAGCAACAAGTTACAGTCATGCAGTCAACATGGGAGGAAATGGGTGAAAGGAATGATGAGAAAAACTAGTAGAATAGAAGTGCAGATTTAGTAGAAAGTCTGACAGTGTTGAGGGAATTATTTGTTTAGCAGAGTGAGGGCGTTCAGGAAAAAACTGTTTAATATCAAATTCTGGAAGAAAAGGTGAGGTTGCTATCTAAACTTCTCAGTCTTTGTTCCAAATTTTTGCAGAGCTCTTCCTTTTATACAAGTAGGTGGAAATTTTTCTGTTGTGTTCCTGTCAGTTATGAAGAACAGAGAGAAATTAGAGTCATTGGCCTTTTTTACTTGAAACTCTTAGGTTAAATAATATTAAATATAATTTCATGTCTTTGTGTGTAGTTGTGCATATAAAAATCCAATTTTGCTATTTCTGCTATGACAATCGGAAGCTACTCCTTGCAAGAGAAAAAGGTGCAGCCATTGGTCAGGTATATTAGAAATGCTCAGGGAAACCGACAGGTCAGGAAATGTTTGCACGGCCACATTCGTCTACTTTTGCATTGTTATTTTTCCACCTAAAAGAATTCAAATAGATTTTCCGCTGAATTGAATAGCTTACTTGTTGTATTCAAGGTGGAGGGCAAAGTGATTTATTTTGGTTTGATTTTTTTAAATTTGCCTCTCAGAAACATCTCTGCAGACTTTCTATGTCCACCATGAAGGGGGTCCTTGACTTGCAACCACAGTGGAGCCCAAATTATCTGTTGCTAAGCGAGACCGTTGTTAAGCGAATGTTGCCCCATTGTACGACCTATCCTGCCACAGTTGTTGAGTGAATCACTGCGGTTGTTGAGTGACTCACACGGGATGTGAAGTGAACCTGGCTTCCCCATTGACTTTGCTTGTCAGGAGGTCCCAAAAGGGGATCACGTGACTCCCAGACACTGTGACCGTCACAAATGTGAGTCAGCCGCAAAGCCTCGGAATGTCAATCACGTGACCCTGGGGAGGGTGCAAGGGTCTTAAGGGTGGACAATGGTCCTGAGTCCCTTCTTTCTACAAACGGTCTGTGAGGGAACCGTTGTCAGTTGAGGGCCACCTGTATTGATGCCCCCAAGGCTCCTCTAGACGGAAAGGCCTTTTCCTCACAGGGGCCACACAAGGCCCGAAGCCCTTCAAGACACTTCCCAGAGGGAGGGGGAGGGACGGAGGCAGGAGGGGGGAAAGGCCTCCCTTCCCCCCAATCTGTGGCCATCCTCAGACCCCAAACAGTCTCCAGAGGCAGAAATAGTGAGATTGTATTGAGACATGTTTCTTCAGGACGTTTTCATTAGGGGGAATGTAGTGAAATTGCCCTCTGGGTAATGTAGTTTTACATGTGACCACATCTGCCCCATTCCTATATTTATTTATCTTCAAGCAAACATGTTCAAAAGGCCTGGTGAGAATGGGCCTAAAAAAACCCCCAGATGGGTCTTTGCCAGCTTTAGTTGTCCAACTCACTGCCTGAAGAGGTCAGTTACGATTTAAAGGCCAGAACACAGACTGCCCCCAACAGGCAATGAAAGGGACAGCTAAAGCATGGAAAGGCCCAGGGGAGGAAGGCCCCTGAATGCTGACTGTGGAATACTGGGAGCTGAAGTCCACTCATCTTCAGGTTGCTAATCTAGCCAGTTTTTTTCTAACTTCTCTCTCTTTGTGTGTGTCTGTGTGTATGTGAGAGACAGAGAGAGAAATGATTTTTTTTAAACTGCAAAGTTTTTTAAAAGTTTAAAGTTCACTAAAGTTGCATCAGCCCTTTTGTGTGGAGCCTTTGAGCTTTAACTTTCAAAATAAAGTTAAATACATGTTGGCTTTAACTCAGCAGGCAGCTATTTCAGGTCTGTGAGATGCTCTGGCATTAACTGGCCCCTGGGATTTTGTCTTCATGCCAACAAATGTCATATTTAATTGTTTCTTCAGCCACAGTTGCCATGTATTCCCTCCGGGGTCAGTTTCAAGCACGGAGCTCCCAAATCTCTCAATTCTAGGTGACCGATTTAATTCCATCTCTGCCCCTGCCATTAGGTGCCATAGGGAGATTATTTCCCTTTCATTACTCTCCAGAGAATTATCCAAAATTGAATAGCCCAGGGATCTCTCCTGAAAGGGAAAATTATGATAAAATATTCAGCTCTGGCTGAATCCTCCAGGGGACATTTTGAGCAGAGAAATATGGAGTTTGGGGACAGGCAGAGTCTGTGCTCTTGCGTGTATGTCTCTCTCCTTTCCACATGAAGCTGTGTTTGAATCAGGAAAGCAACTGGATCATATTCCACCTTGTGAGAATCCTCTGAATTCTTCTAATCCTTCTTTAGGATCAGGAAGGAGATTGATTGAGTCACCCCATGAATTATGGACCTCTTGCTTCTGCTTCTGATGCTGCTTGTGTCCCATCTACTCTCTGGGAAGCTGAGAAGGAAATGCCCGCTGAGTTTGGAGCACCAGGATGGAAAACAACCACAGAGCTTCTACAGCCCAGGAGACCATCTCATTGGTATAGTTATCACTGGAAATAAAGTATTGCATACAAAGTTGCTTTTCAATGTGGCTCCTTCTCTTCAGTTTGTTTTTCATGATCTGTAAGTCATTCAGGGTGATGGAGATGCACTCGCTCAATCTAACACTCTCCTTCTTTTCTCCTTCTTTTCCCAAGTTATTCCTATATTAGGGAATATATTTAATTTCCTGAATGATTTTGATTTCCACGGCTTCTCTCTATTGTCTGATTTTGTAATAAGAACCTAACAACCTAAGAAGAGCTATGCGGAATCAGGCCAAAGCCCATCGAGTCCAGCATTCTGTGTCACACTGTGGCCCAACAATTTGTACATGGGGATCTTGAGCAGAAAGAGAAGGCAAAACCCTCCATTTCCCTTGACCCCCAAGCACCTTTTCCAGTTCCATTATATCCTTCTTGAGGTGCGGTGGCCAGACCTGTACACAGGACTCCAAGTGTGGTCTCACCATCGATTTGTACAGAAGCAATACAATGTTTACCAACTTATTTTTGATTCCCTTCCTAATCATGCCAAGCATGGAATTTGCTTTTTTTACTGCTGCTTTGCACTAGGTTGACATCTTCATTGAGCTGTCCACTAAAAACCCAATATCTCTTTCTTGGGTTGTCTCAGAAAGCTTGGTCCCCATCAGTTGGTAGGTATAATTGAGGTTCTTTGCCCCAATATGCATAACTTTGCACTTGTTTAGGTTAAAATGCATTTGCCACTTTGTTGCCCACTCACTAAATTTTGAGAGATTCTTCTGGAGCTCCCGACAATCAGTTTCGCTTTTCACTATTCCGAACAATTTAGTGTCATCAGCAAACTTTGCTACCTCACTATTTACTTCTACATCCAGATCATTAATGAATCAATTAAAAAGTAAATGTCTTAAAACTGAACCTTGGGGTACACACTTTTCACTTCTTTCCATCCAGAGAATTGTCTATTTATTGCCACCCTTTGCTTCCTACCAATCCAGGACAAGACCTGTCCTCTAATTCCATGGCTGAAGAGCTTTTTTAGGAGCCTTTGGTGAGGGACTTTGTCAAAAGCCTTTTGAAAGTCAAGATATACAATATCAACTGGGTCCCCTTTATGTCTTTATTTACACCCTCAAATAATTCTAACAAGTTAGTAGGACATGATTTACCTTTGCAGAACCCATGTTGATATTCTTTCAGCAATGCCTGTTTTTCTATGTGCCCAATTATTTTATCTTTAGTAATGGTTTCTATCACTTTGCCTGTGAAGTTAAACTGACTGGTCTATAATTTCCTGAATCACTTCTGGATCCTTTCTTGAAGATTAGGGTTACATTTGCCTCCCTCCAATCCTCAGGTACAGTGCCTGATCTTATAGAAAGATTATATATTTTAGCTAGAAGTTCAGCAATTTCACACTAGAGTTCCTTGAGAACTCTAGGGTGGATGCCATCTGGACCCAGCAATTTGCTCACATTTAGTTTAGAAAGGCATTCAAGAACATCTTCCTCGTTTATCTCTATCTGGTTCAATTCTTCTAATTCCCTCCCTGAGAAAACTAATTTAGTGGCAGGCAAATGCTCTCTATCCTCCTCAGTGAAAACTGATGCAAAGAAGTCATTTAGCCTCTCAGCAATCTCCTTGTCTTCTCTGATTATCCCCTTCTGACCACTTTCATCGAGAGGCCCAACTGTTTTTCTGGTTGGGTTCCTGCTTCTGATGTACTTAAAAAAGGTTTTGTTATTATTTTTAATATTCTTTGCTATATGCTCCTTAAAATCTCTCTTGGCTTTCCTGACCATCGCCTTGCATTTAGTCTGCCAGAGTTTGCGATCCTTCCTGTTCTCCTCGGTAGGAAGAGCTTTCCATTTCTTAAATGAGTTTTTCTTCTTTCCAATAACCTCTTTCCTAAGTCATACTGGTATCCTTTTGGACTTTCCAGTCCTTTCTTCTTTTTAGGAATGCATTTTAGTTGAGCCTATTGCAATGTATTTTTAAACAGTTTCCAAGCATTTTGGAGGGATTTGACTTTTTTTACTGTACCTTTTAGAAACATAGAAGCCTGACGGCAGAAAAAGACCTCATGGTCCATCTAGTCTGCCCTTATACTATTTTCTGTATTTTATCTTAGGATGGATATGTGTTTATCCCAGGCATGTTTAAATTCAGTTACTGTGGATTTATCTACCACGTCTGCTGGAAGTTTGTTCCAAGGATCTACTACTCTTTCAGTAAAATAATATTTTCTCATGTTGCTTTTGATCTTACCCCCAACTAACTTCAGATTGTGTCCCCTTGTTCTTGTGTTCACTTTCCTATTAAAAACACTTCCCTCCTGGACCTTATTTAACCCTTTAATATATTTAAATGTTTCGATCATGTCCCCCCTTTTCCTTCTGTCCTCCAGACTCTACAAATGGAGTTCATGAAGTCTTTCCTGATACGTTTTATGCTTAAGACCTTCCACCATTCTTGTAGCCCGTCTTTGGACCCGTTCAATTTTGTCAATATCTTTTTGTAGGTGAGGTCTCCAGAACTGAACACAGTATTCCAAATGGGGTCTCACCAGCATTCTATATAGCAGCATCATAATCTCCCTCTTCCTGCTTGTTATACCTCTAGCTATGCAGCCAAGCATCCTACTTGCTTTCCCTACCGCCTGCCTGCACTGTTCACCCATTTTGAGACTGTCAGAAATCACTACCCCTAAATTTCTTCTTTTAGTTTCTTCTTTACTATTTTCCTCATTTTGGTGAAATTCCCTCTGTGAAAGTTTAAGGTCTCTGTGTTTGTTTTCACTGACAATTTACTATCTGTGGTTAATTTGAAGGTTATTGTGTTGTGATCGCTGGTTCCTACGGTCTCAGTTACAAAGACATCATGAACCAAATCCTGTGCATTAGTTAGAACCAAGTCCAGGATCCCCTTTCCCCTGGTTGATTCCTCAAGGGAATAATCAGCTAACATGTCAAGGAACCTTGTATCACGCGTAGAACAAGAATTTACCCAATCTATTCGGGGAGAGTTGAAGTCCCCGATTATGACTACCAAAGAGCCACAAATCCAAAAAGGGGTCTGAGAAAAGGATGTAAGTGCTGCAGATTATTTCCCGCTCTCTGTTCAATGCTTAAATTATCGATTGAATAATGAATTTTATTTGAAGTAGTGGTGGAATCATTTGTAGTTGTTGTAGCTCAGCCAAATTCCATATTTCTGTAATGGATCATTGCTTTTGGTTCAATGTTGGCTTAAGGCTCAGTAGGTTTGTGGAGAATTATATATTAAAAGAAGTATTTGTTGTTGATGATGATTATAATAACACTTATTTTACAATAGGGATGTTTATGGTTTTACACAAGGTTTAAAATTAATTTTCAACATTCAAGTGATCAACAAGAATTCCCAGCTCCTGCACAACCTCACACTTGGCTACAATATCCATGACAACTATATGAGCACTTTCCGCACTTCAGATGCCTTGCTGGACATTCTCTCCACTGGAGAAGCCAATGTCCCCAACTACGGCTGTGGAAGGAAGGAGAACCTTCTGGCTCTTCTTGATAGAGCTCACAGGGAAATCTCCATCCAGATGTCAACATTAGTAGGCACCTACAAAGTCCCCCAGGTTTGTGTGTGTTTTTCTCCATTTGGCAAAAGTACAGTAAGTGGTGGATGTTGGTGGGTGAGCAACAGATGCGATCTTGTCTTCTCCATAGAATTTGAGAGCTGCTTTTCTCACATTACCAAAAATGTCAATGTTTTACCCCATTATGTTCATATTGAGATTAATCATAAAAGGCCTGAAATGCAAGCAATACATTCCCTGGAGAAGACATTCTACCAACAATTTAACTGATTAAAAATATCCCTAGTTGTCTTCATTTTAGAAGACAAGACCTGCCCTTCCCACTTGGAATTGAGGTTGGCAATAGTAACATTTTATGTATCTAAAACGTGAAATAAAAAGGACTCTACCAACTGTAGACCAAATGGAGTAGCAGATATTGTGGTTAAAATTTATGCCATTAACCTCTTAGTTACAGAAGAACCAGAAGGTTTTAGGTAAAGTTAAAAGCTATATAGATTTTATAAGAAATAATGCAGATGTCAACATTAGGAGGCATCTACAAAGTCACACAGGTTTGTGTCGGTTTTTGTTCATCTGGCTAAGTGAGGGGTGGGTGGTGGTGCGTGAGCAACAGATGCAATCATGCGTTTTCCATATCAATATTTGACTCCATTATGTTAAGGTTAATCATAAAAGGCCTGAAATGCAAGCAATATATTTTACAGAGAAGACATTCTACCAACTATTTAAATGATCAAAAATATCGCTAGTTGTTGGAACCTCTGTTGGCATCTTCATTTTCACATATAAATAAGATCTGCCCTATCCGCTTGGATTGAAGTTGACAATAGTAACATTTTACCTATGTAAAATGTGGAATAAAAAGGACTCTAGCAATTATAGACCAAATGGACTAACAAATAATGTGGTTAAAATCTGTGTCATGATCCTCTTAGTTAAAGTTGAGAAAAATGCATTCCTTGCAGAAGAACCAGAAAGTTTTAGGTAGAGGTAATAACTATATAAATTTTATAAGAAATAATTCATAAGTTAATAATCATATATTGGCTCAAATTGGTCTTGAAATATCTAATCTATATCAGCGAGGTAAAACAAGGTATGCTGGCTTTCTAGATGTTAGTGCAGCATTTGACTCAATAAACAGAGAAATATGATGGAGAAAATGGATTGCCCTCCAAATGGAGCTCAGCCTGTTGGCCCTGATCCAAGCCCTTGTTGGAGAGGGAGGTTTGGGCTCAATGGGGCCACAAGAAGAAGGATCTATTACCAAGAAGGACAAAAAAGATATATACATGTATTTGTAATCTTGTTATTCAGTATAAATATGAATGACTTACTAGGAGTAATGCAGGATTAAAAAGCAGATCATGAATAAATAAATATTTCATTTTTTGAAAAAAATTACTAAATTAGTGTACCAGTGAAATGTACTGCACATAGTATACAGCACTTGGATTTCAGAAAGTCTTTCCAAAGTAAATCGCAACCTATTTCTTGGTAAGATAAAAATATGGGGGATAGAGAGTATCACGCCTAGATTGAGACAGCTTGTGGTCCTCAATGGAACTATGTCTGCATGGAGGGAAACCAGCAGTGGGGGACCCTAAGTTTCCATTTTAGGCCCAGGACTCTTCAACATCTTCATTAATGTTTTGGATGAGTTGAGAAATGGGGGAATCAACAAATATGAAGACAGCACTAAAAGAACAGGAATAGCCAACACCCCAGAAGATAGGCTGAAGACCCAGAGGGATCTAGATAAACTTGAACCCTCACTCTATCTGACAAAATGTAATTCAGTGTAGAGAAATGTAAGATGTTACACAGGCTACAAAAACCACATGTGCACTTTCAGATTAGGTGAAATCTGCCTCAACAGCAGTAACTGTGAGAGGGATCTTGAAGTCTTAGTGGACAATCCCTTAAAAATGGACAAGCAATGTGTGGCACCAGCCAAGAAAGCCAAAAATGTTGCCACTAAAAGATGGATAAAATCAAGAGCTTGTGAAGTATTAGTGCCTCTTTATAATGCCTTGGTAAGAGCTCACTTGGATTACTGCATCCCATTTTGATCACCATATTATAAAAAAGATGTAGACACTAAGATGATGAAGGGTCTGGAGACTAAAACATATGAAGAACAGTTGCAGGAATTGGATATGTCTAGTTGAATGAAACGGACTGTGGGTGACTGAGAGGAAAATGCAAAGATGGGTTATTTTGTGTAAAGAAGGGAATCAAAGTGCAGCCATATTGTGATATCAAGTTGTCTTTTATGCTCAAATGGCCACTCCAGACACCTGATGGATCCAGAAGGTTTTCAAAGGGTGCTTGGGGATTTGCCGGATTTACTTGTACACAGTTCAGCAGAGTCTCTTGCTGCTGCCTGGAATACGGCTGTGACGGAGGCTCTAGACCGAATTGCGCCTTTGCGACCTCTCTCTGGCAACAGACCAGGAGATCTCCTTGGTTTACTAAGGAGCTCCAGGGAATGAAACTCCAGAAGAGTAGTCTAGGGAAGCGTTGGAGGAAAACTAGATCCGAATCTGACTGAACACTTGTAAGAGCTCATATTAAGATTTACAAAGTGGCGATTAGGTCGACAAGATGTGCATACAATGTCAGCCTGATTGCGTCTGCAGAATCCCGCCCAGCCGCCCTGTTTATTATTTATTTTATTTATTATTTAGATTTGTATGCCGCCCCTCTCCGCAGACTCGGGGTGGCTCACAACAAAGTGAAACAATTTACAATAAATCTAACTTACAATTTAAAAATATCTAAAAAACCCCATTTTCTAAACAAACATACATACAGACATACCATTCATAAATTGTATATGCCCGGGGGAGATGTCTCAGTTCTCCCATGCCTGACGACAAAGGTGGGTCTTAAGGAGCTTATGAAAGGCAAGGAGAGTAGGAGCAGTTCTAATCTCCGGGGGCAGTTGGTTCCAGAGGGTCGGGGCCACCACAGAGAAGGCTCTTCCCCTGGGGCCCGCCAACCGACATTGTTTAGTTGACGGGACCCGGAGAAGGCCCACTCTGTGGGACCTAATCGGTTGCTGGGATTCGTGCGGCAGCAGGCGGTCTCAGAGATATTCTGGTCCAGTGCCATGAAGGGCTTTAAAGGTCATAACCAACACTTTGAATTGTGACCGGAAATTGATCGGCAACCAATGCAGACTGCGGAGTGTTGGTGAAACATGGGCATACCTAGGTAAGCCCATGATTGCTCTTGCAGCTGCATTCTGCACGATCTGGAGTTTCCGAACACTCTTCAAAGGTAGCCCCATGTAGAGAGCGTTACAGTAGTCGAAACCTCGAGGTGATGAGGGCATGAGTGACTGTGAGCAGTGACTCCCGGTCCAGATAGGGCCGCAACTGGTGCACCAGGCGAACCTGTTGTGACTCCCTCCCTCCTTAATCGGGGCAGTTGAGGAACCCTTGCAGGGTAGTGCTGAGGCATTTAACAAGTTTTTCACAGATAAAATCGCTCAGATCCGGACTGGTCTTGACTCCAATTGGAATGCAGAGTCAGCTGACAACGAGTCAGTCAAGGTGACAGGGGCCCGTCTTAGTCCAGCTGTTGGGAGCAAGTTTGACCTGGTGACACCTAATGAAGTGGACAAGGCCATTGGAGCTGTGAGTTCCGCCACCTGCTTGCTGGATCCGTGTCCCTCCTGGCTGGTCTTGGCCAGAAGAGAGGTGACACGGAGCTGGGTCCAGGAGATTTTCAACGCTTCTCTGAGGGAGGGGTCCTACCCGGCTCCCTACAAAGGGGCTCTTGTGCACCCCCTCCTCAAGAAGCCTTCTCTGGACCCAGCCATATCTAACAACTATCATTCTGTCTCCAACCTTCCTTTTATGGGGAAGGTTTTTGAGAAGGTGGTGTCACTCCAGCTCCAGCGGTCCTTGGAAGGAGGCAATTATCTAGGCCCTTGGCAGTCAGGATTCAGTCCCAGCTTCAGCACGGAACGTGCTTTGGTTGTGCTGATGGATGATCTCTGGCGGGCCCAGGACAGGGGTTTATCCTCTGTCCTGGTGCTTCTTGACCTCTCAGCGGCTTTCTTTTTTAAAAAAAAGTTTTTATTTACATATAAACAATAGACAATGCAAACAAACAATTCATCTACAGAACAATAAGCCTCTAAACAATATACAATACAAACAAACAATTTAAAGACAAGCATGTAATATACATCCCCTCCCCTCCTGTATTCTTAGTGGTATTGTAACCATTGGTTTTATCTATAACATATAGTGTATAGATTATACAGTAATACTAAATTTTAAATTCTTACTGTATAACTTGTAAAAATATATTATATTGAGAAAGAAGAAAAAAGGATTATGTTTAATTCTTTAGCAAGTTTTGATTTAGTATATTTCTTTGTCACGCAGCACTCCTGGTAATCTTTTATTCAACCACGTGTAAAAATCTTTCCAGATCTGGTAATATTTTGAGTTTTCTTGCTCTTTTAGCTCCAATGTTAGTTTGTCTGCTTCTGCGCAGTTCAGCATTTTTAAAATTAAATTCCGTTCATTCGGCATTGCTTCATTTTTCCAAAATTGGGCTATGGTTATTCTTGTTGCTGTTATTAGGTGTTGGGTCAAATAATATTGTTCCTTTTTTATCTGTTTTTCAATAATACCAAGCAAAAATATTTCCGGTTTCATTTCTAATTTAACGTCAATTATTTCTTTTATCCATTTTTGAAGTTTATGCCAAATTCCTTTAACTTGTGTACAAGTCCACCACATGTGAAAATAGGAGCCATGTTTCTCTCCGCATTTCCAACAATTGGGTTTGAGGTTAGCGTACATTTTGGCTAGCCTTGCTGGGGGCATATGCCACCTGTAAAACATTTGAATTGCATTTTCTTTATATGAGGTGGATCTGGTAATTTTATAGTTGGTGTGCCACATTTTTTCCCATTGATCTAGGTAAATTGTATAGCCAATATTTTTAGCCCGGGCTATCATGTTGCCTTTGACAATTTCTTCTAAGTTTTGATGTTCTAATAGTATTTTATATATGTTAATAATTGCTTTTTTATTTGGTCCTAATAAGATTTTGTCTAATGGTATGTCGCTTTTCTGGATTCCATATTTTTCTAGATCAGTCCGTAATCTGGATTTTATTTGGCTATAGGGCCACCAATCTATTTTGATTCTTTCCTCTTTTAGTTGTGTTAATGATTTCAAATGTGTTTCTTTATCTAGAACCTGTGAGTATTTTAGCATTTTCCCAAGGCTTATTGTATTCAGGAAGGATGTTGCTTCCATGCTTGAGAACCATAATGGTATTTTAGTATAGTGTTGTTTCCTAATTATATTCCAGGTATCTAATAGTGACCTTCAAATCAAGTGATCAGCGGCTTTCTATACCATCGATCATGGTATCCTTCTGCGCCAACTGGAGGGGTTGGGAGTGGGAGGCACCATTCTACGGTGGTTCTCCTCCTTCCTCTCTGGTCGGTTGCAGTCGGTGTTAGCAGGGGGCAGAGGTCGACTCCTAGGTCCCTACCTTGTGGGGTTCCTCAGGGGTCGTTCTTCTCCCCTCTGCTGTTTAATATCTACATGAAACCTTGGGCGAGAACATCCAAGGGCACAGGGTGAGTTACCACCAGTACGCTGATGATACTCAGCTGTACATCTCCACCCCGTGTCCACTCAGTGAAGCAGTGGAAGTGATGTGCTGATGCCTGGAGGCTGTCAGGGTCTGGATGGGTACCAACAGGCTCAGATTTAATCCAGAAAAGACGGACTGGCTGTGGGTACTGCCTCCCATCTTGCCCATCCATTACCCTGGGGGGGTGGAATTATTGACCCCCCTAAGACAGGGTCTGCAACTTGGGCATCCTCCTCGATCCACAGCTGACTTTAGAACACCATCTTTCCGCTGTGGCGTGGGGGGCATTTGCCCAGGTTCACCTGGTGCATTAGTTGCAGCCCTATTTGGACAGGGAGTCTTTGCTCACAGTCACTCATGCCCTCATCACCTCAAGGCTCAACTACTGCAATGCTCTCTACATGGGGCTACCTTTGAAGAATGTTCAGAATCTTCAAATCGTCCAAAATGCAGCTGCACAAGCAGTTATAGGCCTTCCAAGGGATGCCCATATTTTGTCATCACTTTGTGGACTGCATTGGCTGCTGATCGGTTTCCAGACACGATTCAAAGTGTTGGTTATGACCTATAAAGCCCTACATGGCACCGGACCAGATTATCTCCGAGACCGCCTTCCATAGTTCCCTCTAAGCTGAGCAGTGAGCAATCGCTCACTTAAAAATCATCATCAACTCAGAGTTTTCCAAACCTGCCCAGAAGCCGAGAGGGAAAGAGTGAGAGGGAAGGAGAGAGAGAGGAAGAGAGGAAGAGAGAGAAAGAGAGAGAAAAAAGAGAGGAAGGAAAAGAGAAAGAAAAGGAATGGGAGTAAGGAAGAGAGAAAGAAAATCAAAATGTAGTTTGAAACTAGCTCAACTATTTAAGTGGAATTTTGATATTGATAGAGTTGCCCTATTATGAGCTCACTGTTATAGACACACAGGACAGTGTTTTATTTTGAAATTCTCTGAGGCAAAACAGGGTGGGTTTTTTGTTTGTTTGTTTATTTATTTGTTTGTTTGTTTATTTATTTAATATTTCTGTGCTGCCCAGTCCCAAAGGGACTGCCACTCAGACACTATACTTTTCCGCCCACCCCAAAAAAAAATTAGAGGGAACACTGCCGCCTTCTGCCGAACGAATCCCAGCATCCAGTGAGGTCCCACAGAGTTGGTCTCCTTAGGGTCTCGTTGAGGAAACAATGTCGGCTGGTGGGGCCTATGGGAAGAGTCTTCTCTGTGGAGGCCCCAGCCCTCTGGAATCAGCTCCCCCTGGAGATTTGCACTGCCCCCACCCTCCTTGCCTTCCGAAAGAGTTTAAAAACACATCTTTGCTGCCAGGCCTGGGGACATTAGACCTTCCCCCCTGACCAACGAATGTCGTATGAGTATTGATTGAATGCAAATGAATGTCTTAAAGTTAGAATTTTTAAGAATCTTTTCAGTATAGTAATTGGATAAACTGTTTTGTTATGTTTTTGGTATATGCTGCGAGTCCGCGGAGAGGGGCGGCATACAAGTCCAATTAATAAAAATAAAAATAAATAAAATCTGATAATTAATCAAGTTAAAAAGTTATGGTCTTTGGGAAATGACATTGTAGCCACAGTTGGTCAGCCAATATTTATTTATTATTTATTTATTATTTATTTATTATTTGGATTTGTATGCCGCCCCTCTCCGAAGACTCGGGGCGGCTCACAGCAAGTAGTACAAATCATAAATAATCCAATCAGTTAAAATATTTAAAGCTTTAAAAAACCCCATATACTAACAGACACACACACAAGCATACCATGTATAAATTAACACCTTTTTTTACCTGGGGTTGTTTTCTCTGAGACTGAATCTGGGACCCTCATCATCAAAGGAGCTCAGTCAGAGAAAGGGAATGAGTGAAAGGGAATGAGTTCAATTAAAGAGAAATCTTGGATTAACCAACTGACAAATCGTATAAGGAACTGAGGTCTGCATGTTTCTTGTATAATTGAAGAAGAAGCTAAAAAGAGTCCTCCAGAAAAATCTGGGATACAGAAACAGAAAAAGATGCACTAATCCTCAAAAATTATAATAGGCCCTTTATTAGAATATAATACTTCAGTCAGTATTTCAATGTGTTCATCTAATTCTGGTAAATTGTAGAGGTGGTACAGTAATATTATTCACATTGTTTATAGGTTTTAAATTGTATTGTTTTTCATTCTTATTATACAATCTTGCTAATATTATGTCTTTAATATTTCAAACAATGTCTAACTTCAAATTGTTCTAATACATTCATGAGAAGCAGGCCAGATTTATTAAAATCTAATATTTTGGATTTGATCTGACCCCAAATATAACATAGTATTTTCATTGCTTTTTCAGATCAATCATCAAATAGCTTCAGAGGCTCTGAGTGATAAAAACAAATTCCCCCTTTTCCACCAGATGCAACAGAAAGAAGGGATCCAGTACCCAGCCCTTGTCCAACTGCTCCTCCATTTCAGATGGACCTTGATTGGCCTCTTTGCTTCAGACACAGAGAAGGGAGAGAATTTCATGAGGACTTTCCCTTCTGTGCTTGTCAGGAAAAGAATTTGTGTGGTTATAGCACAACGATTCTCAACAACTGAACATACAGTCCCCCTCAGGGCTACCCTCTCTAAGTGGAGACAAGTCAATGTCTTTGTTCACTTCATGGAACTTGATTCCCTTTGGGACAGAATTCTTCCTTTCCATTTAATATTTCTGCGCTTGCCGGGACTCATTGAAGGGAAAGTCTGGATCATCACAACCTTTTCAGGGTATCCAATAAAGAAGCACAGACTTCTCAAATACGTCCACAGTATTTTGAGGTTTGGTCATCTGTACAAAAGAAGGCCAAAAGATAAAGCCTTTCAACCCCATTTCTTTGTGGAAGAAAAGTTTCAAGATCCCTATTTTCTCTGTTCTCTTTCAAAGAGCGTCTTTTCTGTCAAAGGCCGCAGAAGATGCACCCAGAAAGCCCCACTGGAGACCCAGAGGAAAAGGAAGAGACAACGGATGAGAAATTACTATGACTTTTACAGTCTCGCGAAGACTCTGGCCCAGGCTTTGAATGCCGCCTATTCCCCCAGATGGAGGAGGAGAAGGAAGGAGGGGGAAAAGAGGTTGGGGTCTCCAAGGCTGCAGCCATGGCAGGTAAGGGGTCCAGATATGGATCCATGAATCTTAGATCTTTTGGAGAAGGAATCCAGAGGAGAAGAAGGGGAACCACCTCAACAGATCTGCCCAGTTTAATCACTCAGGAAATAATGGTTCCAAAGCAAGGGGGGGGGGAGTTTCCTAATTTTTTTACTACCACTCTGTTGGTGTAGCTTATTTTGTGGATTTGGTGATGGTCATGTGACTGGGTTTTAGTGGTTTACCAGTCATGTGACTGGGTGGGAGTGGCTTCATGGTCATGTGATTCAGCAGAAGATGCTTGGCAGTCATGTGATGGAACAATTAAAAATAATAGTTTTTTCTCTTTCTCTATCTCTTTCTTTTTCTTTCTTTCTCATTTCTTTTTTCCTTCCTTTCTTCCTCCTGCCTTTCTATCCCTCCCTCCCACCTATCCGCCCAACTAACCTTCCTCTTCACTCCTTCCTTCCTTCCTTCCTTCCTTCCTTCCTTCCTTCCTTCCTTCCTTCCTTCTTTCTTTCTTTCTTTCTTTCTCATCGCCAACTGAATGTCACACGTTAAGGGTGCCTCACCTGGCCCCTCCCAGCCATTCCTTGTCACACTCAGCCTCAATGAATCTGCAGTTCTGCAAAAATGTTGTTCATCTTTTTTCCAACTTTACATACTATAGATGTCCTTCCATGGACCCCTGAAAGGAGGAAATGGCTCCCATGCTTTGCCCAAGAGTGTGAGAGGCAACAGGCTCTTAAGGGGCTGCCAGAAAGAAGGGGGGGGGGGCGCCAATGCACCAGAAGGCCAAACAAGAAGCAATGGATGGAAATGAAACAAAGAGAGAAGCCACCTAAAACTAAGGAAACATTTCCTGACAGTGGGAACCAATAGAGGTGCAGAAATACTTTGGTCATAATTTCACATATAAAATTGCCATTCATGGAATGCAACATATTGTATTGTTCAAAACAGTCAGTAGTGTTAGGGCTACTAGGTCAGTAAGGGTCAGTAAGTGGGCAGAAAAGTATAGTGTCTGAGCGGCAGTCCCTTTGGGACTGGGCGGGATAGATAGATAGGTAGGTAGGTAGGTAGGTAGATAAACAAACAAACAAACATATTTATTTATTTATTTCCCTCTCTCACTTCTCCCTTTTTTCATCCCTGTCTCTTCCCCCCTTCTCTCTATCTCTCTCTCTCTCTCTCTGTGAACTCTTGAACCATTTCCAAAAACAGGTGAGGCCTAACAGACAGGAAGCAGCAGGTGAAGCTAGGAAAAATCACATCAGATACATGTACAATTAGCACAGGTGCCCCCCAAGGCTGTGTACTCTCACCACTTCTCTTCTCTCTATACACTAATGACTGCATCTCAAACGATCCATCTGTTAAACTACTGAAGTTTGCAGATGATACAACAGTGATCGGACTCATTCGAGACAATGATGAATCTGCATACAGACAGGAAGTTGAACAACTATCCTTGTAGTGTGGCCAGAACAATCTAGAACTGAACACACTCAAAACCGTAGAAATGGTGGTAGACTTTAGGAGAAATCCTTCCACCTCTCACAATACTAGACAACACAGTATCAACAATAGAGACCTTCAAATTTCTAGGTTCTATCATATCTCAAGATCTAAAATGGTCACCTAACATCAAAAACACCATCAAAAAAGCACAACAAAGAATGTTCTTTCTGCGCCAGCTCAGGAAACTCAAACTGCCCAAGGAGCTGCTGATTCAATTCTACAGAGGAATCACTGAGTCTGTCATCTGCACCTCTATAACTGTCTGGTTTGGTGCTGCAACCCAACAGGACCGACACAGACTTCAGAGGAGAATCAGAACTGCAGAAAAAACAATGGCTGCCAACCTGCCTTCCATTGAGCACCTGTATACTTCATGAATCAAAAAGAGGGCGGGAAAAATATTTACTGACCCCTCACATCCTGGACACAAACTGTTTCAACTCCCATCCTCAAAACGTCGCTCCAGAGCACTGCACATCAAGACAACTATGACAGATTTAGAGATAAATTACAGCCCGCGTGGACCATAATAAATCAAATCTGAGAGTCGATGGATTAAAGTAGAAAATCAGCTTTCAAACAAAGTTACTTTTATTAGGAAAATAACAAAATATAATTAATGCCTATCAGAGGCATCTTAGATGCGTGCTACATCGTTGGAGACGAAAGAGAAAGAGAGAGAGAAAATGGAGATTTTCAACAAGGAGAAAATGATGCATGTATGATGTGGCAGGATTTTACATCATAATGGGTGGAGCTGATGCAAACACACACTGTTAACTATTTAATTACTGAATGACTTAGAATGTCTCTGGGGCTGTCAATATTCAGCGTGACAAACTAGACACAAGAACAGTTTTTTCCTCAACGCCCTCACTCTGCTAAACAAATAATTTCCTCAACACTGTCAGACTTTTTACTAAATCTGCACTTCTATTCTACTAGTTTTTCTCATCATTCCTATCATCCTTTTCCTCCCAGTTAGGACTGTATGGCTGTCACTTGTTGCTTGTATCCTAACATTTTTATTAATATTGATTGTTTCTTCATTGCTTATTTGACCCCTATGACAATCATTAAGTGTTGTACCACATGATTCTTGACAAATGTCTCTTTTTCTTTTATGTACGTTGAGAGCATATTTATTTATTTATTTATTAAATTTTTATGCCGCCCTTCTCCTTAGACTCAGGCCAGCTTACAACATGTTAGCAATAGCACTTTTTAACAGAGCCAGCATATTGCCCCCACAATCCACACCAAGACAAATTCCTTGTGTGTCCAATCACACTTGGCAAATAAAAATTCTATTCTATTCTATCCTATCCTAACCAGGTGTTAACAATGTTCCCAGGTTTTATCGACTTGCAAGCTTTTCATTGTAACTCTCTGTTCATTGCTTTACTTGCTTCAGATATTTCTTTCCAGCACTAACCAGGTACTATTAATGTAACCAAGCTCTTTTATTGTTAGTCTCTGTGAAGAATGATTTCCAAGCCCTAAGTCTTTGCAGGGTTTGTTTTATTACTCTAATTTGCTCTGAGTAAGTTTCTTTCAGCCCTAACCAGGTGCTAACAATGTTCCCAGCTTTTTCCAGCTTGCAAGCTCTTTTATTGTTACACTCTGCCAAGAATGTATTCCAAACCCTGTCATTGAAGGGTTTTTCCCCATTGTTTTACTTGTTCCAGATACAGTATTTACTTGTTCCAGATACAGTATTTCCCCATTGTTTTACTTGTTCCAGATACAGTATACACCATAACCAGGTGCTATTAATGTACCCAAGCTCTTTCATTGTTACTCTCTGCGAAGAATGTATTCCAAGCCCTAAGTCTTTGCAGGGTTTTTTCCATTGCTCTACTTGCAATGTAAGGAAGATCTGAGGAAGGCTACACACCTGGGATCGGCTGGGGTGTGAGTTCAGATGGGGGCGACTAGCTTTCGACCAGGTTCTTTTCTTTTAAAGAGAGAGAGAGAGAAAAGGGGGGCGGGCGAATAACCAGCTTTTCTAGAGAAAGAAATGTGTATCTCCCATCAATTGCAGTGTAAAGATAGAAAGACAGACAGACAGACAGACAGAAAGAAAGAAAGAAAGAAAGAAAGAAAGAAAGAAAGAAAGAGAGAGAGAATTGATGGAAGATACACATTTCTTTCTCTAGAGAAGCTGGTTATTCACCCACTCTCTTCTCCAGGTGCGTAGCCTTCCACAGATCTTCCTCAGCTGTACTTGGCTTCCCACTCGTGGCTGCTATGTCTTCAGAGCCTGGAGTCGTCATGCAATTGCAGAGCAATGCCAGCTCTAAGTCCAGCTAGAGCAGAAGGGGGTGTGAATCTGAACCATGGGGTGGGTGGGTACAGGGAGGAGAGAACCAAGAGGAGAGCCAAGTTTGACATGACTGGTGGAGGAATTCTGGGAGTTGAAGTCCACAAGTCAAGTTTGAAGACACCAAAGTTAGAGGTTAGGAGTGCTGGAGTCTTCAAACCTGGCAAGTTTAAGGCTTGTGCACTTCAACTCCCATTTCTGAGCTAGCATGACTGGTGGAGGAATTCTGGGAATTGAAGTCCATAAGTTGTGAAGCTGTCAAGTTTGAAGTTTGTAAAAAGTGTACATGGTTTTAAAAAGTATACAGGGTTGTATTCCACTACACTGGTATTTTATTAAACACTACAATACTACACCATTTGGTTCAGAATACTTTTTTCCTTGTTTTCCTCCTCTAAAATCTAGCTGCGTCTTATACGTCGGTGGGCCTTATACACTGAAAAATATGATACTTAAAAATTTCCAATGTTGGACTATAAGATGCACTAAGATTTTGAATAGGTAAAAAAGAGCCCCCAGGAGCATTCGGCAGACCTTCCAAACCCTCTGCACACCTGTTTGCACATGGGGCGTGTTGTGATTCGGCCTGAGGCTCCTCAGGGAACGGCTGGAACTCTGCCGGATCCATGCTCAGAGGGGGAGGACCATGAACAGGAGGGGGAGGACCAGGCAGAAGAGGAAGAGGAGGAGGGAGAGCAGCCTGAGACCCCCGGGGGGGGCCTCTCCCCAGCGAGTAGCCTGGATTCATTAGATGAAGACGCACAGGCTATCATAGATATGAGGCAGAGACGGGCAGCCCAAAGAAGGGGCCAATTAGCAAGGTATTTCCATCCCTGAATTGGTAACAGCTGGGTTTGGGTGTGGTTTTCCTCAGCAGGGTTGAAAAGGCAGGCCCGCCCTTACTGTATTGTGGAGAGTTATCAATGGGGAGTCCTGTGACCTTGCTTCGATTCTTAGCGTCTCTGATCCTGGCTTGTGGCTTCGAAGGCTGAAGACTTGGGGGAGGCGTGGGTTTTATTACCTCCAGTGTTGTTTTTGCCAGCAAGAATCTTGTTTTATTGCCTGGCCGTCGTGAAACCTCTGTGAAGGTTCATAACGTTCCTGTCTGTAAGAACAGTTTTTGTTACCTGTGTTTGCTTTCAAATATATAAACTGCCTTTGCTTTTTACCAGTGTGTATGGCTACTCTTTTTGGTTGGTGTTGGCGTCTGGGGGGACCCAGACAGAACAGGGCGGGGCTTCAGGAGGTGAAAAATAGCTGTATTCAGTGCATATGATGCCCCAACATTTTCACCCTCTTTTGAGGGGAGAGGAAGTGCATCTTATACTCTGAAAAATATGGTATTTGAGAAGTGTAATGATATCTGAGAATGACTTTAGGGATGAGGAGAAGAGAGGCTGCCTAGGGAAGGATCGGATCAGAGGGGAGAATCCTGCAGCTGCATAATGGGAGAGAAAGAAACTCAGAAAGGATCTTCGCTAACTTTTCAGGCTGAAATAAGAGTTGGTGGGAGATTTGTTCTTTCAGATTGGAATCAGGATGACCAGGGAGAAGATTAGCCTGAAACCTTACTTCTTGATAAACCCATGCTTTCTAGGAATCTACCTGTTGTTTTCAAAGAATTTATGAATCATCTTTCTCTCTCTCTCTCTGTTCATTTTATTGGTCATCTGCTCTAGAATGTTCCCTATAATTGACCATTTCTGTCAATTATATTTTCTCTCTGTTTTGTCAGTATATGATTGACAAATTTTTCTCAAACTTTTTCATTCACTGGAGATGAGACAATTGTAGAAGAAAGACTGAACGTGGCATAATAAACAATTATTTCTGTATTCCAAATTCCTGGATGTTCCCATTCTAGTTTCATCCCTTTCTGGAGAAGAATGAATATTGGAATATTTCAAACTTTAAACTGTACTTGGACAAAAATGGAGAGATAAAAGCAGATATCACAATTTTAAGCCACTTCATTTTCCCCAAGAAGGATGTCAAGGAAGAGATTCTGGCATATTTTGAAAGACAGAGACTTTCTATCAAACAAAATATTCTTTCACGGCTAAAGTTGCTCAATAAGGTGGGAGAAATGTTGCTGTCTTTTCTCTGTTCTCCGAAGCCTGAGGTCCCATTTCAAGTGGGGAAAGCCTAAAACAGTGATGGTGAACCTTTTTTTCCTTGGGTGCCAAAAGAATGTGGGCGCATGCTATTGCACATGCACAACTGCCCACCCCCATAATTCAATGCCTGAGGAGGGTGAAAACAGCTTCCCCCGACCCCTAGAGGCCCTCTGGAGGCCGGAAGTAGCCTGTTTCCCAATTTCTGCTGGGCCCAGTAGTGTTTCGCTCTCCCCAGGCTCCAAAGACTTCCCTGAAGCTGGGGGAGGGTAAAAACTCCCTCCCTCATCCCCCTGGAGGCTCTTTGGAAGCCAAAAACACCCTCCCAGAACCTCTGTGTGAGTCAAAAATCTGCTGGCCTGCACACACAGAGATAGGGCAATGGCTTGTGTGCCAGCAGGTATGGCTCTGTGTGGCACCTGTGCCACAGCTTCGCCATCACTGGCCTTGAGTCTCCAGGGTGGTTGGCCTTCCATGCCAGTTGATGTCATCTAATGGAAGTTCTTCAACAGACAGGACCTAAGTGGAGCAGCTTTGCCATGTTTTATGGAAAGCTTTCAAGATCTTACTAGTCAGAGGTGTCTTTCTTCATCACAGCTTTAGTCTACATTAAAAAAACTGAATGAAATAAAAGTTTCCAAAATCTTTTACAGTAAACTTTATTCTCAGTTTTAACATGAATATATCATCACACTAAAATCTTTTTTTTTTGCAATTCCATCCCTCCAGTCTTTATTAAATAGAAAAGTACTTTATTGTAATATTAAATTTCAAAAGCAAAAGGAATTAAACGAAGAATCTGCCTGTTGTTATACCTCCTGCATCTGTTTAGAAGAAATCAGAGATTTCATGTTTACCTCAGTGAAGACCAGAGGCTACTTGTCTCCATCCATTTTTACCTCCGTTTTCTATGGATGGAGAGTCCTAATATCTTTCCTTTGGTATTCCTTCTTTTTCTGCTCAGTCTCTGCCTGAGTCCAGATGTGTGGAAAGTTGTCATCCTGGATTTGTCAAGAGGGCTCGAGAAGGAGAGCCAGTTTGCTGCTATGACTGCGTTCCTTGTCCGGAGGGGACCTTCTCCACTCAGAAAGGTGGGTGACACTGAGGAAAATGGGAGGCTTGGTGGAACTGGATCCATCCAGAACCTTTTCATGAAAGTGCAGGTTAAAAGGCAGATTGAAGCAAACCTGTTTTTCTTTTAACCTGCACAATTTCTTATCTAAAAGGAAGTAAATCAAAAAGACTTTGAAGGAGGGCTAGGAAGAGAGGGGAGGAGAGGGTGGCAGACTGGGCAAGCTTTACTAACAGCAGAAGAAATATCTCTTGCAGGTGCAAGTGTTGGAGCACCAGAAATCCATAGACCAGCTGGCCAGTGTGTACATGCCTGTTTTGGGGGCCATTTTCAGGCTGTTTTTGAAATCACTTTTGATCCAAAACATGTCCTGAAAACTCTCTTTCTTTTGGCTGTTTTCTGGACCATTTCTCAGGCTGTTTTCAGGCTGTTTCCCAGTGCTTCAGTGCCTATGAAGACTGACATGTCCACTGGAAATCAGAAGATCAGCTGGCAATGGCGCGCGTCCCCAATGGGAGGGCTCTGAGTGCCACCTCTGCCACCCATGCCATAGTTTGCCAATACAGATATACCATTTCAGAAAAATGACTGTCCAGTCTCTTCTTTAAAACCTCCAATATTAAAGAACACAAAACCTCTGGAGGCCACTGTTAGGAAGTTTCTCCTTAATTCCATATTGCTTCCAGATGTTACAGGATACTGCCATGGGGCAGGACTCAGGATGTTTGCCTAAAAAGATGTTATGATTCATTATTAAACTCTAATAAAATAGGTTCCTATGAAGATTCTACACATTTCATAGGAAATAATTAACATCCTAGGACTTCAGTCAACTTCATATATCTAGCTATATATATATTTTTAATTTCCTTCTTAGATCTTTTTAATGAAACAGTTCAGAAATACTTCTTGGAAAATGTTCCTGGCAATAGGTGTTGTCCAAAAAAGATATTTCTTGTAATGTTAAAAAAATATAAAAGAAATATTGCTTTTTACTTTTTAGATACTGAAAAATGCACCAAGTGTCCAGATGATAAATATCCTAATGAGCACAGAGTCCAATGCATCCCCAAAGTTATAATCTTCTTGTCTTATGAAGAACATCTGGGCATCATCCTGGTCTCTTTTGCCCTACTGTTGTTACTAATCACAGGTCTTCTTTTAATCATCTTTATTAAATACCGAGAAACTCCACTTGTCAAAGCCAACAATCGGGACCTCTCCTACATCCTCCTGGTCTCCCTCCTGCTTTGCTTCCTGTCTTCTTCTCTCTTCATTGGTCAGCCAAGGAAAGCTACCTGCCTTCTCCGACAAGCAGTTTTCAGTATCATCTTCTCAGTTGCCCTTTCTTCGCTCTTGGCCAAAACCATCATGGTGGTGCTGGCTTTCCTGGCCACAAAACCAGGAAACCGAGTGAAGAGATGGTTGGGGAAAAGCTTGTCCAACTCCATCATCCTGTCTTGCTCTGCTATCCAAATTATCATCTCCTCTATCTGGATGGGAGTTTCTCCCCCATTCCCTGACTCTGACCTCCACTCCCAGCATGGAGAGATCATCCTGCAATGTAATGAAGGGGCTGTTGTCATGTTCTATGTCACCCTCAGCTACATGGGCTTCCTGGCTGCCATCTGCTTCACGGTGGCTTTCCTGGCCAGGAATCTGCCTGGGGCCTTCAACGAAGCCAAGATGATCACTTTCAGCATGCTGGTCTTCTGCAGTGTCTGGGTGACTTTTGTGCCCACCTACCTGAGCACCAAAGGGAAATACATGGTGGCTGTTCAGGTCTTCTCCATCCTGGCCTCCAGTGCTGGTCTGCTAGGTTGCATCTTCATCCCCAAGTGCTACATTATCCTTCTGAGGCCAGACCTGAACACAAAGGAGCATCTCACAGCCAGAACAAATGTAAAACATGATATATAACACCCCTGTGATATTGGGAAAATTGATAATGTGACTTTTATTTGATTTCCACTTAGGTAGTATGCAGGAATCAAAGAAAAATATATCTATATGTTTCAAAATTGGTAATTGTTCAACGATGGGAATTCTTTCCCCTTTCAATAAATCTTGCTAAAGTGATCTTTGTAAACTTCAGAGGAATTCAGCTGTTCAACAACACTACTGAATGTGAAAGCTTATAGAAAATACTGTGGGCACTCTTTCCTATTGACAGCAGCTAAAAGTGTTTGTGAGAGAGAATGAGTAGGAAAAGAAGTCAGGACAAAGCTGTTGGAACCAAGTACCAGCCTGGTTGCCTGATCCTCTCTGTGAGAATGTCAGAATGTTTTGAAATGCTATGTTTGATTGGTTCTGAGCTTGGAAGGGAAATCTTCATCCCTCTTATATAATTCTTTCTTTTTATTTCTTTTTTCTATTTTTATATAATTCTTTCTTGATTTCCTGATAAAACCTCCTTTTCAGAACGTGTTCAGCAGAACAGCTGTTTGGGATTTCAAACTTGGGATTATTATTTTTGGTTTCTGTACTTTGCACCAAAATTAAAAAAATAAATAAAGTAAATTTAAAAAATAAAGTTTCTAATGAAATTTCCACTGTCTCTTTTTTTCAAATAGAGAAATAAAATAGCAGTTTTCAGGCCCTTTAATTTTCCACTCTACAATTTCTGCTTAATAGATTTTCTCTGCTCCTCTTGCAAGCTTGTCTTGTGCTGGAGAAGATGTCCAGAGAAAGGAGCTCTTGAGACTCCCCACAGGAGGTGGAAGGGATCCTCTCTAAAGGCAGTTCACAAAAGTTCAGTGCTTCATAATATTCATCCAGGTCCAAGAAGAGGGTGAATAAGGGTGGAAACCAGTGTTGGGATTCAAATCTCCTCCCCCCTGAGCTGCTTCATTTCTGATCGTTGCTTGAGACGTATTGAAGATGGATACGTGGAGTGGAAGCTTTACTGGCTGGGCAAGCAGACGGGGAAAGCCAGGCGAGGGGGGAGTGAGCCTGTAGTCGGGGGGGGGGATAAGGAGGCTGGCATGGATAACAATTCTGGCTGGGTTAATTGGGGAAGAAGATCTCGTGATGTTAAGGCTAAAGGGGGCACCTTGCAAAGCATACACCACTGGTTCAAATCCCAGTAGAAAGTTTGAATTTGATCTTTTCTAGTTTCCCTTCCTTTTTCATTGGTGTTTATGGATCATAGGCCAATAGAGTTTTTCGTAGTTCGTTCTCCTTTCCCAATGCTTCACTCGACTAGCCTGTAGTAGAGGTTAAAGCTGTTGTGAGTGGTTATAACACAACAAGGACTCATGATTTCTGTTCCCTTTAATTCCTTCTTAAGGAATACCTAGCCATGATTTTTTTTTTAAAAAAGTTAATCATATAACCTAAATATGCGGAGTAGAATGCTTCCCTCCAGAAGGAAGGAGAACCTAAGCCATTAACAATTGATGGGTGATTACAAATGCTAATGATGGTGGGGAGGCAGGCATTCTTCTGTCAGAAGCAGCCTTCATTCAAAAGCTACAACAGAGAAGTTTGCTAATCAGGAACAAGTATGCATTTATTTGTTTGTTTGTTTGTTTGATTGCTTGCTTACTTGCTTACTAGCTTTTCTTCAAAAGAAACACCTTATAATTTACACATAATAGTTACAATCAAGAAAATAATTTTTAAAGAATATAACAAGTGATTTAAAGATATGGTAAAACTGTAAAATTAGCACTAAGGCAATTAAAACCCATGGTACCATTCTATTGATTCTAAAAGCTAGAAACATAGAAACATAGAAGTCTGACGGCAGAAAAAGACCTCATGGTCCATCTAGTCTGCCCTTATACTATTTTCTGAATTTTATCTTAGGATGGATATATGTTTATCCCAGGCATGTTTACATTCAGTTACTGTGGATTTATCTACCACGTCTGCTGGAAGTTTGTTCCAAGGATCTACTACTCTTTCAGTAAAATAATATTTTCTCATGTTGCTTTTGATCTTACCCCCAACTAACTTCAGATTGTGTCCCCTTGTCCTTGTGTTCACTTTCCTATTAAAAACACTTCCCTCCTGGACCTTATTTAACCCTTTAATATATTTAAATGTTTCGATCATGTCCCCCCTTTTCCTTCTGTCCTCCAGACTACACAGATTGAGTTCATGAAGTCTTTCCTGATACGTTTTATACTTAAGACCTCCCACCATTCTTGTAGCCCGTCTTTGGACCCCTTCAATTTTGTCAATATCTTTTTGTAGGTGAGGTCTCCAGAACTGAACACAGTACTCCAAATGTGGTCTCACCAGCACTCTATTTCCTTTTATTGTCTAATATTATTCTTATTATGTTGAATCAAATCCAATTTTCAAATTCCCTCAAAGCTTTTTCCAATCAGGTTTTTAAAGCTTTGTCCAGTCTTTTGAAATAATTCAAAATCTTTAGTTGTATATCCCTTCTACCTTGACTTCTCTCTTGTCTCCATATACCACGATAGCCGCTCCTTCATTTCCTTTTTTAAAATAATTTTTTAAATTAATTTTTAACAAATTTATATTACACACAACATAAAACAGTGCATTGTGAATTGTGCCCACCACCCAGACACACACCCATTCCCCACCACCAAAGCGGGGGTGTTGCTTGTATAGTCCACTTGACCCAAGAGCCATATATCTATTTACATATTATAGAGTGATTCCAATTTATTCCTTGTAGCTTGGTCTCGGATTCTGCTCGTCATATATATCGTCTTACCTTGTCCCACCAGTTGTCCCAACTCAGTTTCATTATCCGAATTTATCCTTTTATCCATAATTTCAAATTGAATATGGTCCACCATGTACCTATACCAATTTTGCACTGTCCATTTTGTCGCATCCTTCCAACCCAAAACTATTACTGCCGCCGCTCCTTCATTTCTGGTCCTTTTTGTTCCCTTAAATAATTTCCAAAAATAAGCCAGTATTATGCTAGTAAAAATGTTTGTGGCCCTTCACTGGGTTGAACAGACACACACACACACACACAGAAAAACCACGTTTCATTTCACAGATGTTCCTCCCAGGGAAATTTGCATATTGCATCTGTGGAACAAGAATCGCTCCTAAAACAAAAGGGTCCTTTTTACTATTTTTATTATGATGGCACAGAATGGAAAATAAAGGTAGCGAAGAAACGAGAAAGGGGGGAAGAAAAAGGGTGGGATTAAAGAGGACAAGGAAAGAAAGGTGAAGGGAAGAAAAGGAAGGGAAAAGAAAAATGGAAAGGTAAAGGAAAGGAAGATAGAAGGAGAGAAAGGGAAAGGAGTGGAAGGGAAGGGCTGAAAAGCCAAGTCTCAGGATCTCCTGGATCCCTTTGGCTCAGGCAGTGGGATTCCTCGCACGTTCCCCCTCTGCGCAAAGTGAAGGGATCGCAGAAAGGCTGCCCAGCCCAGAAGGGGGATCCAGGCGACGCACGGCCGGAGAAACGCCGGAGGGGCCGAGAAAGGCCGCCTATAACCAGCCAGGCGAGGAACCCCCGAAGCCTCCGCGGCTCTTCCGGGAGGGAGGGAGACGATGCGGCCGCTCAGCCCCAGAGACTGAGGGGCTGCATTGGAGGGGAGGGAGTGTTTGCCTTGTAATTTTGAATAGGGAGGGCCCAGAAAAGCGGGAGGATCAATGGGAATTCCCCTTTCTTCAGCGTCATCGGTCTCTAGGCAGAGTCTCCCTGGACTTCACCCAGAGGAGGCGAGTTCAGGGGCAGAGAGAGAAGTGGAGGGAGGTGGATACTTTCAGTCTTGGGGGGCCGCAGCACGAGGGGGGGTCATGGCAGTCCTGGAGAGGAGTGTGGACTTCCTCTTGCCCTCCCCCCATCCATCCATCATGCAGAGGGGCTGCAGGGGGTGACTCAGCCCCACAGCCGGGGGGGGGGTCGTGGGGGGTCTCGGAGGGCTGACTGAGGAGTCCCCGGCAGTGGTGGGATTCAAAGAACCGAACAACCGGCTCTGTGCCCTAATGAGGATTTTAACTATAAACCCCCCAATATTACGTCTTATTTGGGGGGAATGTCTGACTTTATAGCAGGTGGGGGGCACAAAGGGGGGGCTGCATATAATTCAGCACTTGGTGCCCAGATTGCTTCTGCTTCCGTCCATTGGACTCATAGCACGGACAGTAGAAACCTTATGATCCGTGTGAAGGTTCTAGAGAAGAGCAGATTTCAGAGCATCAGAATGAGGGTGGTGTGTATTTCATAAAGTTGGTCCTGAGAGCATCAACCAGGCAGGGCAACTGTACAGTGTTGAAAAATGAATGAAAGTAGTAAAGCCAGTGAGAGACTCATTATCATCTGAAGCATTTAAAAAAAACAAACCTGTCATTCCCTGAGTAATGGCCGGATGAGAAACGTTCTAGCTGGCAGAACCCAACTTTCCTTCCCAATAGAAATGGAGCTTTTGTGCAGCACAAGATCCAAAGACTCTTTCAGAGGAATCTCAATGTTTCAAGACTTCGTGCCGGGGCTTCCTATTGGTTGTGCCCGGAGGTTCCTTATTGGTCGCGCCTCGGCTTCCCATTGGTTGCGCTTGTGGGTTTCTCATTGGTCGCGCCTGCTCCAATCAGCGATCACATTTATTCCAACAACTTGCAAACATAACAGCTTCCATCCACGGACACCTCTGGAAAAGACAGGTGTTGGCTCCTCTCTTTCCCTCCAGCCAGAAGGACCTTGGAAGGGAGGGATTGGGTGGGGGATCATCAGTTTGAAAAACTAATAGGGGCTGCCAGATCTCCCCTCCCCCATTTACACTGTCAGCCACGAGGGAGGGAGGGAGGGAGGGAGGAAGAAAGGAAGGAAGGAAGGAGACCCATCAGGAGAAGACGGAAATCAGAGGATCCTTTAGGCTGAGTTCATAGCTGGGAGGAGACAAAGATCGAACACCAGGACATGGCATGAAAAAAGCAGTTAGTGGGAGTCCTCAACTTACGACCACAACTGAACTCAACATTTCTGTTCTTGGAGGAGATACTTGTTAAGTGAATTTTGCCCGACTTTACCACCTTTCTCACCACAGTTGTTAAGCCTGTAACACGGTTGTTAAGTGAATCTGGCTTCCCCCTGAATTTGCTTGTGGAAAGGTTGCAAATGGGGATCCCATGACCTTGGGACGCAGCAGTGGTCATAAGTCCGAACCATTTGCCAAGCGTCTGGATTTTGATCAAAGGATCATGAGATGCTACAAAGGTTGTAAGTGTGAAAAACGCTCATAAGTCACCTTTGTACAGGGATGCTGTCATAACTTTGAATGGTCACTAAATGAATTCCTGTAAGTCGAGGACTTGCCTGTACTATATTCCTTAGGGGAAACCAAGGAAGACCCCTGTATGAACCCCTCCCTGCCTGTTATTCAACTCAGAAGGATTTCAAATTTCTAGGTCAAAGGGGAGGGGGGAATCCTTTGGATTCTGTGTAAGATCAGTGGGATCTTCCAATCTCAGGGAAGAGATCCATTGGATCCTCAGCTGGGAGAAACCAAAGAAGAAGGAAGAGCGAAGGCAGAAGCCCAGAAAGAAAGTTGAATGGAGGCAGAAGCCACCACAGCCTTCAATTCTGGGACAGCCGACCGATCGGTTTGATCAGGACGTGAATTTTGATGCAGTTTCTTCTACAGCATTTTTGGAATGTAGAGGCTGGTTTAGTGTGTTTGGTCATTTGATTTTAATTAGTTTGTCTCGCAAGGAGTCCAAAAAGTGCTGGCTTCCTTGGGTTTTTCTCCTGGTTGAACCAACGTCATTCACCCTGGATGCTGGCTTCCTTGGGGCTTTAATCCTGGCTAACAGATGGAAGGAATCCGATGATCCCCCCTCTCTTTAGTGAGGCTGATGTGGCTGGCTGGCTTTCTTTGGGAATCGACAGGCTGGATTCAAAGTCCCTTCCCTGACCATTTATATCCCACCTACACTTATTTCCTATTTTATACCGTGTTAATCTTCATAATAATAATAAAAGAGGAGCCTTTGTTTTAGGGGTGCTTCCTGTTTCACAGCCCAAATATGCAAATTCCCGGGAGGGGGGGAACTCATCATAATCCACAATATATTTTTGCACTCTTATATTTCATTTCTCTCCCTCCAAAATGATTTTTGTCTATTTTTCTCTGCTGAAAGAGAGGCTGCTTGGCAAAGAAAAGGGGATCCTGATCGGCAGAAAGAAAGAGGGCGATTCCGACACAATTGGGGGCGAGGGGTGGAAAATCTGAAGGGGCTGCTTCGTCCAGACGTTCTGAGCAAGAGAGACGCGTGTTTGGGGGAAGGAAACCGCCTTTCCCGAGAGAGCCCAGTGGAGGATTCCCCCGGGAAGGGTGGAGGATCTGGGCAGAGGATCGGGCAGTATTAGATCCATAGTTCCCTCTAAGCTGAGCAGTGAGCAATGGCTCACTTAAAAGTCATCATCAACTCAGAGTTTTCCAAACCTGCCCAGAAGCCGAGAGGGAAAGAGTGAGAGGGAAGGAGAGAGAGAGGAAGAGAGGAAGAGAGAGAAACAGATAGAAAAAAGAGAGGAAGGAAAAGAGAAAGAAAAAGAATGGGAGTAAGGAAGAGAGAAAGAAAATCAAAATCTAGTTTGAAAGTAGCTCAACTATTTAAGTGGCATTTTGATATTGATAGAGTTGCCCTATTATGAGCTCACTGTTATAGACACACAGGACAGTGTTTTATTTTTAAATTCTCTGAGGCAAAACAGGGTGGGTTTTTTATTAGTTAGTTAGTTTGTTTATTTATTTATTGTTTCTGTGCCGCCCAGTCCCAAAGGGACTGCCGCTCAGACACTATACTTTTCCGCCCCCCCCCAAAAAAATTAGATGGAACACTGATTAGATCTCTGCAGATCCTCTCTGCCTCTTCCTGATTCAGCTGAGAATTTTCCGTGGCTTTCCTTCAGATTGGGGGTGGTGGTTCTGTGACCCCCTAAGTCTTCCCTGGCTGTGGGGCGCCTCTCCCCTCTTCTCCTCCAGCGCAGCGCCTCTTCCTATGGCAGAAATCCTCTTTTGTGAACTCAATCTGTATAGTCTGGAGGACAGAAGGGAAAGGGGGGACATGATCGAAACATTTAAATATCTGAAAGGGTTAAATAAGGTTCAGGAGGGAAGTGTTTTTAATAGGAAAGTGAACCCAAGAACAAGGGGGCACAGTCTGAGGTTAGTTGGGGGGGGGGAGATCAGAAGCAACCTGAGAAAATATTATTTGACTCCAAGAGTAGTAGATGCTTGGAACAAACTCCCAGCAGACATGGTTGGTCAATCCACAGTAACTGAATTGAAACATGCCTGGGATAAACCTAGATCCATCCTAAGATGAAATACAGGAAATAGTATAAGGGCAGACTAGATGGACCAGGAGGTCTTTTTCTGCTGTCAATCTTCTATGTTTCTCCCTAGATCTCCTAAGCCAGGTGTCCCTAATCAGGTGTCTGTGCAATACAGTGTTTCCCAACCTTGGCAACTTGAAGATATTTGGTGTAATACTGGTGTAATACAATATCCAAAAGACCACAGTTTCTCCATTCCAACTTTATTTTGAAACATTATTATTCATTTATTGTATTTATGTGCCACTCACTCTAAACAACTCCAAAGTAGAAAAGAGCCAATTTGTTTCAGTAGCTGGATTTGCCCAACACAACACACAGGGTATTCTGCAAAAGTAGTTTGTATGGGTCGTTTACAGTTCGTTCTCATTTAAGATTCATTGAATTCACCTGGCTCAAGCCTCCAATCTTCCTCACCAGGCCGCAACGAGCCGTCTCCATGGCAACCCCTCCAGGAGCCGAGCCCTGTGCTGAGGATCGAGTGCAACCGAGCCTTTCCCGGCCAAACCCTCTCAGAGGCTCCCCGGGGGTCTTTCTCCCCGCCCCTCTCGCCCGTTCATTGGCTGCTCTGGAAAACCCCTTCCTCGGATTGGTCGGGATGCCTCTCCTCGTTGGAGGGGGGGGGAGCATTTACAAAACCGGTGATTTTCCACAGTTGTGTGAAAAATTAGCAAGCACGTTGCCCGAAGGAGCAGAGTCTGCGGCTGGAGGGTCTCTCGTTCGATGCTGCGGGGCGCCGGAGAGCCCCAAAAACAGTCGCCCCGGCGCCTCCGCAGCCCAAGTCCTCGAGCTGGAGGCCGGGCAGGGCCTTTTGAGCTTTTGAGGTAAGGCTTTTTTCCCCTCAGGCTTTTTAAAACTTGCCGGATAGGGAGGGGAGGGGAGCACGAGTTCTTTAGCCGCTTACTAGCCCCTAGTGCTAGATAGCACCTGTAGTAATTTTAACCCCGGGGGTGTATTCTAAGGAGTAAAATGCCCGGGACAGCTGAATATCTCGATTATTTCAGGATTTGAGCCTTGACTAAAATGTCACTTTATTTCTGAGAGCAAGGTCACCTCCTGTGGTAGTTTTATCTTTACCTTTAAAACTGTTAATTTGAATTTGAAAATACAGGAAGTAGCATGAGGGCAGAGTAGATGGGCCACGAGGTCTTTTCTGCCATCAATCTATATTTCTCTGTTTCTGATTTTGTTCTGCCTGTGGTGGTTGGGTTAACAGGACATGGCTGAGATGACCTAATATTCCATCTATTTTACTAACATAATCTCAGAATTACCTTAAGAACTGGCTTTATTTCAAGAAAATAAGGTCAAACCCCTGGACTTGGACTATTTTTCCTTAACTTTTGCCTGTAGTTCCTTCAGGCAACTAGTTTTCTTATATATTTTGCTTCTTTTAAGCTTTGACTAAAATTTCCTCAGGTCCCAACAAATGACTTTCTTCAAGAAATGAAGGGCAACTGCAGATCCTGAAGCTTCTGTATTTTGCCTTGAAGCTAATTTTAATGCTTGTTCACCTGTGGTAATTTCCCAGAATATTATGATATATGGGAAAATTGGTACAAATGGGTTTCACAAAAACAATATCAAACTTTTATATTATAAAACCAGTAATTTATCAAACCATTAATCCTGTTTTACTCTTGAACGTTCCAACCAAACTCAAATTAATGAAAAGACTTAGCGCCAAAAACTAATTAATTTGCAACAAAACTTATACCATATCTCTTTTTATCCGTTTTTAAACTAATGCAATACATATCACATAACACATTACTACTAATACCTACTAACATATACTTTCTTCTTTTCTTTTTTTTTCTTTTACATATAAAATACATTTACTATACAGTATTATGCATATATTCCTCCTATTACTTTTCCACAAAAAGTCGTCCCTGAAAATGTCTGTGTCACACGCAGATCTTTCTCTTCTTTTCTGCATTCTTTCTTTTCTTTTATTCATTTTCCTCTTTTCCCCCCCTCTTTCCACTACCCTTTTTTCTGTAAATTTAATATCTCTCTTTTCACTCTTCAAATTTAGAAAATATTTTCATCAATTTGTTATTAGCTAATATATATTAACATGAGATGTAACGTTTATTATTAAAACCTAAGAAAATTCTTGATAATATCAAGGATATTGCTTATCTACTGTTTATTTACAATGTTTAAGAAATACCACACTGTCATCAAGAATTACATGTATTATAAGCCCTGTTAACTTTACCTAGGCATTTGTATTATAATCTACAACTTACAATGTATAATCGTATTACTTATCTGAATTGCTTGATTTCGTATTTCCCTTCCCTATCCCCCCCACCCCCCTTTTTTTCTTTTCTGTATATTCCTTCCTACTCTCCACTACCCTTTCCCTATTTCCTCCCCCCCCCCCTATATTTACAAATAAAGTATATATTTTTAAAAAAATTACCTTAGCTTTATATAGTGAGAGGAAAGTCATCTCCTGGACCTGAAGTAATACTACACCAATTAGCATTAATTCTTTCATTTCAATTTTCATTTCGTGCAAAAATGTTCAAAGTTGTTTCCAAGTGAAAAAAGCTTTCAAAAAGACCAAATATAAATACCTAAAATGAACAATTTGCAGATTAGGGTGTGTTATTGAGCAGCACACCAGGGTTAAAGAAGCAAAATATGCAGAAAGTATCTACTTCAAATAACTGGTCAAAAGTTAACTAATATTACTTAAGGTCCAGGAGTTGATC